>NC_133801.1:6593974-6913679 GCF_043250625.1 Sebastes fasciatus
GCAGCGTTGGCCTTTGGACTGTTGACAGCAATAAGATTCCTATCACTGCTCACATGTGGGCTACAACACATGAAAGCCAGCGCGCACACAAACATGTGGACATGTACACGCACACACCGTCCACACAGTCTTAATCCTCGCTTTTCAGCAGGTTGGAGAATGGAATTAAAATAGCATCCATGCCAGGGGATCATGGTACAACGATAAGATCATGAATAGAGAAATACAGTATGAAACACCAGCTTGTCTGCATGGAACATTTCTTTAATACCCCGCAGGTCTTTGTTAACATGGGATATACAGTATGTGTGTTTGTGTGATACAAGATAATGCGGTCTTATATTTCACATTAAAATGTATTACAACTACTACAATAATATACTACTACTTAGCTAAAATATAAACAATACAAATACCTCAAAGAAGAAAAACTGATTCAACAGAGTTTGAGACATGGATAAATGACAACAATAAATAAAATAAATAAAATAAATAAAATAAATAAAATAAATAAAATAAAAAATAAATAAAATAGAATAAAACACAAACAAAAAAGTATTGTACATATTTTCGTGGGCTGTGCAACGACCGCGCAAGCAGCGCTCCGACAGTTTGGTATTTTCCTGACCTTGAAATTCACTTTGCCCGTGGTATTTTGGTGCCCAGTGAGTGAGAGTGCACTGTGCACAAGGGGGGATGACATACCCTAACAGGTGGGAGGCAGTGTAAAGCAAGTTGTTGTTATTTTGGTAGTAAATGTTTCTTAGACTTTATGCTTTGAATATGTCCAAAAGTCTGTTTCTGACACAACCTGACAGCAACAACAGAAAAAATGTTAAATAAACGTAAATAAACAATTTATTAAACACCTCCCAGCCAGCCTGTTCTCCTAAAGGTTACGTTCCCATACAACAAAACTGCATTGTCAATTACGTTTTGAGGGGAATGTATTTTGTCGCAGATTCCGTTTGTTTTTGATGCATCACAAATATGTTTGTAATTGTAGTCCGCGGAAGTCCCGTAGGGACGAGGTCAGGGTGGCAGAGACCACTGTCCCATGTGAAACTAAAAGTCCACGTTCACTTATTTTAATTATTGTTTTTTTTTACTAAACCTAATTAAGAAGTGCATTTTTTTGTTTTGTTTCAATTTACAACATTAACCACGTGTTTAAAATTGTTTAAAAGTGCAACCGTAATCCGGGACAAAAGTAGGTTTCCCTCAAGACGTAATTGAGAATGCAGGAGGTGCACATTTTTGGCTCGTAACGCCAGAGTTAATGCAGAGAGTTATCTCCTTTGTGATGTTGTGCAATAGCAGCATAAATATATCACGTGGCCAAATAACCTACTGACAGGACTTTTTACATGTTTACACGTAAATGTTCAGTTACTCTTCCTCTATCGTGAGGAACAGAAGTGTCAGAATGTGCCACAGAGGTCACTGCTATTTATCCAATGCAAAATGACCACGACACAGACCGCGTCTCCGGTGTGTGTGTGTGTGTGTGTGTGTGTGTAATTGTACAGCTATCTTTGACATTTTGGAAGATCAGATCTTCAAAGACCTGTTTGAGGGTTCAGACTTTATTTTAAGGTTCAGGTTAGAATTAGGTTAGATTTGGGTTCAGGCATTTAGTTGTGAAGATTAAGGTTAAGGCAGTGGTTTTCAAACTTTTTCTGTTGTTCCCCTTTTTGGAGGAAGAAGTATTTTTTAGCATTTTTAGCTTTGAACTATTCGGTGTAGCCCTACTTAGTCAGCTTTTCTCTTGGTTACCAGCCGAGCACATGGTCTTGTTTTTCTCGGAAGCTGTCTGTTTTTCTTTTTGGCCCTGTCAAATAGCTGTCCATTGTGTAAACCTACATCTGTCTGAATAAACACCATTGCTACAGACAATTTATTTACTGTGAAAAAGATTCTGATGTCAAACCATTAAACACTTTGTGTCCTCACAAAGATAGAAGTACAAGGTTGTGTATGTGTGGACCAAGCTGCCCACTGGCTTTGACAGCACTTCAATAGTGTTTTTACATTTTTGTCTGGATGAAGATTTTTTTTTTAAACTGTGCTTGTGTAGACAGGATTTCTTTTTTTAAGAATAAAGAAAAAAAAAAAATACCCGTGTACATGTGGACAATGCCGAAGACTGAGAACCAGGACTTAAATGCAAACTTAATGTGATGAGGGGATGAAGTGCATGTGGAGAGCTTAGAGGAGAAGCTCAGGTGAGGAGAATGAGCTGATCAGACAGCAGGGAAGAACTAACAAGGCTCATTCAGAGCAGGTGTGTAGATGGACAAAGGAGGAAAAACAGCAAACAGAAAACCCCCAAACCTAAAAAACAGCAAGATTAGATAGTATCGAATGTTCGCTATACAGTGATAGTACCCAGTGCAGTATATGTACGTTAGCAGTGCACATCAATAATTCATATTATATGCTGCTGGAATTTTCTACCAGATTTTAAAGGCGGGCAAAAACCTTTTGTGTTCTCTGTTGTTTTTAACTGCATATTAAGCACATAAAGCACTTTCACTGCCTGTGTATGAAATTAACTATATACTAAATAAGCTCATTTTGCCTTTCCATATCAGGTTGAGCCTCCCCACATGTTAATCAGGGGCCATATTCAGATCAATCATTAGCATTTTCTCTCCTCATATGCTGAGTTTTGGCTCTGAAACGACTTCTCGCCCTTAAGCAAGAAGTTTTGCCTGAGGGAGACCAGTCTGGGTTGAATCATTACCAGTAAAGCCTATCTTTTAATGGAGCTTTTAATGTGCCTACCAATCCATTTTACTGGGGTTTGGATTCCGCTGTCTGCAATCCAAAAACACGCATTAACTAGAGAGTCTAAATACCTCATACTTACAGTATAAGTGTCTTAGCTATGTGATGAACTGCTGACCTCTCAAGGGTGTTTCCATTCCTGCTGCATGATGCATGCTGGGATTGGCTCCAGCTCCCAAGTGATTCTAAATAAGCATAAGAAATGATTGAAAATTAATGACTTAATAAATTGGCATTTCCTGCCATGTCTCTCGCCATTTTCTGCTGATTAGAAAATCAACAAAAACTACTGAAGTAGAGATCACACGGAGTGATATAATTCAAGTGTGTTTTTCAGAAATAACAAAGCTCAGCGTGCGCTCTTTGGACAGTGAAAATTGAGCACTTAATAAAGCTGTGTAATAAGCAGGGCTGGTATTTGCTCGCATATTTATTTGCAGCCCTTTCATCCAGCCTCGCTCAGCGTGCCTCCTTACATGCTATTTAAGACATCATTCAATCTCTGAACTCCAGCCCCCTCACCGCCCCGGCTCCTCAACCCCCCTCGGAGTGAGGGATTCTGGGGCTGGGCCGGGTTCCTCACCCATACACGACCCCATCGACTGAACCGCTCTCCACCGGCTAAATGATTGATACTAGCCTTTGCTAACTAGACTCTTGAGTCCAAAAACAACTAAGGCTGACTGGCCAGTCGGCTACAGCCTGTGTGTGTGCATGTGTGTGAGTGTGTGTGCGGATGTATAATCAACCCAGGAGACTCCGTAAAAATATGTGTGCAGGAATGAGGTAGAGTGTGTTTGTGTATGTTTGTGAGAAAATGTGCTTGCGGGTATGAAAGTTTAAAATAGCAAGCCTTTTGAGTAGTTAAGGTGTATATATTGGGGGAGTGTGTGTTTGTGTATCAGTAGTGAGTGTGTGTTTGTGTAAGGCTTAGCACAGCGTTGCTTTTCCTGTTTCATGTTTAGCCTCAAATCCCGACAGTACATGTACATTACATGAGCTCTTTAGTGTGGGAATATATACTGTATGTGTGTGTGTGTGTGTGCTTTTGAGTATAAATTTGACTGGTTGACTTGAATTGAGTGGGACCACACAGCATGTACTGATGGAGTCGGTTGCTTGGTCTTAATAAGGTTACAGTTGGGCTAATTGAATGAAGTGCGTTGTGCTTTGGTTCACCGGTCAGCCTGCTAACGCTTTATGAACCCCTGACACGAATCGCACAGCCCATTAAGTAGCTATAAAAGGGCCAACAGCAAACATGGCAGGTTACACAACAAGTAAAAACCTGCAAATATTAGGACACAAATCATTCAAAGTGACATTAATGAAATATCATTCCATTCCCTGAAGATTTAAAAACGTTAAATCTTGATTATCTGAAGGGAATCCTTTATCTTCAGCTCAGCTCTGTGTTCGGCCTTGTTAACCCCGAAGCTCTGTACCTATTAATAACTATTATAGCCGTATCTCTACCATCATTACTGGATGGACCTATCTTGGGAACCTATGGCTAGACTATCACCATGGAAACCAAACTCTTGCCTCTTATTAATTGGCATTTAAACTGGGTCAAGTAACCTGTTTTAAGAAATCATGGAGGTCCAATAACTTAAAACTCCCTTCTTGTCCAACGGCCGCGCTCTGGCTCATGAGTATTTGTGATATTTCTAAAAGAAATAGTTAACAACTCGCCAGTGAAGTGTGAGGACACCAATGAGAAGTGAAATATTTGAGGAAGGGTTCAAGAGAGGAAAGAAACACGGAGGAAAAAGTACAAATTTGAATTTTACCCATGGGCCACACCCCTTACACACACACACACACACACACACACACACACAGAGAAAATAAACCAGCTGTGTGTGGTCCTTCATTACGGAGGAGAGATTAACTGGAGGATGTCGCTAATTAATGGAAGTCAGAAACAGCATCACTCCAGTCTGGAGGACCTTCAGACTGTCTGATACGTAGCTGTTTTTCTTCCCACAGAGGCACATGCACACAAACAATAGAGCCCAAAACAAGCCTTACCTATAGTCTGTTTGCGGCCTTTGTCATGGCAAAAAAAAAAATGACATCCATAGAAAAGTTTGGTCTCACTTTGAACCGGAGTATCTGCGGATTAATTCCATACCCGATATGTTATGATCCAGGAAAGGTACAATACGAGTATGAATAAATCCCTGTTTTTGTTATCTTCACCACCATCATGACTGTAAGGGAGTCGGGAGGGACAACTGAGTGCACCGAGTGCATTTTCTAGTTTTATTATTTTAGTTTTACATACCTCATATTTATATCTTTTCATTTTCTCTATTTATCTGTACTATCGCCGTCCTTGTGCTGCTGCAACAACCAAATTATGCCTCTGGGGATCAATAAAGGGTTTTCTCATCTTATTTATGTGTGATGCAGCCATCCTCGTCTTAGTAAAAGCATTAAAGTACAACAGAAGTAATTGATAAATGGTCGCTGAATTATTAATGAGGTAACAGATGTAGTTTCTGTAGTTGTCATAAGTGGCTTCCCATTTTATCAAGAAGATGCATCACTGTTTGAAACATGGCTTTCTGCGATAATGTTTCCATTATTAAGTAGAGATGGTGCAACTGAACAAAGTGGCAAGTTGAGTGTGAAATAGTTACCGCATACAATTAATGTTGACTTTACATTTGAATTTACAATCAAGCTTGGGTTCAGCTGGTGTAACAGGCTACTACTGGAAGGATGGATCTACAGTAAAACTGCTCATGGTTCACCAAGTAAGTTCATGCATGTTTTTTTGTAGCTGAGGTTCTGGTGATTTTCAGGTTTTCAATTCGTTTGAAGGATTACGTGGTTCCTCTGTGGGTCAAGAACAGTCTGTGACCCTCAAGCTGATGAAACACACACACACACACACACACACACACACACACACACACAAAGTGAAAACCACGTTGGATAAACTAAACTAAAACAAACATGTTTGTCTTTCGTAATTGAAAACTTGCCATTTGAACATTTTTCATCCAGTTCACATGCACATAAATCAGTGTGTGATGAATTTTAAGCAAAATGTAGTTTTTTCACTTCACCTCCCCCACCCACAAAGCTCTCCTCCCTCCCACCTCTGCTTTATCTCTCTCTCTGTAGCTCTAGTCTAAATAAAATGTCTGCAGGGGTAACTCAGTCCCTGAAACAGTGGAGATTATCGTGTCCATTGGGGAAAACAGTGAGTGGAGGGAGAAAGAGAAGAAGAAAGTGTGCTCACTGAGTGGAATTCAGTTCACTTAAAAATAGACCTCTGGCTTTTCTCTCAGCGTTTTTAGTTAACGGGCATGGCAGCCCTGTGGTTTAAGAACTAGTACTGTATAGTAACAATGAAACCGTCAATTGATGATGTTTGTGCTAATATTATTTATAGATGATTATGTTGTGTTTCTTGATTAATTAGTTAATTATGTAGTCTATAAATGACAGACTGAAAAAGGCATATTCACATTTTCCCAGAGCCAGGGGGACGCCTACAGATTGATTTTAGTTTCCAAAACTAAAAAAAAAAGCAGCAAATCCTCCTATTTGAGAAGCTGGAACCAATAATGACTAAAATGTCAGACATTCATTATCCTCACAGGATGAACTGTAATAACTTGGTGTTCCCTTAGCTTTCTATGTAGTGCCATCATCAGGTCAAAATTTCACTTTCTCCAATACTTTGATTTATGACCAAATACCTATGAAAATAATGACATTCCCATCAGCCTATTATAGTGCCAATTAACAAATGTTAGCATGCTAACACACTAAATTGGGACATTGAACATGGTAAGCATTATACTTGCATTATACTTAAACAGAGGCATTTTAGCATTGGCATTGTGAGCATGTTAGCATTTTGACGATAGTATTTAGCTCTGTGTGCAGTACAGCCTCACTAGCATCACTGACTTGTTTGATAAGTTACTTAAACAATACATTGTTGTTGTTTACTGACTGCCGATCGACTAATCGGTTAATCGACTAATTGTTTCTGCAATAACATTATCATTAATTTTAATGATCTTATGATAACATTTTTATGTAGATGCATATTTAAAAAAAATTATAATACATCCGCAGAGCTTTTAGAAAGGTGCCAAATAACAGAATGGCTTTTCCTAAAAAAAAAAAATTATGAATGTGAATTAATAATTTCAAAAAATTCTGACTGGTCCAAAATTAATGTTTTGTTTATCTCTGTGAAAGATATCTGATGTTTAGTTCCCACTTCTAACAAGGCTTGTGAGATAATAGTATAACAACGTTGGTATCACGTGGTCTCTCTGTGTCGTCAGCGATCAAGTTGGCAGTTAGCGTGGAAAAAAACTGTCTGAGTTTGACGTTAAGAGCCTGGCAACCACTTGTTGTGAAGTAAATGCAATGGAACGGGGGAGGGAGAATGCGTGTGGGTTGTCAACCTTATCAAAATCACTTTTAAGTATTTAATTATAAAATGTATTCATGTATTTTTGGACCATTTTTAGCATAATTCATTAATAGTAAATCAATTAATAAATCAAGGTTAATGCTGACCCATTTTCAAGGTTATGGTATCAATGATAGCGTATCATCATGGATATTACTAAGCAGCGGATGTATCATTTGTAACCAGTACTGAGTATTAATCTGGTGTAATGGTGTAATGCAGAAGCAGACATATGCAGTATGTAGACACACCATCACGTCAGGATGGTCGTATTTCACTCCTCACATACTCATTGACACGATCACACTTAAGAGCTAAGCTGCCGTACAACATAATGACACTTTCCCCATGATGCCAGGCGTTAAAACGTAACTTCAGTAGGCGGGGCGTGGGTGGCGGCAGAGGTCGTTACCTCCAAAAGAAACACTCCCTGCCATCCGAGGAAATCAAACGGGCGGCCTGACAGACAATCCTCCAATTTATTTGGCTCACAGCGTGCTACCGGCGGAAGGCGAAGCTAAAATGGAAACTCAGTAACTGACCTTTAATGTAATACGGCGCCGATGGCTCACCAAAGAAAGCCTCTGGAGCAGCGGCCGCTGTGTGACTCTGGGTATGTGAGTGTGTGTGTGTGATGAGTTATGACCAGCTCTCATGTCGGCATTTGGGAAGTTGAGAGCCAAAGCCAGGTGGATTAGGACAACTCGCCTCTGTGAGAATGCTCAAATGGGTTTAAGGAAGTAGGAGTGTGTGTGGGTGCGTGTGTGTGTGTGCGTGTGGGTGTGTGTGGCAGAGAACAGAAATACACTATAAAAGGAGAGGCATAAAAACGCCGCCTTAAACAAAAGAAAGCAAAATAAAGAAGGCAAACCACTGGCACGGCACGGAAAATAAAACATGTAAAAAAGTAAAATGTGACTCAATCATACTGAGAAAAACAAAACCCAGAAAAACTTAACAGCCTGCATGCATGGGCTGAGGTTTGGTTTGAGGCACTAAACTTCCAGATACACACTTCCTCTGGCCCTTCACTTGCGGGTCACGACCTCTCTGACCTCCAAAACAGGTGTGTCAGCAAGGCCGTACAGAGTCCCTTTGTGTGGTGGAAACAAATGATACTTATAAACACTCCTTCAGTCTCTAAAGGGGGACAGGGGGCTAATGGTGGTGGAGTGGAGAGGAAGTTTCCATTGACTGAGCTGAGGAAAGATTGACCTGAGAACATTCCAGGAATAAAGACACTCAATGTGATCCCATGAAATATACTGTCAACCAGCTAAGTGAACATTTCCTGTTGCCTCTTAATGTAAAATATGTCTGTGATTTCAGTGAAAATCTGAAATTCTTTACTGCAAACATGGTTAAGAAATGCAACATTTAAATTGTAACCGGCATTTATACATTCCCTTATTGAATAAGTGCGTTAGTTTAATAAACTCCTTGCGGAGTTGAGGAATTGAGGAAAACGTAAAAGGGTTGAGGTCCAAAGCAACATCCCGTTAAAAGTAGAGTGAGCAAATGTTTTTGTGATCTTTGAATGATCAATTCAAATTACGTATAAAGCCAAAAGCCCTGGACACACCAAGGTGACACTGATTCATTTCATATGGGTGGTGCTGGAAGCTCGATAACGTAGTGAGTTTTGGGGCTAGTTGGGAAGCTACATGTAGCTGGAGAGCTAACCAGCCATAATAGCTTACTAGCCAAACTTATCAGTTTAGGCAGCTAGTGTGGTGGCTAACCGGAGAGCAGGAGATTTGGCATTTTTTTAGATTTATTTGATCGCACAATAAAACACAGCAGCAGAAACAAAAGAAAAAAAGTGGTGCAGGTGAGATAAAAAAACAAAACAGGGATCTTATAGAAGGAATCTCACCTCAATAAGCATTATAAGCAAATACAAAAGTCATATAATCAACAAAAGTAAACAAACAAGCAAACATAAAATCAAAAAGCAAACGTAAAGTTCACTCAGAAGACGTATTTGTAAGGTCAACACCTGTCTTGCAACAGTCTACATAGTATACAACATAAACTGCTCCACTTTATACTGTTATATGGAAGTGGGTAGTCTCCGTTCCCTTAAAGGTCAGCACAGTCAACACACATCTCAACAGTTCACCGGATCTGGATTTACTTTGCCGTTGCAAACACATCAACAGATCACAGATATTCAATTGAAATCAACTGATTTAGCTCCGAAATGTTGCTGTTTTTAAATGCTGGTGTGAGTGGGACCTGCGTCACAAGTTTGTCTCAGAAAGCTTTGTAATCTGTACAGCATATGACCCCCCCGTGAATTTGGACCGTTGATCGGGATAACAAAGGCTCCACTAAACACCTTATAGGGAGGAAAGGGCATACCATGGAGAACAACAACAGAGTCGAATAACAGTAACAGTAGAATTACAGTGTAGAGAAACAGACATACAGCACATTATAAAACCAACAACTGGGAAGTTCCAAAATTTTGCATAATATACTTTTCCAAAGCAACTTTCCCCACTGGTTGTATGAAAAAATATGCAATGGCATCCATGGCTCCACAGGAGATACTGAGAATTCATTGAGATTATCTAATTTACCTACAAACAAAACCCATCAGAATACTTTCAAAGATAAAATAACATAACACGTGGCTTTAAATGTTATAAGAGATTCAAGCAAGTGCAAATGTGTACGAGGATGAGAAGAAGATCAGAGAGAAGACATCAAGCCCCTTCCAGGTTAAGAGCTGTGGTCCTGACAAGAATAACCGAGGTCAACAAATAAGAGAAAATGACTTTTAAGAAAATATTCTAGAAGTGATAATGGGTGGGTGCATTTAGCAGTTATTAGCTTCTGAAGCACTACTCTCAGCCTTTGTTGTCATCCAGAGATTGTACTGTTGTTACATGCCATTACATCAGTTTCTCCCCTTTCAGAAGAGACACTTCACTTTCATAGAGAGAGAGAAAGAAAAAAAAGGAGCTCCAGTCGATGCTTGTTCCCTTCTTTTCCCTTTCAGGCAATGAATAGAATTTACTTATTCATCCGTTCCGAGCGACACATGAATGCATTCATCAAAGCCACCCTAATCCTGTGTTTTGCTCACATGTGTTTTTGTAAGCGCGAGTGATGTTGCATCGGTAAACATTATTATCCCGGGACGAGGTGTAAAATGACAGCGAGACACGGAGACAGAGAGAGAGAGATGAGGGAGCTGCTTAGGGGAGATATCATTTGTGTCAGTCGAAGTGAACACCTATCGATTTACATCCAGCGCTCCTCTGCGCGCCACAATGAGACCTCATGCATAATTCATGACGGACCTATGAAAGAGCCATAAATACAGTCACTGTGCTCGTCAGCACAGCACACTCTCAGCACTTACGGTCACCCAACACGGCTAGTTAGCAGAGGAAGTGGGGAGATGAGGATGGGATGAGGAGGAAGAGAGGATGCACTTGAAGCAAAGATTAGGATGATATAATGTTCTTGCTCTGTCTCCACTAGCTTGTATATATTCAGATTGCTCGTGCACCACATGCCTGGTGATCTGCCCTTTAATAAAGGTGTACCTGCAGGGGTCCTTAATGATTGCTAGACGTCTTTTGTTTGGGGTTTGTATCCCAGAGTCGTGGAGGCCTTCTTCAGCCCAGCAGCCCCCGCTTTGACGACCCAAAGGATTTACATCCCGCTCCCTGCCGTAAAACAGCCACTCGCCTTTCATTCCTTCCACCCCGCCTTTACGATCTGGAGGGGAAAGGGTGCCTGAGTTATGGGCTTTGTTTGGGACAGAAGAAAAAATAAAAATGCAATACAGCCGCAGCATGTCAGAAATGTCAGGCTGGATTGTCTGCCTCGCATGTGCAGTGAATTTAGAGGGGACTGACCGGGGGGATGAGGTGGCGTGCGTTTGCAGTGGACGCTGTTACGCGTGTGTGGTTTTCATCAAACCATCATTACATCCAATGAGATCGACGGATAAATCACACAAATGCAACACGTGCACACGACTCTGAATCAAATGTTTGAGCTGAAAATCATCAACAAGAGGGGAACGCAGAGGATGGAGTTACTGAAAGTGAAGTGGGGCTGCTTGTGCATTTTTGGAAGAGAGCAAAGTATGAAGCGAGGACTCTCCTTTCAACACAATACACACTCTGTTTGCCTGTGTAGTGGTGGAACGGCTGCTGTCTGATGACTTGAAATGCACACCGCTCCATTTGTCAAAAAAGCGCGTTGCCCTTACGCACTAAATCTCCACACTACTGAGGTCATCGCCTCATGACGGCCATCCCTCTCTCGTCATCTGTCTCCTCAAGCCCTGAGACCCCCCCCTACCCCACCCATGAAGTGCACTTTCTCACACAAACACACACAAATTAATACAAACCTTCATCTCAGCCCGGCTCCTCTCCACCGTAAAGCAGCAAACGACTGCTCCGTCCTTGAACGTAAAAGTATTAGGGAGACAGACAAGGCGTAGGAGGAGGAGGAGGAGGAGTAGGAGAAGGAGGAGGAGGAGGAGGAGAGAAGGCAGGAGAAGGAAAACAAGGTAAAAGAAAGGGCTTTTTCATGCTGACAGTCAGCTTAATGAAATTGCAGTTAGGGTTCGTATATCTGCTGGCCCCAAGGTTCAGCCCCCCCTCGAGACTCGCCGAGGCAAGCTGCGTTGTGCCAGGCCCGGGTTGACGGGGGGGTCGGGTTCGGCTGAGGAGAGCCAAGCCAGGCCGGCGAGGGTCAACCAGTGCTGGGGAGGGTCGGGGCGGGCTAACGAGAGCTGAGCCAGGCTAAGGGAGGGTCAGGGAGGGGCTCGGGGAGAGCAGTGTCGGCCTTGAGCGCGGTGCAGTCGGGCACATCCATCCACACCGGCAGACAGGAAGGACGGGACATCAGTCACCGGAGCTGCAAACCGCAGAATGCTGCACACCGAACACACAGTTACACACATGCACGCTCACACAAATACTCCCTCTTCTCCGTCCTCCTCTGCAGCTTCACATCTCTGCCAATTCCACTCCCCCTATCCACTAACACTCTTCCAGTAACTGATGCACTGCAGAGTAAAACGGCTAATTAGCAGCTAACGAAATACATCAAGGGGGTCACTACACATACAAGTTATAAACCTGTTCATTCAGCACTACAGTGTGATTTAACAGTCTGAAACGCTGGGCTTTTATCCCGCCACCGAGTGAACGATGTAGTCGGTAATGTTCAACAGCACGTGAAACGGCCTGCGCGGCTGCCGTGTTGACGTGCATGTGATGAGCTGCGGATGAACTGGGCCAAGGGTATCTGCTACAGTCAGATGAAAAGCCATCCTGTACACAAGGGAGCCTCTATCCACAGAAGAGCAAACTAATTTCTAGGCCAAGAAAGTTATCAGTGTGTGCAAGGGAAATTGAAACAGAGAAATCTTTAGTGTGCAGGGAGAGAGACATAAGGTTAAGAGTTTAAATCGATAAAGTGCGTGTTTGTTTGAGGGCGGGAAGGTCGTAATGTGTGGTTTGAGGGGTAATTAGCTCATGCGCAGCCAGTCAAAACAAATAAAGCAGTAAATCTGAATGTACAATACTTCTCTTTGGCCTTCAAACTCCAAGGCCTGAATCCATTACATCAACGCAGGATACCTCAAAACTATTTCAACTCAGACGACAAGGCTGCGCTAAACTAACTGGTCAAGGAGCCTGGAGGCATCCTTTGATCGTTAAGGTAAATCAAAAATGCTAAGGCCGAGTGGAAGGGGGGGATGTAGTTTGGGATTTTTTTTCTTCTTACGATGGCCTTGAATGCCTCGCTCTATCAAAAGCATACCATTTACAGGCAACAATAAAGAGAAGCAAAGTAGGTAGGGTAGCAGACAGGTACGTCTGGAATGCTGTGGGAAATAAACTCTCTGTAAACGATCGCTTTCTTTTTCATTCTCAACATTCTTTCAACTTTTCCTTTCCCTTAAGGCTCAGGGTACAAAAATTACAAAGCCATGTTCTTACTTACCTCCAGTGGACTCCACTCATGCAGATAGTTTTGGATTCATTTGCCCAGATTTTTGAGATATCAATCTCTGAAAGAAAAGCCTCTACTGCAGTATAATAGGAGTGAATGGAACTTATTTGTGTTGTCCAGAGCATTGATAAAATGACAGTCTAGACCTTCAAAAGCAGCACCTTTATCCAGAATTATGTGTAAGAGTGCTGCTACCCAACTCTATCCAGAAAGGTCCCATCAAAGAATCAGGTTTTGGGACAAGTTTGGGCTGTTTTGTTCGGGATTGGTCATTTTCAAATGTAATTTATAGAGAAATTTCTCTTTTATCTCTCTCTGACTGTACCAATTATCTGCAGCCATGTTTGTCATGGTTTGCAAGTTGATAAACAATGCTAATTGGGAAGGATGCCATGCAGCGCATTATTCCGAAACCCCAATATAATTATTAATTAATAGAAAAATGTCTCATTGCACCAAAAGTCCATTTGTCCGACAGCCTGTTATCCCCAAAACAAACACCCAAAAATATACATGGCTAATTTTGCAGAATGCATTATTTGCACATGTGGAGAAGTTAATATCCTGGGCATTCTGCCAGAAAGGGTCTATTTTAACCCAAACCGAGATCTTTTCCAAAACCTAACCAAGTAGTTTTGTTGCAATGGGTTTTCGGAACAACGGGCGTTTATTTTTGGAATAACGGGCTGTTGGAGAAATGGGTTTTCGGTTTCGGGACATTTTTTTCGACAGAGCATGGACAATGCATCGCATTAGCCTGGCAAGCTAACGGTCTGTAATGAAATAAACCAAAAATATAGCCTCTGGTCTTGGGTCGGATTTGTTTCTCAAATTTGCCAGCAGTAGACTGTCCTCCTAAGAAAAACACAGTAGACTACCAGTCGTTCCATCAAATCCCCCAAAAATTACATTTTATGCCCTATTGACAAAAACCTCTAGCGATGGTGGGACTTATGACTCTTGTTGGCTGGAAACAACAGAGGAAGTAGTGATAGATTGTTATATGGGGGAAGGGCCAAAATACATTGACGTGGGAGAACATCGTTTCTTCTACCGAGAGTCAGTGTTGGTTTCCACAATCTCTCTCTTTCTCAACCCTAACCAAGTCGTTTTTGTGCCTGAACCTAACTTTAAAGGTCGCTATTAGCGCTATAGAGCGATGATTTAATGAGTGAGTCACTGTTTTGTTTGTATGGAAGCAGATTTTTTGGACACGGATATCTAAACACCTGTGGAAAAAAACTAACAAACTGATGTGCATGTCAAGATGCCACTAAGGGAAAGCAACAATATGTTTTTTTTTTGGTTGAAAAGACCATTTTCATTTTTACTTCACTCTTGCTTTTCTCTCTCTCTGCTCTGCTTTACTTCTGTTTATGTCATGAGAATGTCAGCAATGAGTTTTCCATGCAGACTCTCCTGCATAGCAGCCCACTTAATAAACACTGAGTTTCAGCCTGGGCCTTTGCCCCATACGCGAGTTATGAAAATGTAGGAGTGTAATAAATGTAAGTGCACAATAATAAACATTGAGTACATGTGTGGGTTTATGCTTTGCTACTGACCCTGAAACCTGAATGTGTGATAAGACGTAATGAATTTCTCTGGCCTGACATAAACCATAGCGTTGACTCAGTGTTTACCCTGCAGTGGAATGCCAGATACATGGAGCCGCTCTCTCCCCGAGTCTGCCGCTGCTTATATCGGATGACTGCACACCAACACACACACACTCAGCAATAAGAGCTTTTAAATTCATCACATATTATTTATAATCTTTACAAGGCTGTTAAACCGAAGACAAGGTGTGTGCATGAGTGTGCACATGGGTGAGTTTTTGCACTGTACATACTGTACACAGTCTCACGGCACTTCATGAAATAGTCACAAAATGTAATCTATTTGATTCGTGTATATAGACACGAATTTTGCTTTTTTTTCGTGATCCTCAGCACGACTTCCAACAACGTATTTTTCATGTGTTTTCCTACGACTGTCCAGCAACACGTGAGGCACGTGTCAATTTCTGCTCCAGTCTTTTCAAAATAAGACTACTTAAGTTATTGAAAAGATCGACTTGGTTAGGCTACAAAACTACCTAGTTAGGTTTAGGAAAATATTGTAGTTTGGGTTAAAATAATTCCAGAAGTGGCGGAACATAAAGGTCCAATATTGTGTTAATTTTCAGGTTCATACTTGTATTTTGTGTGTCATACTAGAACATGTTTACATGCTGTAATGTTAAAAAAACAACTTCATTTTCCTCATACTGTCTGCCTGAATATATCTGTATTCACCATCTGTCTGAAACGCTCCGTTTTAGCGCATCTTAACGGAATTGCGTTACTAGGCAACAGCTTGGGTCCATGGTTACTTCCTGTCAGCTGATGTCATTCACATACACTGCAACCAAAAATAAACTGGGACACATTTAGAATGTTAATGTTTTTTTATACTGTGAAATGGTCATAATATTGTAAAGTTGTGACATCACAAAGTCACAGAAATCCTGACGGCTTGTTTAAAGGCTCCGTTTCTGAATACAGGCTGTGCATATTTCTCCATGGATTGAGTGTTATGATACTTTTAAAGCATTTATATAGCACTTAAACATGCTTTATAATGTGTAAAGAAACAGTAATCTCACTTTTTACAATATGGGACCTTTAAGTATGGAAGTATCGTGACAAATAAATCAACATTGACCTCTGGTTCCACACAGGACACAAACGCCGGCGACAGTACTGTGTTTTTTGACCTGCCCATCCACCTTCGTGACTATTTCACGAACTGCTGTGTGCTTCCTTCTCCGGAAATATATATTTTCAACCTTTATCTTTATCTCTCTGTCTTTCTGTATGCTATTGTCTCTAAATCAATTTGCCTGTGAGCCAACCTTCAGAACTAACTGTTTGTACTTTTTTCCTGGTGCCAGGATTGATAACTGGATTAGAGGCTCAATAATAAGAACACAATGGCCTTCTTTGATAAGAGCAACGCAGTCAGAACGGGAGGCTGAGAAGGGAAACTGCGCCTCATAGAAACCACTGTGGATTACTAAATAAAAGAGCCATAAAACACAGCCCTTTGGCTCTAGCACAGGAAAGCTTATGCTAAGACACAGCGGTAATGATTTTAATATCTGTGAGACCACACGCTGTAAATTTCAAATGCACCTAGTGCTGTGAGATACACCCCTCCGCTAGTATGTGACTCCCCTTTTCTCCGTCTGCTCTCACTCTCTGCCTTCCATCACCTCCCTTCTGGGTCTTTCCTTCACGTTTTGAGAGGAAAATATGCAGAATCAGCTCCTGAGTTTCGCTTTATTTACACAGGAGTAGACGATCCTTTTGTTATTTATTTGTTTCCACTCTTCGACCTTTTCTCCTTTGGACCAGTTTTAAAAACATCAGTTGTGTAAAGACCTAATTTCTGTGTTTCTGTATTAATGAGACTTTTTTCTTCTCTGATCCGAAGCAGGCCTGCACAAATGAATCTATATAACTCTTGAACACACAAGAAGAACACATCTTTGAAACTATGGGTCCACTTTGGAGGCCATTCAGGCATCTGGCAAGTCACATCAAACGCACTTCAAGTGGTCCAAATGTTTTGTTCCAAGCCGTGTTCTATTAGTCTACTATTTTGCCAGAATATGATAAGAAGTGAAATGACGAATGTAAGAACAGTGCCTCTGCTCTCTGGCCTCAATCCTCCATCTGTTCACTGTTAGGAAGATAATGATTTCACTACCACACACCCCCCTCTGCTTTGTGCTACAATTCTTAGCCAATGTTGTTCCTATCTAACTGTCCAGGAAATTTTAAGGAGATGATTTTTTGTGGTTCCACTGGCAGGTTTTACGTGACTAAATAGAAATTCCAAAAAAGGATCCCTTGAATTATCAGTCAGCACTGAAATATTATTGTTCATCAGTCTGTTAGCAGCAGTTTATAATGTAATCATAGCTGATAAAGACTGTGAAACATGGTTGGAAGCTCGGGAAAAAGCTCAAAGCAGTATGTGAAATAGTCACGGAGTATAATCTATTTGATTCGTGGACACGAATTTCCCTTGTTTTCTTGACCCTCAGCACGACTTTCAACAACACATTTTGTGCATTTTACTACGTGACCAGTAACACGTGATGCACGTTAGGGATAGATCGACTTGGTTAGGTTTAGGCAACAAATTACTTAGTTAGGTTTAGGAAAAGATCATGGTTTGGGTGTGAATAACACCGGATGTGGCATAACTAGAGTACGGAAGTAATGTGACAAATAAATCAATGTTGACTTCTGGTTTCACACGGGACACGATTCGGTTCGGACAGAGATATGCAGCCCGAGTTAGACTCATATCATTTGACCTCCTCACTACACGGCGTTCGCTGCTCTTTATACTTCTTGGTTCACAATTACGTGGATTACAATTGATTTTGTGCTGACCATCATGAAAAAACTGTGAAATGCGTGTCTATGTACATGAATCAGTCCATTACATTTCGTGAATTTTTCACAAACTGCTGTGCGACTGTGCCGAAAACTAATAAGTAACATGGAGTACTGGTGCCATGGCCGAGAATGAACTTTAAGGCTCATCAATATATCATAATTTCTGCAAAAATACTTGCATGACAACACGTGTGTTGTACTCATATTCTTCGACCATACTGTTACTGTACAATTTCCTATTTTCTTCCCTTTCTGGTGATTCATCGTGCACATGCAAACTCACTTCCCCCCACTCACACACCGATGCAAACCCCACTAACAAACACGCGCGCTCACACAGCGCGGCCGTCCTCTGGCTATATCTGTCGGTAGTGGTTTATAGCGGGAGCCAGGCACTTCATTAGTGGACAGCTGCTGCTGCTGCTGCACCTCCTTCCATACCTTCACTTCCTCCATCCCTCCATCCTCTCCCTCGCTCAGCTGCCCTTACCCTGAACCTGTCCTGAGGGGGAAGACGGGGAACGAGGGAGGAAAGAAGAGAAGAGAGGGGGGGAGGGAAGGAGCCAGAACTCTGCATGGTCAGATTGTTTCACTTGTATCAAGAGTGTGTGTGTGTGTGTGTGTGTGTGTGTGTGTGCGTGTGTGTGTGTGTGGGAGACATTCCCTTTTTATCTGTGTGGGTGAAGGTCCATTGAAGTATGATGATAAAGTATCTGTTCTCTGTCTGTATATTTTATACTGTGCTGATCACAGCGCAAGTTAGATGAGTCAAACCGAGTCTTGTCACCAAGCTGGCATTCCTTCAGACCATGATGCACACGCACACTGTGTGTTTTCATCACTTTAGAGGACATTACATTGACTTACATTCATTTCCTGGGGACTTACCCTAGCCTTAACCCTTACCCTAACCATAACCTAACCTTAAACCAAGTCTTTTTCTTAAAATGTGATGATTTACGTGATGGGGACGTGCATTTTGTCTCCAAAAGGAAGGCGAGTCCCCACAATATGTAAACAGATGTATGTCCCCACAACATGAGTAAAACATGCCTATCCCCCCCACACACACACATACACACACACACACACACCAAACAAAGGAATGCCAGACACAGAAGCCGCCAGCATCTGAAAGTGACTTGCTGAAAGAGAGAGAAATAAACATGAACTTTCTGATATGAAATATTATATCAGTCAAGTATCATGTTTTCAGCTACATCCATCTGACAAAACACTTATCTGTCCCATCTTGCGTATCTTTTCCCCCACTAGAATAAATCCAAGCTGTTCTGCTCTGAGAGCCTTTCACCAAAATCCTCCCCTGAAGGGCCGGCATCAATCCCAGCTCCTCTTTCATGTCTAATCGACTTTTACAAGCCCCCGTCCCTCATAGGCTGACTTTTACAACTTTTGCTCCTTATTGGCTCGGTGAGTGAGTGTCGCCGAGCGGCGCAGGTGCAAAACATTACTCCCCTAATAAGAGCCAATTACAAACAGGTGTGTCAGCAGCGCAGGCAGGAAAGGTGACTTTCTAAAAAAAGGAGCAAGCAGCTTCTGCGGGCGGGGGAACACACGAGGGAACCGACTCGTTTTAATAAGTTCTGCTTATTTCCGTTTTACAAAGCGAGGTTGGGTGGACGCCAACAGCTCAATTACAACTGTAACTTCTGCGTTCATCCCAGTGTGGTCAGGGGCAGATTTAAGGAGGCTGAGCCGGACTGAGTCACTCTGCTGTTACTGCATAACAACATCACTCGTATCAGCTGATAACATCAGTAGAACTTCAAATAGGCTGTTTTTCTTCAGTTTATGAAAACCTTTGAACCTTTCAGCTGCTGTGTCTAATGCAAGCAGAGATTGCGTGTCCAGTATATATTTCACTTCTTAAATGTCTTTCTGACATCAGCTACCTATTGACCTGCTGCACAAATAAGCAGCATTTTAGTAACATTATGTTTCTGCCAGTAATGCTAGGTATTTTCCGTTTAAGTACCTTTGGGAGTATTTTTGCCATTATTAGAGAGTCAGTGGAGAGAAATAAGTAAGGGATAATGTACATTGAACCGCGGTCCGCGTCGACCTGTCGGGGTTTATTTCACAACAGTGACCCTCTAGCTGCACAATATCTTGCTTATTACACGGCTACTTACTTAAGAAATCAATAATTTGACACAAAAACAGTCCGCCAGACTCTGACATCAGAACCGCGCCCATAGTAACATTCTGTTACACATAGCAACAGTCTGTTATAAAGAAGTAACAGACCGTAGAACGCCGTGATTGACTTGAAAATGACTTGTTGTCTGTTGCTTTGTCGCTCGTAGTGGGAACACAGCATAAGACTAAAATGAAATCAGGTCAGTCACGTATCCATCCAAATGTGGCACAAATTTCAACCGAATTTCCAGAAAATCAGCAAAATAAAATTTAAATGAATGCACGTTTCCATCGACTACTATAATGATTTGGCTCTGATTCTCCAGTCGGCTGCCATTAAACCATCGCAGAAGAAAAGGGCGCAATGAGATGATGTAATTAAAGGAGCACCATCGGCCAAACCTCAAACGAATGAAAACCATCATTATTTCTACAATGAAATAATGATGGAAATATAGTATTTATTTTTGTTTTCTTGTATTAATTTGAAAAAGGTTACAGTCTCCTCATTGCTCCACACAGATCTGATGTTTGATCTGCTGCTTTGACAAATAGGTCACATCCTTCATGTACGTCATCATTTATTACACCAACTTATCCACCACTGCCAAGCGTACAAACTGTTTTCAATATTTTGACTTTTTTTCCTCCAGTTTTTTTAGGCACTAATTGAACATGCACATAAAAACAGATGGATGGAAACACATTTATTTATATACAGTGGAGTAGGCATTCTGTCTCGCAACCACTCCTTCTCAGCAAGAGCCGCATTAGTGAAAGCCTAACGTCTGATTTGATGTACAGTATTCGACATCTGACTGTCAGGCTGCGTCGCTGGCTTTGTTAATTAAGATATAACGCTCCTGCCGTTGTTAGTATTAGAATATTTATGAAACTGCATTATCAGTTCATTAGTTCTGCATTCATTAAGGACATGATGTGTGCTTGTGGCAGTTTGTGTCACTGCTGATTTGAATGATGTGTTCCTGCTGCCTGCTTTCACATTGCAGGAGCACATTACATCACCTCTAAACTGTAGAAGACTCAACTTTCATCAGGTGGTCTCTCTCTTTTACCCTCCAGTGTGAGCTATAAAGTCTGTCTCGGTGGTCGTCGCTCTTCTTCTTTCTAATATTTTGGATTATTTCTAAAACAAAATAATGCAAAAGACAGAGGCAGGAGCCAAAGGGTTCACTTACCAATCATGAAATATCAATAATTAATGACATAGTGCAGTCTGGTGTCATGCACTGTTCGTAGCTATACCTACGAAAAGTAATGCACTGTATATGCACTGTGTATCCCACAAGATCAATTTGTGTGTAATTCACGTGGTTGTGAACCAGGACGTATAAAGAGGTAGGTAGTCAGGGTGGATGGGTGGGTCAAAAAATACCAGACTTTCACCCAGGAGACCGGTGATTGTGTCCCGCGTGAAACCAGAAGTCAACGTTGATTTATTTGTCACGTATCTTACGTACTTAAATAACGCCGCTTCCAGAGTTATTTTAAGCAAAACCACAATCTTTCTTAACCTAACTAGTTGTTTTTTTGCCTAAACCCAACAAAGTCGATCTTTTCCTAAGCCTAACTAAGTAGTGTTGTTGCCTAATCCTAAGGAAGTTGTTTCCTGTGAAGACGGAGGTTTATTTTGAAAAGACGAGCGGAAACTGACACGTGTTGCTGGACATTCGTAGTAAAATGAACGAAAAAAGGAGGAATAACTTTTTTGTAAGATATCATACAAACTGTTGTATGAGAGTACGTTGCAAAGTGACTATTTGACAATTTAACAAAATAAGAGTTAATTACGCCCTTAAATAATCACATCTAAATGTGTGGCCCAAAAACAAAAGTTGACTGTATTAATGTTTAAAACTTCACTAGAGGATAAACAGATGTGTCCCACTATCCATAAAGATGTGTTCCCAGTTTAGTGACCAATTGTTTCTCTGTAAACACGCCGGGAGAGTATTTTCCACAAGGATTCAAATGTCAATAAGATAAAGACACAAACCGAACGCCCAGCGTTGTGAAAACACCAATCTTTATATTGGTACAACATGCAAAATAAGCATTTCTCTCTCTACTTGTTTTTCCTTGTTAAGCTGTATTTTCATTGGCTGTTGCTCGACTGGGTCAGTGAGCGGCTCAGAGAGATGTCAGGCATTGTACAAATCAAATAAGCATTATGTTAACAGAATCAGTGCTTCCAAATTTCCGCTGCAACCGGTCCAAACTAGCACTAGCTTCCTTTAGTTGTGGGCCACATTGTGGCAGTAAACAGCCAAAAACATAGAACAGCGTGTTCTTTTTAGCACTCAGGAATGAGACGTTTACTGCTAAAGAATCGGAAAAAAAAACGTTTATTTTGGTTTTGGGCAGCAGACTTAAAGACAAACATGGAATGAAATCCAGAAGTAAATACGCTCAAGATGCACCCAAAATCTCATCAACCAAATCAGCTGTTGAAGAGAACATTGATGCATTTGGTGTCATGTAAATGGAAATAAGTTTTGTCGTGTGGATCCGAGCCGGTGACAGGCAGCTTAGTAAGCAAAACATCCTGGTCAGTGATGGATTGTCGGGATATTGCAACAATCAAGACAAGGTGTTTACTGGCACTTTTACAGCATGTAAATATTGGGAGAGAGAAAGACATAAACAGCAATCTGTGTCTTGGCGAAGGAAGGAAAACTTCAATTTGACTGTGTTGGAGGCACATTTGAATGTTAAGTGAAAATGTAATATAGCTTAACTAGACACTGTCCAGATCCTACAGTACAAGATGAGGGTTCATACCAGACAGAGAGGGGGGCAGTTCTCAGGAAGGAACCTAAAGTGTTCTGAATCAGGAGCAAGTTCAGTCAATACACATATGTGAAGGCAGTTTGTTACAGTTTAACATCCATAATACAGACAGAGAACAGTGTAGTTCTATAAGCAAGGGTGTAATTTCCACTGGGGATGGGGGGACACGTCCCAATCACTTTTATTAATCTTGTTTATGTCCCCCACACCTTCACATGATGTACTCACTAGGACCATTTTATTTTCACCTTCCAGCCCTTTTGCACGCAAAAGGCGTATGAATGAAAAGATAATGTGTAAAGCATTTATCATGCAATAAGAACGCCTTTCTTGTGTTTGGCGTGTCATTTAGTATGCCATGTAGTCTGTAGTGACTGCAATGTAAACGCATCCACGTAAATATGCTACGATCAGAGCTAGTGACGAAAGAAAGACCGCTTAGGCGGGAGAGGAGGTGGATGGGTCCAACAAACACACGACTTTCAACCAGGATGATGGTGTTCGAGACCGGTGTTTTGTTTTGTAAGTTACGTTAGGTACGTTTGTCATATGTTTTTTAGTGATGTTTGCCACATGTTTTTTGGGAACGTTTGTAACGTGTTTTCCGTACTCATGTTACGTTGTTTCCATACGTATTATACTTAGTTTACGTACTTATAATAAGCCCAACCATGACTAAGTGGTTTTGTTGCCTAAACCTAACGCAGAATGTCCTTAGTATGTTATGCTATTTATATGCCTTCTCATGAGACTGGGTTGGGTTTTTTTTGGGAAAAAATATTGAATCCTTATTTTGACTAAAAGTTGACAATGTGTTAAGGCCTTTGCACACTAAGTCCGTATTTTCCGTCTGAAATTGTCACATGTTAAAAAATAAATACCTCACATTGTGTCAATCACGTTTACACACCGACTCCTACAAGTTAGATTTTCTGCGTTTTTTTGCAAACGTCATCATCCAAAACAGCATCTTATAAACTGATTCACTTTGTCTCTGTTTGGGACTAGCGCTATCCATAGCCCGGCACCCATGTTATTAATTCAGTTCTATTTTATATTGCGAATTTTTGCAAAGCAGAGAATAATAAAGCGTATCGGACTCAGTATGCAAGGTTTCTGTGCGAAACAACTCTTAACCAACAAATTCCATCATAATGTCTCATTTCTTAGACTGGACAGGAAAGTGCATTCACATGTTTGTGTTTTTATTGAAGTTTTTTTTTTTTTTTTTTTACCAAGCCAATGGGGCCCCCCCATTAATCTGAAACCAAACCTACATCTTTGTCTATAAGTCAGAGCGAGTCTTTAAAATCTTTCTTGTGAGTCACACTGATTCCTGAGAAAGTCAAACTTGACCATTACTTAATTAATACGGTACGATGCTGTCATTTATTATCCAGCAGATGTTAAATTGTTTTCCAGCTTCAGTCTTTCAGTAAAGCTTACGTGGAATCAAACAAACAACGGAGTGACTCATTCGCTGACTAAGGGCCCGCGGCTGTGTGAAGCATAAGCCATTTTATAAGATTGATTAATTCTAATTCCTTCACCCTGATCCGACTGGCTTTTAACTCCGGTTTATACAGCGGATTCTTACAATGGTGAATGATGTGGAAATGAAAGCTACAGACGAGAGGAGTGTATGTGCTGCTGTTTGTAAGGCCAGAGGAGGACGGTATGCTTTACACAAAGACCGTGCCAGGAACTTGTATAAACAGAGCAGCGGCCACAATGGCTCCCCTGCCAAACACTGGCTTTCTCATCAACCTCAACTAACCACACACAAACACAAGTGCTCTAACACACTAACACACACACACACACACACAGGGATAGGGAGGCAAAGCAGTAAAGCAATGCAAACATGTAAAAACATAAAACACACACATACATATGCACTAACAAAGTGACCTTGTGACTCACATCTCATTACATTACAACAATGTGAGATTGAGCAGAAGTCGAGCAAATCACTGTCATCCAAACTAAACATGGAACCACATCTCTCTGTCTGACCTTCTGCAGAGCCATCCGCAAAAAAAAACACACGCAAATAGACACGGATCCAAATGTCAAAATGATCCAATCTACTCTCCATTTTGCGCAGATTGATTTAGACAAAATGGACCATAAAGACCGCAACGCTAACAGGAGAGAGCAGGTCCAATAGAGATGAGGGTTCTGGGTGAGAGGTGGAGGGATTTCCCACATGTGAGAAGTGAAATATGAGCATAGGGAGAGGGATGGAAGAGAAAGGGAGTATGAGGAAGAGGGCTGATATACATCCAGCAAGTTCCTGGGACAGGAGAGAGGAGCAGGGAGTTGGAGGCTGGCCTTCCTCCACCTTGATGTACATCCAACTGCATCCTGGCTCGGGGATCAGAGTGGAAAGTAGAGGTTGGAGGCCCACAGGCAAGGACTCAGGCATTGAGTGTACATGGCCAATGTTTGGTGTGTCCCTCTGGGCCTGACAGCTGGGAACAGTGGAAGTGTCTGGAGGTGGAGGTGAGGTGACGATAGTTCGGAGAGGGTCCGTGTCCTGCACTGTTAACTTTTATGGGCTGGGGTTCTGGGGAGGGAGAACGGTTGGCAATGTTCATACATGTGTGTGAATGCATCAGGTATGTGAACACTTGTATTTGGATACTTTCCCAGCAATTGTTTTTAATATTCTATATACAGTACGTAATGCCAAAATTAAAGTTAAAGGGTAATTCTGATTTATTACAACTTGTTTTTCATATTTTAGCCATCATTCCAGTTGATTATGGTAAAATTATACTCACCAAAATATTTGCTGATATCTGGGACACCGATACATCACAATGATGAAGTCTGCAGGCCAAGATACGAGCAGTCAAAGAGGTTGTAAACAAACACTTTAGAGGGATTACAGTTTTTTTGTAATTGCTAAATTGACACTAAACCATGAGCACATTAGCTGCTTTACACTAAGTTCGAAATTCTAAACCACACCTTTTTATCTACATCTAGCCACACCATTCAAAACTAAAAGCCTGCGTGTGCAGTTTGCTAAACACTGCCGTCTAAATACCTACACTCAATTAGCAATCACCTGCACCCAGAATGCACCTGTGAAAACACCTGTAACCCATTCGATTACTTAGAAATCAGAGCTTGAACACAACAAATAGGATTCAAGTTTGCTCTTTAGTGTGCACGACAATATAGGTAACTTTTGGAGAGAGAGTTAGAAGACTGCAATTGCAATTTACTGTATTTAGTTTACTGTATAATACAGTAGCTATGTTCATGTCATCTTCAGGTAAGGGCAGATACAGGTGAATACGTTAAAATAACTAGTAGATATCAACATGAAACTTCTCCAATTGATTACGTACATGAAGACAATTATTGTTTGTATTACAATTTTTCTAAAATGTTATGTTTAAATATGCAAATGAGGTATTATCTGATGTTAACTTTTGTTGAATTTAGGAGAAATCTACACACAAAAATAGACAAAGTAGTAAAATAAACATGTAAATATCTTCTTTTCACTAGTCTGAAAGAATACATGTTATTGAAGCAAAATAGCACAAAATCTCAAAAGTGACCACTACATGGAAGACAATGTTTTTGCCTGTAGTGTCTTGTCTTAGTAACTGTGTCTGATACTGTTATGAGTATTGAGATTAAACAATTTTTTTTGTTTTCCCCATTGCATTTGTGTTCCTATACTCTATTAACGGCATGCTACAAATGAAAAAGTCAGAGATTCTCAATAACAGTGTTTTATACTGCACATCAATGTGCAGTTGGCATGTGGAAAGAATCATTTATTTGGTGTTTGTGGTAGAATAATGAAGTGTTTGCTTTTGCAAGAGAAGTAAAATTGTAAGCTAATTGTGTTCATGTTTTTTGTACGTGTTTTGAGAAAAAGGGTTCTAGTTTCAGAAATGTTTTAGCAATATTGCCAAAAACTGTAAACTGGAGTCACCCTTTAAGACACTGTTCATGTTTTTTGTTAACTGCTGCCTCTATTATATCAGTTCAAAACTGTTTCTTGCTGGTTTGTTTGACAACTATGTGTTAATACCATAATGTCGTGTTGTGAAAATCTATTTTTGGGGGGGTTTGTGTTGAACTTGGCCACATCCTGCACGTCACTGCTCGTCAAAAGCTTGCGGGATTGGGATGTGAAATGGAAAACTATCCAGCGATCTTCTCTCTTCCATCCCCTGGCAGGCACCACTCTCACTTTTTAGTCAGTCTTCCCGTCTTTCTCTCTGGCTTTGAGCAGTCGCAGGCTGCTCTCAGAGGAAGTGATGCAGTCCATCTGGGGTGGTCGTTAACATGCTCGGCGGAGAGCGAGCGTTTGGCAGGGGACACATGAAAACATCTTACGCACTGAGTCCACAGCAGAACCCAGGGGTGTATTATAATGGGGAAAATCATTTTGGGGGGAAAACGTCTGGAAAGACAACAAAGCTGTGGGAAATGTTTCTGAGACAACCGCGAGACCACTTTATTTTCTTCTGGTTAGTTTCAGCAATCTGGGTTGGAATTGTTCAGGGGGGAAAATCAAATCATTCATAAAGTATCATTTCTCAAATGTCTTTCGTTTGTCTGTGAAAATAAGTGGCTTAGACGTTTACTTGTCTCTCTGTCTCTGCTGTCCCCCTTGATCCACTTAAAGTTTGTGACAGATGCACTCAGCTTGACTTTTTGGTACAGTAGCACTACGTCATCGGCCTGCAATAAAACGGCCACAGACTTCTAACACCGTCCCACTCTACCATTCAGATCATATGACATAATGATGACCATCTTACACTGACAATTACAGAGGCACACATAATGTCATTCAGCTGACTCAATCTAATCAGATGCTCCTGGAAAGGTGATATATGATGAGGTCATACAAGGGAAAGTTTCCTTTGACTCGTATGCAGATTTATGCTTATTAAATGGAGGTTTGCCTGCATAATGAGCTCAGTGTTGTGTCACGCTGGGTGCCGGGATCCACCGTGATAAATCTGGCGCCGCTCTAAAATGCCAACCACTGTGCCACCTCGCTTTCAAGGAGAGGTGATGATCTAATGCTGAGCTCTGAACCTCACTTTGCATATAAAACAACATGCAAACACAGACAAATAGTACACAACTTTAAAGGAGTAGTTTGCCTTTTTTTTTGTTTAAATACTCTTATTTACTTACTTGCCTATGAGGCTGTTTGAGATGACATGATCTCAAAGAAATGCGTGAAAGGACCACGACCTCTTAAAGGCACATTACGCAATTTTTCATGACACCACCACGGAAACAATTTATACGCTAGGTTTAGGCAACAAAACTACTTGGTTAGGTTTAGGAAAGAAAACATTATGGTTTGGGTTAAAAGAACTATGTTTGTTACGTAACTACTTACGTTGCCTACGTAATTTAAAATAACTCAACGTTGACTTGTTGTTTATCACGGCACACGAACAACGGTCTCCTGGGTGAAAGTCCCAAGTTTGACCCATCCATCCACTCCAACCTCCTCCCTGTTCAAATAGACCATAAAGCAGGGTATGCTTTAGGGCGTGGCTACCTTGTGATTGACAGGTCGCCAACACGGAGTTGTCAGGTCTGGGAGTTGTCCGTGTGTTCGTCTTACAACGTTAACCCTTTCACAGTGTGTTTTCAGTTAATGAAAGTTAATTGTAACATTTCGGTCGTCTAAAAATGTCTTATTCAGCATTAGATTGTACTTAGCTCCACCCACTTGTTTCACTTCTGGTTGCAAAATACCAAGATGGTGACGCCCAAAATGCCAAACTCGAGGCTTCAAAACTGTGGTCCACACACCAATGGGTGATGTCACAGGGACTACGTCAACTTCTTATAAACCGTCAATGCAAGAATTTTTTTCTGAAACACACTGCATACACATTATGCTGAGTCATGAAGCTAAAAAGATGTTGATCCACGATATTTTTCACCTGATTCAGGGGGATAAAGGCTCTTATGTGCTTTCATGTGAGTGTGAGGTAGGTAAAAGAAGGGTAAATGATGCGTATTAAAATGTAAAACAGGCTGCAGTATCTATTTATATGGGCTAAAGCAGCTGTAACTGCTAGCTAAGTGATTCATTAATACCTCCATAGGAACGGCACTTTCTTAGCCCAGGGGAGTGCAGTAAATGTAACATAAGCAAGTGTGTGTGTACGCATGCCCGCAGCAGCACGAACACACACACACATCCTCATTCCACAGGAGACGCATTTGGAGGTGTACAAATTAACCTCAAACTATCATTAGTCACAAACAGCACGTTTGCACTGTGCTACAGAGAGCACTTGCTGATTAATTTGTTCCTTCCGTCAGAGTAAAATATATAGGTAAACACTAAAGAGCGAGGTTCTGGGCGGCAGGGCTGCTAGAACAAGAAGAATCGTCCTCCATGCTGTGTACTCCCTGAGGAATCTGGTCCAGGCTAATGCTAATGGGCCAAGTTATCAGTGTCTACTCAAGGATTACACTGCTGCTACTGCTGAGGATGTTAAGAGGCATGCAATAATTTTCTTTGTAGTGAGTACACACACACACACTGAATATTAGCAACATACCAGTGACAGTCTTCTGGAGCAGCGAGATTCTTTTGACAGGTGGCTGGGACATAGTGCAGGGCTGGACTGGTTTGTGGACGACTGCTTTGAAGCCTCAAGTTTGGCGTTTTGGCCGTCGGCATCTTGGTTTTATGGAACCAGAAGTGACACGAGGGGGTAGAACTAAGTACAACCGAACGCTGAATAAGACATTTTTAGGCCACCAAAATGTTACAGTTAACTTTCATGAACTGAAAACACACTGTGAAAGGGTTAAAGCTCTAAGACGAAAACACAGACAACTCCCTGACCGGACAATGCCGTGCTAGCAATCTGTCAATATAGAGGTGAAGTCCCGCCCCTTCCGGTGGACCACCATGGGACCTTATTTTGGAAAAAAATATGAATGGTAGTCAATGGCATAGACAAATATTTTTTTGATCCCGTTTGAGTTGCGCCATGAATCACATAATGTTTGTCAATTTAAAACATAATTTTTACTCTAATTGGGACCATAATTTACAAAATGAACATCATGCTGTATTGAGTCAGGTCACACTAAATGGTGTATGTATGACACGATAATTGCAAGTTATTTTGCATGTAATAAGAATGCCATTTTTGCTTTTGCCGTGTCATTTAGTACACCATGTAGTCTGACTGCAATGTAAATGCATCCATGTAAATATGCTACTGTATGCTCAGAGTGAGTGACGTAGAATAAAAAAGGAGAAAGACTGCTATTATGGTGGGTGGGTCCAACAAACACAGGAATTTCAACCAGGAGACCAGTGTTTGTGTCTGAAAGTGTTGTTTAGTTATTTTGAGTTCCTTGGTGATGTGCTTTTTAGTGATATTTGTGAAGTGTTTTTCATATTCTGTTACGTTGTTTCTGTACGTATTTTACTTAGTTTACGTTCTTATTTTATGCCTAACCATGATGTTTTTCCTAAACCTAACTAAGTGGTTTTGTTGCCTCAACCTAACTCCAACTGGTACCGTAGCTTTGTTGCGTGGCGTACAAATGCCAATCAAGTGAGAAGTAGGCTCATTTTCTCATAGACTTCTTTTTGCAACCAGAGGAGTCGCCCCCTGTTGGATATTAGAAAGAATGCAAGTTTAAGGCACTCCAGCATTGGCTTCACTTGTCAGACCCGGAGTTTGCCCCTTGAATGAGAACTGATCACAGTCCCTTGCGTTTACACCTGTTATAAATAAGCAATGATTTGATATCGGTATGCAAATTTGGTGGGCAAAACTGACAGACTTACAACAAACAGTGTGTCTCAGGTCAAGGGAAGCAATGCTGCAGTATGGGTTCGACTTAATTTTCTTTTCAAGAATTTGTAGACTATGTTTTTTTTCTGGGCAGCAGGAAGATGAGGAGCTAAGTGACCTTTCAATTTAGGGCAGATTTTTTTCATTAGGGAGATTTTCAATTTTTTTTCAAGTATACAGTCCTCGTTCTGAATAAAAATTAATTCTAAAGTTCAGCTGAAGCTAATATGAGGCTTCAGCTGTCTGAGACAAATCAAGTGGATATCTTCCAAAGTTACCTCTTTGGTTAAATTAAATTCCTGCTTTGTGTTCCCTCGGCAAGGAAACACTGTCTGTGGAAAAACAAAGTTCGATCTGTTTTGGTTATTTCACGAGATCTTTTTGTACATTTTTGTTTTGTCTGAGCTCTTCTCACTAGTTTGAAGTGGGTAAGGCTGACTTGGACAAAGGTGATGTCTACGTTCATGCTATAATCACAATTTGGCAACATTTGAATTAAACAACCCAGACAGTTGTTGGGTGATTGCTTATGATGCCAGGCTGTCAATCAAATCAAACCACACATATTTAATAATATAGAGACATGTTTACATTTAGAAACCAAGGTTTCAGGGGCTTTTACAGGGTCAGTTGCATGGTTTTCTTTGTTGGTATTTCAGCCCTGCAGGTGGAGAACAAACACATATATGAAATGCACACCGTCTCTCACACACACAGCTGGATCAACCAGATTCCTACAAAGTTTTGGTTTAGGCCAAATGTGCCTGTTTTATAAGGAAGAAGATCTTGAAGGAGAAAACTCTTTTATTCACTCCCCTCTCTTGCTTTTCCCTTTCCTGTCTTATTTTCTTCTTCAGGGCTTTTTTCCCCCCTCAACATCAGGCCCAACATCTCTATTCCACACTGGCTTTAACAGGAGAAATGGAGAGGAAAAACTTCAGCCTTAATTTGCCACTTAGGTTTTGTCTCATATCCTCCGCCAAATCCTCGAGTCTCAACTTTTTCTTCCCCTTGCTCTTGCTCTAGCGCCTGCTCTGCAGCTCCCTCCCCACATGGCTCAGTATCATTCTGTAAACCCATATTAGAGCTAGAATTAGTCTGTCTCCGTTTCGAGCAGCAACATGACAATTTGAATTAAATCATCGACAAACCTCCCATTCTCACTCCCTTTCCTCAAATGTCTTTGTTGAGGTTTTTTTCTCTGTTTTTTATTAGTTTCCGCACAACCTCCCGCCCCTACCGGCTTCGCTGCGGGTTCGATAATCTTCTTAAAAACCTCTGGGCTGTGCTGTCTTTGCAGTGCGACCAGCCATGGCCAAACGCACCGAGACAAGGGAGAGGGGGGGCGAGGAGAGACCTACGAGGGTGTCTGAAATGAATCTGGATTTGTGCAGGGGGTGGGGGGTTTGCATATAGATTTCCATTTAAATACGTCTCACTCACAGGATTTGGCAGGTTGTTCCCATGGCAACAGTGGCTCATCTTCGGATTGTGTGTGAGTGTGTGTGCTTGTGTATGTCTCATTGTATGAGTGTGAGAGTCGTGACCTCTTAGCTTGACACCTTTAGCCGGTTAGTTTCGCTGCAGAGGCTGGGGCCGACCAGTCGCTCTCTTTTCAGAGGAGATTTTCAGTTGCTCCCTTCCAAGACATTAAACATTACTTCTACTCTGCTGAGCTCTGAGGTCTCCTCACAAATACTTACTACACTGCAGTCAGAGCAAGTTCTTACTGCTCTCAAGTTTGACTATACCTGACAAATACAGAGGCTTTAAAGGTGTCATCTGGTATCAGACCATGGATTAGAACTGGCAAGCGTGAATACTGCTGCATAGAACAAAGACACTGTATATACTGAATACAGAGTATACTGTATGTCTAAAACTAAACATATAGATATTTCAAAACAGAGACATCAAGAGTAGAAAGCAAATACAAATTCTGTACTGTGATCAACAACCCTTAATTTGAATATCATATTTAGAGCATATTTTATACACATTCCAAAAATATATCTAATCCAGCAGATGTCAGAGCATGTAACAGAAATCGACCTGGCTTATTCACAAGCCCGCCTGAAAAGGCTAAACCAGCCGTGCGCTGATCAGTTCAGCCCTGACGCCTCTTAAACCCACGGCTGCAAAATCATGAGACACTGCAACGGGAAGGGGGAGAGTATGTGTGTGTGTGTGTGTGATAAAAGCAACTAAAATGACGGCCGCGTGCACAAGCTAAATGGATTACTTCCCCTCAAATTGAGAGATCATTCTGTGTCAGGAAACTGGGACCCCATGCTGGGTGTCGGGCCGGGGGGTGCATTGAGGAGCCGGGGTGCGGGTGAGTGGTTGGGTTCGCCGATTTGCAGACGGGGCAGGGAGACAGAAGGAGCAGGATCTGACTGATCTGCTGGGAGGCAGCAACCTGACAGAATATCTCAAACAGAGGAGAAGCTCATAGAGGCGCCTGGCGCTGATTGAAAAATCCACAGACACCCCCCCCTGCTGAGCGGGTGCAGCTGTGGTGGCGCATGTTAAAAGACTGGCGACGAATTGGGGTGGGATGGGGTGAGTTTAGGTGTCAAAGGGAATGTGAGATGAATGTGTGTGTACCAGTAAAAAGAAGTAGTGCAGCAGACAATTACTGAAGATGCCAAACAAGCTACAAAAATGTTGGTTGTGTAAAAGCTGGCCCACACTAACAGATTTTTGAAATCTTAACAGATTTTGAAAATGTGAGAGAGCCCACACATAACGACATGTTATGTTAAATTTAACAGTTTTGTTCCTATAGTGTGTGGAGAGCAACGATTTGGTCAAAACAGCCACCACACACTAACAGATTCCATTCATGAACAACAAGAGTCCCGACTCTAAAAACTGGAAATCTCACAAAATCCCTCGCGATCAAACGTGACTTTAGTGTAAACAAACATGAATTAACAACTGAATTTTGAATTATAACCACTTACACTACTCATTACTGAGAAATATAATCACATTATTGTAGCAGGCTACTAAGTAATAAATTACCGCCCAACACTGAATACGTAGATGTCTCTCTTTACTTATAATTCTATGTTTGTACACAGTGTACAATGTGACACAAGGTCGTTGTTTGTCTTTCAACCAGTTCCTTCCTCCCAAGTATTACATCATCATCTGCCTGACAGCCGGCTTCTGTTACTCAACCGACCTCCACCCCACCTCCTCCAGGTGATTGACAGCTGTGAGCATCGAGGAAACAACAGGGCTCCAGATAAACTGCGTGCGTCCTCAGGGGTCACGGGGGTCAGATGGAGGGGCCACCTGTGCAGCGGGGCTGGGGAGTGCCATTTTAGGGCTTCGCCCCGTCACACACGTGTACACGCAGCGGCGCAGAATGACATGGTTCTCTTCCTCCCTGGAATGGCAGCAGACAGCGGTAAATTAAAAAGCTCTTTTCCTAATAATTAGCCCCTCGGCGGGGGCGACCTTTGTGCCTCCCTCGGCAGGAGAAGCACACAGGTAATTAATGCCCCCCCTCCCCTCAACCCTACCCTCTTTTCCTCATCATGACACACACACACACACACCCTGCCCTGTGGGGCGAGGGCTACACGGGCCAGCGGGTCCCCTCTGAAAATGATACCCTGTCCTCCGTGCCCCCTTCAGGGCATCGCGCCTGAGCATCCATGGGCAATGGCGAGGAAACAGTGTGTGAGTGTGTACTTAGAGTTGTGTTTGTGTGAGGAAAACGCAAAGATTACTTGCATGAGGGGGTTATTGTAGAAATGACTGTGGTTTGGAAAGAGAACAGGGTGGCTATGAGTGTGTGTGTGTGTGTGTGTGTGTGTGTGTGTGTGAGGTATTTGTGTCTGTTCATGCATGCATCCATATGGGTTGTGTATGCGTATAGAATTTGTCTTTGTATGCTCAAGCAAATCATTTCAAGCATGCATCCATATGGGCTCTGTGTGTGTGTGTGTGTGTAATGGTGGGTTTTAGGCTGTCAGAATAGCTGTGTAATGGTGCGTGGTCCCTTTTGATAAGTCTTACAGTTGTGAGCGCGGCCCCGTCCTCTTATCTCCAGAGGACAATGTTGCACTCAGAGCAGCTGCCACCACAACACACACCACCTCACACACTCCTGCCGCTTCACAGGCTCCCATTCATCTCCACATGCTCAACTTCACACACACACACACACAGACAGATTTTTACAGACACAGAAAAATGCACACACGCTCACATGAAGCGATACGAGCACACACAGCCCAATGTAACAGAGAACACACACATCTTCACAGTCTAAACAACTTAGTTCTTATCTCTCCAACTCTTTCTGACTTCAAATTACGGCGTCATTATCCAGCACTCACCTCCTTAAACGGTAATAATTGATGAAATGAGATTGATTAAGCATGCTATTAGTGCAGGATAATTGGCTTGATAATGAGCAGATTGCCTGCTAATTGCTGAACAGATAATACGCCTCAAATTTGCCTCAGGCAAAAACAGTGAAACAGCAGATATGCATTCTGTGAAAACTATCAAACTACAGGACAGAACGTGGCCAGATATTTGCTGTAGATTACCCCTCAGCCTTCCAACCACCCAGCTCAGAATGGACATTTACTGATGTTGGCACTTGTCACAGTTTAACTAGAGTGAGTCATAGTCAGAGAAATGTAGAGGGCCAAACATTTCCATGCACCATTCACATCAGGAAGTATTCATCATTAGCTCACAATTTCCACTTTACTGATTGTGCCTCAGAATGCATTTGCTTTGGGCAGGTGATGTTTAATTAAAGTTTGTTATATATGGAAGATAACTATATGGAAGTTAACTGGAGTCAATATGAGCCTCTCCTACAGTACACCTGACTGGATGAACATGGAAATTACTGTGTTGTCACTGGTCTTTGCTTCTGATGTTCAAAGTAGAAAAACGAGCAGCATCTCTGGGTAGTTCATCAAAGTTCTTAACTATCCTCCAACATAAATGTCTGAGCCTAAGAAACACGGGGGTTTCATCCAGGAAACTGCTGTTCGTATCCCCGTGTGAAAGCTACAATGTGTTTTTTTGTCTTTGTGTTCACAACGTTAAGTTTTACTTTCACAAACTAAGTGGTTCTGTTGGAGGAAGGAAGTGGTAACGTACTAAAGCCCGCCTCTTGCTTGATTTGATTGGCTGCCTGGCCCAAGTGTGACATTGACGAGCCTGGAGCTGAAAAGATGAAAATATTTTAACTTTTATGCACGTCAAAAAACGATAGAAAAACTCAACATACTGCATAAGAAAAGAGCGCATGGCAGGCGCACCATACCATAGAAAACAATGGTTTTGCATGTGATGTGTTTCTAGTGATGCTTCTCCGTGTAATCGGGGCCTTATGGTATCTTATAAGCCTTTATGACTCCCTGGTTTGTAGCCTACTGTATTATAGCAACAACTCTACATCAACGTGGCCTAAACCTAACCTCAGAATAAATCTGATGAGAGAAGTGTCGTGCTTTATTCTCCACATAACACTTCATTTAAATAGTTGTTCACATGAATTGAGAGTTTACATCATGGAACCATCTAAACTACTTACAATACCTTACATTTTCCCAGACTAATATCTTGTAGAAGAAACTGAGCTTTGGAGATTTAGATTGGCTCTGTGAGTTCCCCCTAAACTGATGAACACTTTGTTCCCAGAAACTGAAGTCTGGATGTAAATGTGTTCAGAAGTTTTTGGTGGCGTCAAATTAGTTACCGCAAGCAATTAGCTTTAGCTTAGTGTTTAGTGAATCGATGTCCATGCAGCATCCATTTCTTTTCTCTCCCTGTTTCTTTCTCTTCTCGTCCATCGGAGGTGTCTTTCAGGATCCCTGTCAATATGTCGACCATCAATGGCCCTCTGTCCTCCTGCCTGGGCCTCTGTTTGCCTTAGGGCTTCCCCCTCGCTCCGAGCAGCCTCCCTTTGTGTGGGGGAATCACAGGCAAAGAAAGCAAAGATGACGGAGGGGTTGGAGGGGGGGGGGGAGTTTTGGTAAACAGTAGCCTGTCACAGCTCAGCGGGAGATGCTATAGCCACTGCCTCCTCTGCTGCCACCGGGGAGAGTTTTAATCGCCGAGGCGTCTTAAAGAGCCAATTAGACAAAGGAGGGTTTTGTGTCGTCTCTGCAGAGCGAGCTGGACATTAAAAAACAACTGTGTGAGAACTGAGGGATGTTTGGGGTGGCTGAGAGGGGGTCTGTCATGGTCAAGAGCTGCCTGATTAATGCCTGCTTGTGTACTGTACTGACAGATGGGCCGAGCCTGCTGAGAGGGGTCTGGGTAGGAGGCACCTATAGAAAGGGTCTGAATATTTAAGGCTTGAGGCCGTGCTCTGTTTTGGTATCAGGTGAGCAGCAGGGAAAGGTATGTGAGGCTTCATGCAGCTTTATTACCCATGGCGTTTCCAAGTCGCTAAGAAAATAGGGCACTTAGGGGCACTTCTTTCCAGGTTTATCCAGCTTAAAAGAGGATAATATGAGGTTGAAGTTGCTCGGAGCTCATCAGTGCATACAGTAAGAGGAAGAGGATGTCAGATGTCCTAGTCTGGATTCCAGGCGTGTTCCCAGACACCAGGCCACTGTGGCCGACGCAAGTCTCCGCTGTCATTAACCTACATCGCTCTAAATTACCTCCTATTCCCAATGAGGGGAGAGAGAGAAGTGTGTGGGGGGGTGCAAGAGAAAGAAAGAAAGAAGAAAAACAGAGGACAAAGGAGGGAAAAGAGGTAATGTTGGCAGGAAAGTCAGGAGGTGGAGGCAGGAGAAAGGAGCCAAGGATAGATGAGGACGGTGATGGAAGCTGACAAGGAAGAAAAAAAAATGGAATGAATGAGAGAGGTAAGGCCTAAACCATTAGGAAATGAAAACCCAGCATAAAACTTTGTCATATTTTGTCACCGGATCCCACATTAAATGTGAAAAGTGTGATTTATTAGTGTTGTGTTTTCAGCATGAAAATGTAATTCATCGGATTGTAAATACTGAGGCTGTCCGTGTGTGTCATTTTCACGACATTTAGGAGTTCTGGCTTTTAATTAAAATGCTGCAGACGGAGACAATGTGTCCTTGTGTGTTTCCTGTCTTGTATGAGTGTGGGTTCTTCATCGCGTTTTTATCAAGTGTAATTAATGTGGGAGTTCCATTGCCGACCGCGCTCACGCTGTGCACAGTTTCGCCACTATGGTCACGCACATATACACACAATGCAAAGAGAGACAGACAGAGTTGACTAGACTGAGAAGAAAAACACACTCACACACTCCACTGCCTCAATTACCAAGCAGAAAAGAATGAAAATGATTATTGAATACCAAGACAATTGCAACTGAGGCAAACAGTAATAAGTAATGGGCATGTTGTGCAAATTGATTATGGGGAAGAAATGGCCATGAAATTGAAAAACAACAGCAATCAGAGAACATAAAAAGCTGAAACAAAAGGGGGCCTGTTAGAGGAGAAGAAAGGTGGAGATAGTCGAGGGGCAGAGTGATGTGATCGGCAGCTATTGACGAGGTGACTGACAAGTGATGAATGGCCTCATAAAGCTGAAGCCTCGGGGCGAGTGGGCGGGACAGAGAGCGTCTCAGGTGACTCTGTGAAGTGGGAGAGAAAGATCCCAACTGTGATAGAAGATAGTGGTCCAACAGATACCGACCACACATGAGGGGTCACGGATGCTCTCATGCTCCAGTCCGCTCATGCATGTAGACACATAAACATCTCCCCCACCACACACACATACACACACACACTCTCCATGTTGACGATGACGCTGTGTTCATGATAGCTCTGAAAAGATTAGTTGATTCATTGATTAGTCAATTGACAGGAATAAATCTGCAACCATTGTGATAGTTAATTAAATGTTTAACAATCCTAATATGTTGAGGGTTAATTTGACCCATTTCTTCTTTTGAGTCGTCTAAAATACCAGCCCGTTCTCATTCCCAAGGCGTCAAAAACCAGTTGCTTTGTCACGGTCATCAGCGTTCGGTATCGCCGCACAAGGCACCCCTTACCGCCAGTATGAAACATACCAACAAACACAAGGCTTTCATCCTGGAGACTGCTGTTCGTGTCCCGTGCGTCACGTTACAATCAGCTGTTTGTTCGTGTCCCGTGTTCACAACATTCAGTGTCATTTTCACTGTACAAACGTCGGAATTTTAAGCCCAACTATGTAGTTCCTTCCTAGACCTAACTATAGTGGTTTTGTTGTCTAAACCTAAAGTGACGCCAAAGGTAACTATTGTGGTTTTGATGCCGAAAATAAAGTGAAGCCAAAAAGCAGGCAGTATGTGATGAGTTGGGCTGAGAATGTGTTGCAAATGTGTTTCTTTTTCCCTGAAATCCTTTGACTTGACTTTGATTATTTTTGTATCATAGCAGAGGCATAATTCATGTTTGACAGTCTAGACGATCAGTGATATCCCAACAAGCTAGGATATCCAGTCCTGCAGTCAATCAACAAGCAATCAACCAAGTGGATTCAGGTGATGGCAACACGCGGAAAAGCTGCCAGTTCTGCTCTCCTCAACGAGACAGGAATTACATGTGCAGGAAGCAAACACTTACATTACTCATCATGTGGAGAGTAATGTAAAAGTGAAGAGATTAAACTGACCAAAATGATGTATGGATTTACCTTTACAAAATATATAAAAAATATATTTAGGACTACATAGAGAAAGTCCCTGCATTAGATTGATAGTGTAATTGTCATGGTTTGTGAGAAAGGACACATATATTAAATAGATGTTAAGCATATTCAGCTTATTTTTCTTCTTTCTGAATTCTCTGACAAGCCACAGTAAAGTTGTATTGACTTGAACTGATTCTTTGCTTTTTTGTTGAATAAATAGGAGAGTTAAGTATTTTTTCAAGCAACAATGGTTTTCTTAATTACATTTTATATCATTGTAAATTCAATATTGTTGGGTTTTAGACTGTTGGTCAGACAAAAGGAGCTTCTTCTGACATTTTATACAAAAAAAATGATTAATTGATTAAAAAATCATTAGTTGCAGCTCTGTGTCACAATGCATCTGCTTCTATCCCATTTCCCCTCCAAAGTGACACAGAGATGGTGTTTTCTAATCAGTGTGAACAGCAAACGTTGTTGGACTTTATTTTTTATCCAACAATGGAAGAACGCCAAGTAGATTAGCTCCATTTCAAAGACTCTTACCACGTTTGGATTGTGTTGGAAACAAGCAGCAGTGATAGTTTAAGAGCAGATGTGACGTGTTTTGTTACTGTTGCTCGAGCGTGTCAGTTTGCACTGAAACGGGATACGAGTTACAACCGAATGGATATAAACAGTTATCAGAATGTGATACGAGCTGCATGTGGAAATGAGCAGGAAGGCCTGCAGTGTGAACACGGCATCGGCACACATTTCAAAACACATGGGACGGATACGCCGACAGAATGCACCTAGACATAACAGACATTTGCACATCCAAATAGCAAATCAGACGCAGATTCAAAACCTTATACTTAAACAAATCTTATATGAGAAGTTCTCCTTCTCTCCCCACCTGTTTGGGAGTCTGTTGGACGTATATCAACACACTGCTGAATGAAGCGCTTCAAGAGCCAACGCCTCAAAGCTCTAGCAACCGCCCCTCTGGAGGATAACGCCATATCCTTACATCTCTCTCCCGCCAAACAACATCCTTCAAAACAACTTTTCATCCTTATCCTTCCCTTCCGTTTCCATCCTCTCTCGCTCTCGCTTCGTACTTTACTCAAGGATGCAAATGAAAAACAGTTCCAGCCCCGACACCGGTTCTAACGTTACACTGAAGTTCTTTAAACATTCCCTGCCGGTGTTTTGTTCCAGGCTAGCAGGAGAACTCAGCAGGACAACTTTTCTTACTAATGCTCTGTAGTTAGCTCATGCTGAGAATTTGGGGAATACTAATTTGTTGTTTTTTTTGCCAAGTGTAGTGGGCGGGATTTGTGTTTTTGCACCGTTCAAACTGAGGTAGAAGATAAACAAGAACATCCCGAGGAAGGCTGGTTACAAAATGGCATCTATTTGCACACACAAAAGTGAGAATTTATGTTTTTGTTTTTTTTAAACATATGTTTATTGAATTGATTTTATACATTTAACATATTGTACATACAACACAGAACCTTCCCCCAAATTGAACATATGGCAGTGTCTAAAATAATAATAATATCAAAATCATTTTAAAAATTATTAATTGAAAGCAAATAGCTCAACATGAAGTTAAAAGGATATATATTTACAATGAAAATATAATGAAGAAAATAAAATAAATAAAAAAATAAAATAAATACAATTAATAAAATTAATAAAATAAATAAATAATAAAATTAAGAATATGGTCACAAACATAAAAGAAAGTACAGTACACATTCCTCACAATAGATTAGTCATTTTACTCTAATTTCACACCTCTAGTACCTCTTCAATGTCACCATTTTTAACAAACTCCAAAAACATTTCCCAGATGACATAAAACTCCGAAGCTTTCATCATAACTACTGTATATATGTGAGTTTCTCCAAAGCCAAACTAAGAGATGGACAACCAACATTTTTCCAACACAGAGCAATCGAACGCCTGGCTTGTAGTAGACATATGTCAACCATTTTTCTTTCTTCATGAGTTAGAGAGCAATCGTCTGGATAAATGCTTAATATACATAGCTTAGGACTTAAAGGTACTGGAGAAGAGGTAATTTAAGAGATATAAAGTATCACAGAAGACCAAAATCGTGGAACCTCCTCACATTCCGACAAGCAATGATATGATAATAAAGTACAAGAATTTATGTTTGATTTCCCCCCTGTATCAGCTTCACGGAGCAATAACAAAGAACATCCTCTCAGCTGTATATAAGAAAACAGGTGCCTGTGTGGAGCTATTACTCATATATCACAAAGCATATGTGCATAGGAGGGCAATAGCAGCACCCTGGTGAACAAAAATAACAACTTTACAACAAGGTTGACAGGAATTTTTCAAACACGCTGAAGAAAAAACCCCAAGCGTCCTGAATCAGTCACATAAATGAATCTGTGAGATCTTTGGCACACAGGTGGAGGTGTACTGTATGAGTGCGGAGGGGTGTTCAAGCTGTTATTTGGACTGTTCTTTAAAAAGGGGGTCATTGGAGTTGACAGTCGGGGTCTGTAAAAAAGTCCGTAAGGAAATGAAGATCTGGGAGGAGGGGTTTCTCCTTGATAGGTGACTGTTAGGCAAACATACCTCCTGTAAAAGCGCTCATAAATCATGACTACCGGGGGAGGTCTTGGCAGATCACCGTACACACTACACAGCCACAATGGGACTCACCTGGAGCTAAAGTAGAAGGTGATGAGGACAAGTGTGATGGGAGAGACAGGGAGGGAAAGATAAAGAGAGAAGGGGAAGAAATAAATGGGCGAAGATAAAAGCAAGAAGAGGACAGTCAGGAACATGACAAAGTGTGTAAGGGTATGGATGTTAGAGGGCATAGAGGGAGGACTACAAAAAAACACCGGACAGCGAGTTTGATTGAGGAATGTGGCAGAAGCAGGGTGAGAGAGAATTAAAGGAGTGAGAGGACAGCAGAGGGAAGAAGGGGAGCGAGTGATTGATGAAAACCCTGAGTTACAGGCCCTTGGAGGAGGACAGGACGCCTCACTTCATCACAATCGCACATGCACACACACGTCTTTGTCGGTGCCGAACTCCCGAGGACACCCGTGACACTCTTTGATCCAAAACACACCTCAAAAATCACTCATCGGTCAGACATGCATGCCCATACATCTGTATTCACTGAGTGACCCCAGGTTAACCCCTGTCCATTTTTACATAGCCTCCAGATAACAGACACTATGATAGCATCATGCCCGGTTAAAATTGCTCCATCAACTCCGACTTTGTTGTCCTGATTAAGTCGTTTCAATGTCAATCAGGAAGATTCCACCATAAAGAAAATGTCTCTTCTCAATTGATCATGATTTAAACAAACAAAGAAAAGAAAGGAATCTAAAAAATAATGTTTTGCCTGTGAGCTTTTTCAGTGGAGAGTGTCCAAATTGAACTTTCTAGTTGTTAAAAGAGTCGTCTTTTGTCATTGTCACAATAACAGTCAAAACTTTGTAGCCAACAAAGCCAGAAACTAACTGTGCTGCTTTGGGGCCGATTATTATTGTGTAGCATTATTTATTAATTTAACGATTCTTAACAACATTGCATATTAATTGTTCAAATTAAGGGATGGGAAAGTATCATATATTGACACTGATTATTTATTGGCAGGCAACATGTGCAACATGTTCCACTCTCTCTTTCTCTTAGTGACACAACTCACAACTCCAGTGAAGCCATTTTGGCACGTACAGAGAAATTGTCTCACGTGTTTTGCGACATCTGATTGGCTCTTCTGATCAGCCTTTAGAGACCATGTCAAACTATTCAGAATGAATACTGGCAGATAACGATTGGTGGCCGATCGTTATCACCAACGATTTGTATATAACTAACTAACCAGCGACAGTTAAGAAGTAGGAAATCCAAATTGTTTGTTCTGAACGGCCAAACTCAATAGGTTCTTTTCACAGCAGCTATTTTGACATGTCATAGCCGGGTAAACACAGGTGTTATTGATCAAACTAATTGTGGTCCCATTCTATTTAATGTCACAGACATTCCAGACAACAGAGCCATAATTAATGGTATTAATTACAACTGTGTTTACCCGGCAATGACATGTCAAAATTGCTGCTTTGATATAGAGAGGGGCAAGATGCGATATTTGAATGTTTGAATATTTGAATACCATGGTGAACATGGTAAACATTATGCCGGCTTAATGTCAGCATGTTAACTCTGTTATTGTGAGCATGTTGACGTTAGCATTTGGGACAGCCTCATGGTGCTTTTATGAGGTGACTGTAGACTCTCTTGTTTACGGGTCTTCCCTGGGCAGAGTTGGGATAATGCTTGGTATCAGTGAACTAAGATTTAAAAAATTACCCATTATGGGCAGTTTTCCCAGAGATTTTTTTTTAATATTCAAAATGAACTTTGAATTTAGATATTAAACCAATACACCTAGAGGACTACAAAGCCCTGGCTCTTGCCATGTTAGTATTGTTTATGTGTGTTCACCCTCTAATTCAAGTATCTCCAAAGGGCACCTGAAGGGAATATTAAAGTGTTTAGTTGACAGTTTAAGTTCAATACACTAAGTCCATCACTATGTTCTATGTTATAACTTCAGGAAGTCCCAAAGAAAAACTGTCTTTGGAGGGTAGAAGGTAGAAAGATGGATTCATCACAGGTGATACATTTATAACCTTGCCTGCCACACACACACACAAACACACACACATGTTCAGAGCCGGCTGACCAGGCTAATGCAAGATCAAACAGCATTAGACATCTTCATAAATTTGGTGTAGCTTGCCAACAGGTTGACTGGTCCACAGGGAAACCCCTCTGCCCCTGTTTGGTGGTAACGCGGATGCTGGCAGACAGCAAACATATATCATAAAATCCCCTAAAACCGAGCTGAGCATGTAAAGCATGTTGCCATATGCTTTGCATTCCTATGACAACCCTCGACTGGGATCCTCCTGATTGTACCATTACAAAGACACACTTACTGTATATAGGTGCAATGCAAGTGTGGAAAATCCACTTACATCGGTGACTTGTGGATTGATTTACCTATTAGACAAGGACAATGCCTTAGTGTATAGATGCAAACACACGCTGTGTGCTGATGTTCCACATCAAACGCTGTCTGCAGACAGGTAATGCGTGTGCAAAAGCACACTAAAAAGGAGAGCGAGAGCATGAAGGAGAGGAAGCATCGGAGGTAAACAGGATGTGGGCTTTGATGTCGTTTGATGTCTGATGCATATTGCCCCATTCTCTTTATTAGACGAGAGAGCGATGGAGGCAGAGACAGGGAGGGAGATGAAGAGACAAGCAACATGAAAGCGTCATTAGACGGCGGTGGATTTAACCTCTCACAAAAGGCATATCCACAAACACAAATCAATGCCAGCAGATGCGAATGCCACACACTGTTGTACCTGTGGTAATGAAAAGGATGCCTCTTCTATCCGCTCACATGGTGTCTCCTCTTGTCACCCTGAAATATCAACAATCCCCACTGGGGAATTGGGTAAACTCATATGTGCGGTGTTGAAACTGGGTTTAAAACATAATTCGCTGCTATGAAGCAACTCATATTTGTATGTGCAAAAAAAAGCTACTTGATTCTCAACGAAGACGCAGCACTACAGGAACAGATTCATTATTTGTATAACCTTCGCCCAGAAATCAGTCGCAAAACATTTGTTAAAAGCCACTGGACACCTTCCTCCTCACACTTCCCCTCCTCCATGCTCAGACACACACACACATCAACACATGTGCACACAGCGACCCTGTGATCCCTGCGTCAATCCATCTGTTAACAGACCCAGATGACCTCCACCTGACTGTTGATGCATACACAAGCCCAGAGATTCTCAAGCCACTGACTGTGCCCTCTTCCTCTCTCTCAGACACATACACACACACACACACACACACACACTAACACACATCTACATAGAGTATAGTGGTACAGTGTAGGATTAGAGGGGCGTTAGTGATGTAGAACATTCCTGGCCTGTATTCTAAAATAAGGGACCTCGGGGCTGCACCATAATCCTCTATAGGGTTTCTACTCAGGCCCTCTAAGCTTTAAGCTCACTGAGGTTTTGGCTAAACGGACTGTATTGTACTGTATGAGAATCTGGTGGTGGGAAGTGTATTATGGTAATCCATCAGTGCCATACTGATTATGAAACAAGGGCCAAGACCACAATTAGAGTAGAGGGGAGAGCGTGGGCACACAATCTGTGTACACACACACAACCTTGTACTTGTACTATCTTTGACTATCTTGACACTCATTGACATAATGCATCCCCTAACCCCCGTACCCTACCCTTAACCATCATCATTACCAAAAATAAGTTTATTCAAGTGTGCAATTAGTATACTTCTTTTAAACTTAAAATAAGAGAGTATACTTTCAGTTTACTTTTTATGCACTTATCAGAGATATACTTAAAAGTATACTTAAGTATACTTGGCTCATACTGACAACTATACAGAAAAGTCTAAGTATATTTGGCTTATAGGCCTACTTGTACTTAAACTTTTCATCGAGATATAATTAAAGAAAAGTATAATTAAGTATTCTTGAGTAGCAGACTTGAATCTCTGCTAAAAAAGTGGGCTACAAGTGTACTTGCAATATAAAACCTATTAAACTTGTAGATAGCTGAGAGTATACTTTACTTTCATAAACTAAAAAGTGGGCTACAAGTATAAACTATCAGTATACTTATAGTATAGTTGTAGTACAAAATAAAACGTAAGTGTAAACTAGTTGTGTACTAAATGTTTATTATTCTTATACTTAAAGTATGCTTAAAAGTTAAACTTATACTTTTATAAACTAAAAAGTGTTTTAGTTCCAAGAAGTATTAAAGTATACTACTAGTACATTAATATTACTTACTACATAAAGTATACTTGGGAAATATATACTTGAACTTTACTTATGTATACTTCATAAGATAAACTTGAAGTATACTGCTTTTTCGTAATGGCACAACTAACCCGTACCCTAAACTATTAATTTCTTCTAACCTTAACCTTAAAACCAAGTCTGACCCTCCAAACTGTCTCTGAAGTTCTGTCCCGAAGTGAGGACCGGCCAAAATGTCCTCACTTTCCAAACATGTCCTCACTCTGAAGTTCAAATTGGACTTCACAAAGATAGTACAAGTACATTTTTTGTACAAATTCTAGCAGCATATAATAGTAATTAATGATGTGCACTACTAACGTACATATACTGCACATGTACTGGGTACTATCACTCTATAGTGCACATTCAATGCAATCTAATAGATTATTAGTATACTATAATGTATAATAGTGAACGTCAGTACGTCATGGCTCTGTGTCCAGATGCTCTCAGACTTTTTATTGACTGGACTGAGTTGTTTTCTGGGTTTTCTGTTTACTGTGTTTTTCCTGCCGTGTTCCTGTAGCTGTTGTTCCCTCCTTTGTCCATCTACACACCTGCTCTGAATGAGCCTCGTTAGTTCCTCCCTGCTGCCTAATCAGCTCATTCTCCTCACCTGAGCTTCTCCTCTCAGCTCTCCACATGCACTTCATCCCCTCACATTAGTTTGGATTTAAGTCCTGGTTTTCAGTTCATTATTTGGCCTTGTCCACACCAACACAGGCAGCATTTTTAGGCATTTGTTCTCAAAAAAAAAAATCCAACCACACGAGCATGTCTGAAAAAACGTGCCTGAACCTTAGAAAAATATGTATACTTACTGAAAACAAAGTTTTTGAAATTGCACACCTTGAAAGGGAATTCTTAACATTAAGAATTCACCACTGATTTAATTTCACAATTAGGTGTGGTTGTAAAGATTAAAATCTTTATGGTCATTATTTGCTTCCATACATATGCATATCATCCACAGCCCAGCAACACACTTCTACACACACACCCACACACACACACCTCTTGACAGCCCCCCTGAGGTCTGCAGACTCTCCTCCTTATCAGCAGCAGATTATCTGAGCCTACTGTATTGTTGCGAATGGGCGCACCATTCCAGGCCTAATAGGCTGCCTAAGTGATTTTGTCTTTGTCCTTTTGTGTCCTTGCCTTTCAATCAAGCCCCGCTGATTGCAATCTAGCCAACCAGGTGAGTGGATTCGTCAGGAGAGTGACAATTGGCTGCCGAGATCTTTTTATCTCTGTGGGACTTCCTGGATTAATTGGGACCGGTTGAGTGGAACAGGTGAGCGTGGAGTTGAAGATTGCAGAGTTAGAGGATGGTGCTGATAGAAGAGCGCGTGGTTTATGTAGAGATGTTTCAGCAGTTTTCAAAGAAGAGTCCTTGAAGGGGTATAGGAATACTTTACTTTTGTTAGAATTTTTTGATTTAATTTAAATGTATTATATTTCTGTTTGGTTAAGAAAATAACTGTTGTAATCACAGGTTTCTCCATTTTCCCCGCCTGTTGGTGGCTGTCAGCACCAATTGTATTCATTCCCTCTGAAAACGTACATCTTTAAAAATGGGTCACACATTTTTAAGAGGCTTTATTATAAAAATCAGTTGTTAATATGTAACTGGATTTTTCCTTTTCTAAAAAGTGTAAGAAGGGTTCTCACACCCAGATCTATCTGACTGCTCCTTTAAGTCAAGTTTTTAGCACAGAGGAATAAAATGCAGACATTTCAGCTCTGCCTTCTTCAGGGTGCAAAAGTCACACAGCTTCAAGACTGTGTCTTTTTAAACTCGTCACCAACAGTTGCACCAAGTGACTACCTCTGGTAAGATAGGTGTGTTCAGAGGTGTGTTACTGAAAATTTCACAAGGCCACTTCCCAACATTAAAGGATAAGTTCACAGTCTATATAAACACAATACTTGCATTCCTCTATGTACATTTAAAGTGTCACTGGTGGTCGTTGTAATTGTCCCTCACCTCCATACTGCCTGCCAAAATAGCCCCTCTTAAAGTAATTTCAATGAAAGTGATGGGGGACTCAATGCATCGACCTTGTTTCATGCAAAAATGAACTCTGAAGTTAATCTGAAGCTAAAATGAGGCTTTAGCAGTTTGAGTTAGACAGACCAAGTGGAGACATGGCATTTAATGTGAAAATCCAGTAAACTTCACTCTAAAGTCGTAGTCTTTACTACCCCACTTTTCGATTTTTTAAAATATTTATTAAATGTATTTATGCTCTTCTCTCTCCCATCACACTCACACCTCTTGCTGGTGGTTTCCCCATATCTCTCAATAATCAGTATTTGAAGACACGACAGCCTCAGTGGCTTTAGTTCCGTCCAAAGGACATAGATTAGTTGATAGAGAGCCTGTTGCTTCAGAGTTTCCAATGATGATGAGATAAAGTGATAAAGAAGTCATGTTCATCCAATCACAAATGAGATGCTGCTGATGAGGGTTGATACGGAGCTTATGAGGTGAGTTGTGTCGGTGTTTGCGCAACACTCACAAGCAGACGTCTGAGCAGAATGGCTGCAGTCACAGAGCTCTCCTTCCTGCTGTTTGCGCTCATCAACAACATTCATGCAGAGGAACTCATCATCATCCAAAAGGAAAGGGCCTCTTACACCTTCAAGCTCCCCAAGGAGGCCAACTCCTCCTGCCTGATCTCCAGATTTGTTGGTGAGGAGAAGATTGTCCTGTGGAACACCTCTGACCTCTGGTCCCAGAACTCCACAGTACCTAAAGACTTGAAAGGACGACTTTCAGTTGGCAGCATTTCTAATTACACGATCCACAACCTGACCCACTCAGACTCTGGCACGTACCAAGAGGAGTGTTGGACTGAGGGCAAAATGACATCTGAGAAAAACATCAGTATTATTATTTGTAGTTCAATAGATGAGGAAAGATCTGCTATAGTGCGTCCTGAAGGAACAGTGTACCTGCAATGTAAGAGAGCGGCTGACAATCTGGATATCCAGTGGCTCAAGCGTGAGATTAGATCTGAGCAAGAAATATGGACAAGAGTTTTTGGGGACAATACGACATCAGTGATGGACAATGTTAAAGGAAGATACCAAGTGGTGAAAAACACATCAGATCTTCGTGTATCTGACTTCAGAACAGCAATCTACACAACGTACACCTGTCTGGTGATGAACCAACAGCAGTGTGTTAGCAGTCACCCTGTAGCGTGTGACTATGATCTACGGCTCAGTGGAGGAGACGGCTGTGTTGCCGTGTAAGGTCACTGATTTCATAGATGACCAGCCCCCACATTGGGAGAAGTCTAATTCTTTCTTCAACGCTGACGAAGGACGATTCAACTTCAATGTGTCTTTAGTGGAACAAGAGGTGGAACAAAACTACTCGCTGGTGTTTTCATCGTTGATGTTAAATCACTCAGGTTTGTACAGCTGTGAAACCTCTAAAAGAGAGCAAACGTATTTTCTGTTGGTGTGCCCAAAATTTGGCCCACCTGATGTAGAGCTCTTCTCAGAGGGAGAAGAAATCACTCTCAGATGCAGAGATTTGGGAGAGAGTGTGGAACACTTTTGGTTCATCAAGTCGAACCAACCAGACGGAAGAATCTTTAATACAGTAAATCATCTGAGAATGATGAGCAGAGTGAGCTGGAATCGTAATAAGCCATCTCTGGTTATCTCTAATGTCTCACTGGAAGACACAGGAGAGTATTGGTGTGCAGGTTTTGACCGAGATGTTCAGTGTGTGTCATCAACCAAAACTCTTCTAAAGTACAGAGAGCCCTCTGGGTTTCCCTCCACCTTCTACATAGTGAGATGCTCAGTGCTCAGTGTTCTGCTGGTGATGCTCTGTGTTGTTGTAGTCGCTGTGAACCAGAGGACCAGGAGAGGAGAGCAGCTTTCAGCTGAGACAGAGAGTTAATATGCAGATGTTCACTGGTCTGTTTTATGATATAATTTTTAACACTTTTTTTAACATGTCAGTAATTAATCTGTTGTCATTGCTTTCACCTGAGCTGTTTTTATTTCACTTATTTTGTATCTTGTTATTGTACTGCTGTTTTATTTAAAATCCAATGATTATGTGATTTGTTTTCAATCATATGTGAAGGAATTTGAGTTGCCTTTTATGCATTTATAATTGTTATATCTTGCAGTGTTGTCAGTGTTATATAATTGTTATTATACCTTGGTCTATATCAATCAATAATCAATTGTCTCTATAATAAACGTTTCAAATAAACGATAAAACTTGTTTCCCAGTTTTTACTGTTTTGATTGTGATTTCAGATTTTGTAGTTTTTAGCAAACACTACTCAAACAGTATGTTGGGAACTATTTTCAGTGTGTATGTTCATGGTGATGGATGGATGGATGATCTTTATTGATCCCAAATTAAGGAAAGCAGGTTATCCAGGCATTGCACAGGAACAGTAAATATACATATCAAAACTAGAGACATATCTCTATAGAATACACAATATTAGAATACACCATACATACCAAACAACTACAACTAAAATATAGACATAGGATAACAAACTACTGTATGTACATTATCAAAGTGTGCAAAATGTGTTGCAGTTTTTTTTTTTTTTTTTTTTTAATCAAATTAAATGAGGTAGAGTGAGAGTATAGAAATTAATTGGATACATCCTTTGTTGGTTTTGGTCTTTCAAGATAAGAAAAATATCACCAGACTTACCCTTTAAATGTAACTAGTTACTATAATTAAATAATAAATCATAAACAATCAATGGGGGTCCGGCGGTGCAAAGTCTTCAAAAGGTGGTCTATAGGGCCTAATTGGAGATCTGTCATATAAGAATGTCAGATGCCTGTCACATGATGTGTGTGAGGGGGTTGGGCTGTGTTTTAGTGTGTGTGTACCTAGAGAGTCAGCAGCCGCGGAGGGGAGTGTGTTCTGAAATAGCGTGCGGAAAAGTCATTCCTAGACTCTCCTCTCCCCTATGTGGCCTGTTTGCCCTCAGGCTCAGCATGGCCTGGCATTTCCATACTGTTCAGCACGGCTCTGGGACACAGTCCTAGAAATACACTCGCGCACACACTCACCCATGCGAACATGCCACAGTATATTTATCAAGGGAAATAAAAGCTTCCACATCTGCCACAGCGCACACACACACATTTAAGTATGCTACCAGAGTTACATCCGGGGAGATTAGCCCATGCACATCTGCCGCAGCGCACACACACACACAACACGCACGCGCAAAGTCTAAACACACAAACTAAAAGCAGAGAGAGAGATCACATTGTGGTTTCCACTGTTGCTCCCCCTCTTGTCATTCTTGACTCATGACAAATGCGTTTGTCACCAGCCGCAAGTTAGCACACGCAGACTTCCCTTTCCAGTCCCAAATGTCTGGCAGTCTCTCTTCATTTCTTTCTTTTTATTTCTCTCCTCTTCATCCGTCTCTGGTTCTGTTTTGGTTTCTGTCTCCTCCTCTCTCCTCCCTAATCTTCCTCCACCTCTTCAACCAGAGTTTGTGACCCTCCCTAAACCCTGTCAGACCTCTCATACAACAACGACAACAGCTCACACGCAACGTTAAATCAACTTTCCTCTGACATTGATCCAATGTTTCCCCAGTGTTCCCACAGCGCTTGTTAACTCCCCGGCTTCACGGGGGCCCTTCTGCTTGGCCTCTCATTACACCCTGCACCCTATTGTGATCCACCTCAGCAGTTTAAGGACAAACCAGAGACCCTAAATGCTTTTGTCCTGTTTCATAGCCAAATCAGCTGCTGTATGTTTAGACTAGCGAATGATTCATGTGTTTATGTACGTGTGTGTGTCCTGCATGCGTATGAGCTCACCGTGCGGCGCACGCTTTTGAAAGCAAACGTCACCCTTGACTCACGAGCAACGGTGTGTGACAGTCACGATCTCACGTCTTCCATTTTTAGGCGAACCGCCGGCCTCCGTAAAGGCACGGCTCTGACCTTACAGCAATAAAAGAACAACACTGAAATCTGTTACAGCAAGCCCTTGGCTCTGTTACGGACATTTTATGTGGCAAGGTTCAGGTACAAAAGACTGTAGCCAAGATTGAAGATACGTGCACAAAGGATGGGATATTATATCTCACAGAGGAGTCTTGAAATGACGCCTGTTCTTTTATTGAGTAAATTATCACAGTGCATAATCTTTTATCCTTTATTCCAGCAGGACACAGTCATGTAATGTGTAATACAAGTCAATATTAGGCTTCTGACATAAAACATTTGCCCTAAAACAGGGACAAAATAAAAACCCAGGGAGAATTGCAAGGAAGATATTTGTTTTAAAGTAGAATTCATAAAAATAAAATAAAAACTCTTTTATAGTATTGACATTATTGAAAAGGGATTTTTCCTAACCTGGCAACCACAAAGTTGCTCTTATGACTGGTTTATAACTGCATTAAATGAACAATTAATGAAGCCACTAATTACAATTAGGGATGTCAAAGTTAACACGATAATAACGCGTTAACGCAAATTCATTTTAACGCCATTAATTTCTTTAACACATTAACACAACTCGTGATTTTTAGGAAGCTCAGTTTTAAAGCTAGAGTGAAGATACTGGCATCATATGAAACTAACAAAACCTAATGAATCCATACTTACCAACCATGTCATACTAGCTCGCCCTAAAGGAGGCTAAATAATGCTCCAAACTTATACAAAATTTTGGCTAGGAAAATCTGTCATGGCCATTTTCAAAGGGGTCCCTTGACCTCTGACCTCAAGATATGTGAATGAAAATGGGTTCTATGGGTACCCACGAGTCTCCCCTTTACAGACATGCCCACTTTATGATAATCACATGCAGTTTGGGGCAAGTCATAGTCAAGTCAGCACACTGACACACTGACAGCTGTTGTTGCCTGTTAGGCTTGAGTTTGCCATGTTATGATTTGAGCATATTTTTGTATGCTGGATGCAGTACCTGTGAGGGTTTCTGGACAATAATTGTCATTGTTTTGAGTTATTTAATTTATTGCCAATAAAGCAGCATATTTGTCCACTCCCATGTGGATAAGAGTATTAAATACTTGACAAATCTCCCTTTAAGGTACATTTTGAACAGATAAAAAATGTGCAATTAATTGCGATTAAATATTTTAATTGATCGTCAGCCCTAATTACAATGTATGAACCCTGTATAAAGGGTGATTTATTAGAAAGTGATACCAACATTGCCTTATGTCTGAGACTCTGCACAGTCAGTGCTGACTGTAACACACCAAACACTGCTAATTGCCAACATAACATCATTTCATAAAGCCGTGGCTGCCAGACAAAGCAGCTCAGCATAACACCTAATTCATGGAGAGAACAATAGAACAAAATGTGCTCACACAATGTGCCAGATTTAACAGCAGGAGAGACAAAGGTAGCGGAGCAGCCGGAGCCAGTCGACGCCAGCTCCAGCACACCTGGTCCTCGCGACCTCTCACCTCGGCTCCAGACATCACAGCCAAAAGACGGAGAGAAACAGGAAGTGCAGAAATTACGACTGGCAGGAGGAGGACGATCACAGCGGCCGGCTGCTGAGAGGGAGGGAGCGGCGGAACGGAGGGTTTCATCTGGAGCGAAAAAAACAGAGCAAGAAGCATAAAGAAGAAAAATAGCGCAAACGACGTCAACCACATCCGCACGCATGCACACTGTATTTTATTGTGTAATGTCTGTCAGAGCCTATTTCTGGAAACCTCCGCATACCGGGAGGGGTGATGTATCGGAAAACACGCTGCGATGAGCGAAATGAGCGCAGCAACACATGTAAACAAATTTCAATGCATTTAAGATGGGTAAGAAATCCTCCCTGAGCCCTGAGCCAACATGTGCCGCCGCTAAAGCAAACATGCAACTCCCACACAAACACACGGCAGCTCTGATTTATCACTGGTTAAGTCAATATAGAGATGGGTGACAGGAGCTAGTGAGAGAAGAGAGAAGAATGGAAGGATAACAGGTGGAGGGACGGTCCCTCTGGCTACATCCAACACACAGAAAATGCCCTAGGTAAACACTGGCACCGTGCCACGGCACGAACATGAGCACATGCACGCACACTCAATACACATGCTTGTGCAAAAGGCCTCACACTGTCATGCACACACACACAGTCCAACACAGACAGACACACTTGTATAGGGGAGCCAGGATACACACATATAAGCACACACACACACACACAGAGCCCACTGTAAGGCTGTCATATGCTCCGCTCTGCCGCAGTGCTGAACCCAGCAGCCCTCTCTTCTTTGGGCCCATCTGTCATTCTCCCCTATCTCTCCTTCTCACTTTCTCTCTCTCTCCTTTCTCCTTGTAATACCTCTTCACCTTTCTTACATTCCTCTTTCTATTTCTCTCCTTTTCTCCATCATCGTCTCGTTCCTCGCTCTCTTCTGACTGAAGTAAGAATCCAAACCCCAGATAAAAGAGACACGAGGGCGGGGGGGGGAGCGATAGAGAGTCTCAGAGCTCATGTCAAACAATGAGATTTAGAACTACTGTCGGAAAGAACCCCAAAATCTGACACCCTTGACATCAGACACACAGACACTCTCATACACACTCGCTGGGAATACTGTGCTTGTGAGGAGCTAACTGCATTATGCCCGATAGCGCTATAATCCGTCCTTTGATTTTGCCGAGTTAAAGTCAATACAGTCTGGTCACTGCGAGGCCTTTTTTTGTGTTTTGATTTCTTGATGATGAAACCTGAGTTTTTGGAGGTGATGCTCTTCGTGTCTTTAGTCACGGTGGATTGCTGCTCAAACTAGCTGAGCAGTTCCTCTTGTATTTATTACAAACAAACCACAAAGTGAAGCCACAGCACTTTACTCAGACACCTGCTGTTTAAAACACTGATGGGGAAAACTCTAATGGACTGGCTACGGTTTGTGATTGTGTTGTATAAGCACAATAAACAGAGATACACCTAACAATGTTCATGATTGGGATTTTTATTTCTCTGCGAAATGAATTTTTGATGCAAAATGTCAAAACAAATGGGAAAATCCATTTTTTAGACAGAACACAACGATCGAAGATAACTTTAATTATATATCACTGTTCTAAACACACAGTTTCAAAGTGCTTTACAGTAAACCAGCCAAACAAAACACTGAGAAACTGCAACATTTCCTAAAATAATGACATACCAAGGCATGAGAAGAATATTTATAAAATAAGGATGATAAAAATTATAGAAAATTAATAAAAACAAACAGAAAAATAAAAACAGTCTTGAAAGGATCATGGCCATGATGACTACCTGAACCTTAACCATTTAGTTATTACTGCAACCATGACGACAAAGGTCCCGTAACCTTAACACATTTGTCATTTTGCGATGTTTCCTTAACTTAAGTAATTATTTTAATCCAAACAGTGATCTTTCCCAAAACTAAAACAAGTCATTTTTGTTCCTAAACCTAACCAAACCTTAACCATAGTGTTGTCATGTCATAAAACTGATTTATTCTAACATATATATAATTTTTTCTAATTTAATTAGGTAGAATTTCCTAAATCTAACTATAAAGCAAGGAATCTCTGTATGTGTGTGTCCTTCACATATCTGGAGAACCGCTCATCCGATCTACTGCACACTTGGCTGGTGTATTGCTCAGGACCCAAGGACGTGCTATGTCAAAGTTGGTGCAATTTGGACACGCTCTGTGCAGCAACGAGGGCAGGGTGTCAGGGCTCTCCGGACTGAGTAGAGCATGTCGCAACGGGCCTTTATAGGCCGTGGCTCATTGTCTGCAGTTCACTTTGCTGCTGGATAAAGTAACGTTACAACCAAACTCTTCTTCACTTCCTTGGAGTCAGCGAGCAATGAACGGTGAGCGGTTCTCGACAACAGCAGCACTTCTGGGAGGCAAAGCAATCGTCTGGGTCCAAACGAGCACTGCACTAGTAGTCTAAATGAGAAGATATAAAAACATGAAGTATTTGGTCAAAATCTAAGATAGTTTGAAATTATGATGATGAAGGTCCTCAACTGGAGAAAGCATGACTGAACCACCCTGGTCATTTGATTTTCCAACAACTACCGCAGTGCCTGTTCGGCAATTGGCCGGTAATGTTGCTTGCAGTTTTCTTGAGAAACGCTCATCCTAAAAACTTAACACTGGACGAGAAAAAGTCAAAGGACATACAGTACATACAGACAGAGATTCCTTCCGGGAACAGATAGAGATGCTAGAATTTTGGATTCCAATTTTGCACTATGCATGCTGTCTTGGACAATTGCATTGTGTTTGTACTTAATGCAACTTAGTATACAGTATGTAGGCATACTAACTTAATCAGTGTTTTAGCTGTGAAAGAGTGTGTGAGTGATATTTTTGGGAGACCTTTTCTCTGATACCTGACCTCCAACTGGCCTGAAATCTAACCCCTAGAAGTGAGCAGCAAAATGATCTTTCCTCACCTTTCTACGCCCTTTTAAATAGAGAAATACAAGAATGCACTCACACACTCAATTTACCTCCCTGTCAGATACAGTATCCCAGATAAACCATAAGGTACATGAGAGGGTGGGTGACTGTCCATCTAGATAAAGTCCTTCTATTGATGACATGAGGAAGTCCCGGTGACAGGCCGTTGACAGGAGGGTCAATAAGGGAAGGAAGGGGAGGAGGGAGGAGGGAAATGGGAGGACATTGTCAATCATTAGGGCTAATGATAGGGGCAAACACTCACTCACAGACACAGGCATACATTAACATACTTACACACCATGACATGAACACACAGAGACATCAGAGGGTGAGTGAGGTTGTCCGACTGGCTGGACAGATTATTGATTGGCAGCAGGAGGGAATGATGTGGTTAAACACGAGGTCACATCCAAACATGACTGTATTGGAAAACTACAGGGGGTATCCTGGGGGCGGGGGGGGGTCATATAGATGATACTATCTACAGTAGGTTTCCATCCAACTGTCAACTGCTGTCAAATGTTTGTAAAGTGATTTTTTTACAAATATTTTATATGCTTTATATGGTGTGTTTTATATTTTTGCATTTCATTTTCTGTCTTAATTGACACCCAATGGATTTATTTGATTACATTCTGGACTTCACTTGCGCGTTATTTCCCTCCCTATACTTTTATAAATTGTTCTTCTCTGCGCACTCATTGCTTTTACAGCTACAATGCCCCAATTTTCTCATGGGGAAACTTCATTTTAGCTAATCTAAAAATAGACTCCAGGCATCTTGTGTAAATTAAAAAAAACCCAAAGTAATCAAAGTTGGAATATGTGAAATTTTAAATACATTTAGATTTCATCCCAGTGGCTCGGTTGTATTGATATCTTAAATGTGCATTCCAGGGATTTAGTATTAAATATCCATATTGTGGAGCAACTGCAAAAGACAATTTGAAAGAAATGAAAGCAGCTGAAATATTCAGTGTGTTTCCATCCACTTGTTTTTATGCACATTTTCCCATATTTGCCCAAGAAAAGTTGAAATATACAAACGTTTTGTGTTTATTGCCAGGTGTAAAAGATTTACACTAGGAATTTGCTTTGGTTATGTTGGTGCAAGTCAAACAGTATGTGCAATCGAAACAGACTTAGTGAACAAATCATGATGTACATGAAGCATGGGACTTATTTGTCACTCGAGTTTCCACTGAAGAGAAACATCAGATCTGTGGAGCGATGAGGAGACTGTAATGTTCCTCAAATTAATACATTAAACAAACATAAATGTCATATTTCCAACATGTTTTCCACAGTTTGAGGTTAGCTGTTGCTCTTTTAATGACATCATCTCATTATGCATCTAATTTTGCAATGGTTTAAAGGCAGTTAGTGCTGCCAACTGTTTATCTCAATAAACCATCTCCTAATATTCACATAAAAGGATTGAAATGTGCATTAATTCGTATTTTCTTTTGCCAAATTTCTGGAAACTAAAATTGGATGGAAACTGAGAATAGTGACTTTTCGTCCCTAGTATGGTGTCAAGAGCCAACAATGGATCCCCCACCTCCCATAATGCAACGTGACAGCAGCTTTCATTACACTTTCTCTGCTTTGTAACACCCATGTCATTCGCACTCTCAAAGCTGAAATAATGACATCACTGTGACATCATCAGAGGTTATTTTCTAAGACTTTAGAAGACATTAGTCAAGCTGAGCTGTACTCCCTTTGTCAAGTTAACCGAACTTGATGTGTAAAATCTGGGGATACCCTTTAAGTACTAGATTTGTTGTTGGCTGTATCCTTTTTTATGTGTTGAGATTAGAGTGGATCAACAGGAGACGGAGACAACTGGAGGTAAAGAGAAGTGATGATGACGGAAAGAGTAATGGGAGAGAGACGGAGTGCATTATTTCCAGCAGGATGTGGGGAGAGACGTGTGAAGAAAAAAACAAACCGAGGGGAGCAAAGGGAGAAGGGGCGCTGACAAGGAAAGATAAGGAGAGAGGGAACGAGCTATAGGGAGGGAAAGAAAGAGGTGGAGAATTGGTAGTGACAGCGAGGTGAAAAAGGACAGGAGGGGAGAAACTGCAGAAAGAAAGATGGTGATGTGTTGGAGGGGAGGAAGCAAAAGTGAGCGGATAGAGTGACACGGGGAGAGGGGAAGCAGAAAAACCCCAAAAGTCTGAAGCAAAAGTATGACATTAATTGTGACAGGTGAGGAGAGGAAGTGTGTGTGTGTATAGGTGCAGAGGTGTGTATAGGCCTGAGTCTCTGAGTGTGTGTGTGTGTGTGTAGTAAATTGGTGCTGACACGGCTAGCAGGTTGTGACATTAATTAGCAAGCCTCAGTGATGGCTGAAACCTAATCTCCCAGAGAAAGGAGACACCAGGGGGGACACATCAAAACACACACTCTGCTGACCTCACTTCCTGTGACTGGGGATGAGGGGTAGACATGGGTAGGGTTACTGTCTTAATGCGGACAAGATGTGTGTGTTTGTGTATCTGCATTCGTGTCTGAGATCGTCTGTCTTCTGTTGCTTTTTGAAAGTTCAGTTCGATCCATTTAAATTGAGATCATTCAATTATCAGAATCAAAAACAGCACTGTCAAATATTTGGAACACATCATCAGGATTTTATGGATCTGTTTTCCCCTTTTTGCTTTTGTGTGTGTGTTTGTGTTGATTTGACTTGCTGCGTAATCAAATCATCTTCCAGTTTCTCTGGTTTTATTGTCCCTATGAGGGGAACTTTGGTGACAGCTCCATTTATCAAAACAAAAACAAATTATAGGCCTAAAAATCAAAGAATAAAAATACTTAAACCCCTCTGAAGTTCATGAACTGCCTCCCAACTCAAGTCGCACACTGAGTATTAATAGTCAATCTGGAAGTGTTTAGTATTTGTTTGGAAGCCACAAACTAAAAATATGACTGTTTCTCTGTCTCTAATTTATATGGGATTTGTCAACCTGGATCTTATTTTCATATTTTTGTCCTCTATGAATATTGGTCATTGTCTCTGCACTGGTAGTACTGGTAAAATTACCTCCAAGGGTTTTACCTACCACGGAGGCTTTTGGCTGTAGTAGCTACTAACAGGCCACAACATATCTGGTTGCCTCACCTGAATGTGCTCAGGTATGCTCCGGTCCTCAGCGTTGGTTTCAGGTCATTTAGGTTAACAATTAGAAGCAGACAGAAACTAAAGCAAAATACCTAAGTGATGGGGGTTATCATTTTCTGTCCATCACTGCAGTTGTAGAGGTTTGGGAAGTTAAGACTCCAGAAACAAAGACGATTATTGGGACAAGGAGCACAAGCTTCCTATAATTTTCCAAACAATTTAAAATCAACAGAAATTAGACTTGTCTTTGAGTCAGACCAAAAGTAAACATAGTAGTCAACTGGAAATACCCCTTTTGAAATACTTTCTATGTTAGCCACAACCGCAGTCAACTTTTATCATATCATCCTGTTGTTTTATTTTTGTAATTCAGAAGACAGATATTCATTGTCTCTTGCAGGCTCACATAATAATTATAAAATAGTGCGGCAGGTAATTCAGCCAATCAAGTTGACCAGGGAGTGGATCCACCATGCAACCTCAATGTCACATTGATATGGGACAATATTTTAATAAGTTCAGTGCCAATGTTTTAAAAGTGTTTTCCTTCTGTAATATCTGCACATAGCAACTATGGTACGGTTGTGTTTGGGGAAATACTGTGGTTACGGCAAATTAACTATGGTTAAGATATTGTTGGAGTCAGGAAGCTAAAAGACTCGGTTATGGTTAGATGGTTACGAAAAAAGAGTTAACAACTCTAAATCGCCTAGAGCATAATTCCTAGGGATATTAGGCAGAACAATACCATGCAAAGCCTTTTAAATCTTCGTAGCTCAGTGGGCGCCACCAGATTGTTAGTGCCATTCCCCTTCGCAATGAATAGCACCTATCGCTAATAAACGAATGAATTTACAGAAAGGCTGGACGCCTGGTACCAATCAACGTCAGTGTCTGCATTTCCAAATCTACCATCTACAAGTGAGATGGTGAATAAAATATTAGCAACGCCAAAAGTCAGAATGAACACAAATTTGGGAATAAGACCAGATTTTTCCTTTTACAGTAGTAGCAGCTCACATTGTTATTAATACATGTTTTTGTCTGATTAAACAAGATTAAATTTAAGACGAAGATTAAGCTTTTCATCACAAAATTCCACAAAGTGATGCATTGAAGGTAGGCACTCAATGCAGGAAGTGAGCAAGGCCAAACTTAATGGGCACACACACACATTCTTTGTCCTCAACCGACTTACAGTCAACAGTGGTGGACGACATTGAATGTGTATAACCCTTGGCCTGCAGGGATCACATGTCACCGACTTACCTAAACACGCGTGACAAGAGCACACGCTTGTGACAGCCCATACGGTAAAGCAGGTCAGAGGGCAACAAAGCGACAGAGAGCAACACAGAGACAGAGGGAGAAGGAGAGAGAGAGACACAGGGAGATAGAGGTAGCCTTTCATTCAGAAGTCTGAGAACTTGCAGGACTCAGACATACACAAGCAGTTAGCGCTGTTTACAAAAGCCAGCAGCAGAACCAATGCAAACCATACGCACTGCGGAGACACCGGGGAGGGCAAGTTGGAGCGTGTGTGTGTGTGTGTGTACGTGTGTGAGTGTGTGTGTGCCGTGCCAAGGCAGCAGGTCTTAATGCAGCAAAGGCAAAACAGAGCCGATGTTTTTTAAAACGCGCATACCTCTCCGAGAGCAGCATCCAGTTCCCTCCCCGGTTTCTCTCACAAGCACGTCTGGTTTTGGTTCTCATCTATTCAGCCTTCCTGTGGGTCCAAAACCACTGCCACATTTCACAGACTCCGTCCCCGCCGCGCTATAGATAAAGCTGTTTTCAGTTGCCTTTCATCGCGTCCAAACACAACCAGAACAACATCACACGGAGGAAGAAGAACGATGCACAGAACCAGGGTGTTTAAGAGCTAAATATCATGTGTGAGAACATGGGTGTATTTAATGCACTCACAGATGTACGCAGTGTGAATACAGTTGGAAGCTGGTGTGGATAAGCGACAACAGACACATACAGCACATAATGTAAAAACAGAGTCAAGACACTTTACTGAGAATTCTGTAAACTAAAATACTTTTCCCTGCACTTCTCTAACACCTTCTCCCTATCCATGACCGTTATTTATCTCTGGCCTTAACCAAGTAGCGCCCGAAGGTTCATTGTTGACCTTGGATATAACAGTTTAACAAATTCTTAACACAAGGTCCTCTTCGTCCCTGTTTTGTTTTGTCGTTTGATGGTTGGCGTTTTTTTATTGACGTTTGTGATGTGTTTTCCGAAGTTGGGTTACGTTTTTTCCGTACATATGTTACTTAGTTTGCATAGTTATTTTAAGTCCAATCATGACGTTTTCCCTTACCCTAACTAAGCGTTTTTCTTGCCTGAACCAAACTGCGGGTGTTTTGCGTTGCGTACAAATGACATGCGAAAAGGCTAAAATGTGTATTCATGACATGAGAATTGTCTGTGTAATTTCATGGTATTTATAAGTCTTCCCGTGAGAATGGGTTGCTCTTTTGTCATTGAGATGGTTCAGTTATCACATGATCTTGGAATTTCCGTCATATGATAGCAGGTGGTCATATATGGGGTGACATCCTAACCCCTGCCCCTGTTCATGGACGGTCTTTGGTGCTGCATGTGAGCAAACTCCATTCGCTGGTGAAGGCCACATGATGTGGCCGAAAGCTCCAGCAAAACCAAGTAAGTGCACAATGTGATAAGAATCTTTTGACCAATTTGACCAAGTGCCAGATTAGAAAACTTTCATTTTGGAAGGCAATAACAAACTATCTACCACCTTCCCTCAAGAGGCTTTGCTTTTTGCCTCGCCGACATTGCAAATAAGAATTTGTTCTTAATGGACTTGCCTGGTTAAATAAAGGTTAAATAAAATATCAAATAAAAATCCATTTTGTTGCTAAGGTATGACGACCTGGTTAAATTATAGGGGAAACAGTGACTTCTTATTTTCATGGGGTGTTTTGGCACCGACCAATGTTAAAAAATCTGCTCGTTAGCATCGGCCTACAAACCTCACATTTAAGCCTAAATGAACCCACTTCCTCTTGCTTTTAAAGCCCCCCAAAAAAGCATGATCCCAAATGAAACATAAACCTCACAAAGAATTTCAAGGGTGAAACAAACTCGGTCCCAGATCACAACAGCAGAATCACATTGGATAGATACTGCCTCTGGTACGATGGCAGAAAATCAGCTTTGCTCAGGCTGCAGCTTTGACTTGGTCAATTTCACGCTTTTTTTTTCTGGTGAGAGGAGAACGGGACCTAATTCAAAAGTGTTTGGGAATGGCCTACATTGGGTGTAGCCGCTGGTTCAAACGCAGGGCCGAGTTCGGCTCAATTTCAAATTGTGTGTGTGTGGAAAGTGTCTTTGGCTCGTTCTGCGCCTGGCAGTCCATTTCTGAGGTACTTGGCACAAATTCTTTTGTTCTCTCCATCCCACTCCCATACCTCTCAAACCTGGCTTTTTCTGCTCACTACCCTCTTGGCCCCGCTTACTCAAATTCCTCCACCCTTTCACCACTTTCACCGTCTCGTTCTTCCCAACGCTACTATTCCTTTACCTTTTTCCCTCTCTTCTCCTCTTTCACTCCCTCTCAGCCTGCATCTATCTTTTACCCACTATCACTTTCAGCTCTCACTCTGTTTCCTGTCTTACCTTCCGTCCTCCGTCGTGCTGTATTCCCAGTGGACTGGGCCTATGGATAGCAAGTGTAGAGTGTGTGTGTGTGTGAGTGAAAGTCTGAGATAGGGAGAAAAAGAAAGAGAGAAAGGAAAGAAGATAGGATACAGCTAGAGGGTAGTGTGTGTGTGTGTGTGTGTGTGTGTGTATGTGTGTATGTATTACTCACTTGTGGGGACACAAATCTGAATACACAGTCGCATTGTGGGGACTCCCCTTCATTTTGGGGACAAAATGCACGTCCCCATAATGTAAATCCTTGCATTTTAGGGTGAAGACTTGGTTTAGGTTAGGGCAAGGTTAGGTAGAGTTTAGGATTAGGTAAGTAGTGGTTATGGGCAAGTCTCCAGGAAATTAATGTAAGTCAATGTAATGTCATCTAAAGTGACAGAAACACAACTGTGTGTGTGTGTAAGTGTGCAACGTATCCTCATATAACGATTCATATGAAGAACTGTGTGGAAGTGGTGTTACTTACATGACAAATAAATCAACTTTGACTTCTGGTTTCACACGGGACACTAATGCCGGTCTCCTGGGCGAAAGTCCGGTATTTTTTGACCCATCGCGACCTCCTCCCTAAATGGTGTTCGCCGCTCTTTATTTTTCCTGATTCACGATTAAGTCAATCACACACAAATTGATTTTGTGGGATATACACAAATTATAGTGCATCCCTTTTCGTAGGCATAGCAGCTACGAACCGTGTATGAGAGCAGCCCGAAGTGTGAGAGTAAGAGAGGGTGAGTACATTATATACATTTTTCTCATGTGTGTTTGTGTGTGTGAGTGTGTGAGCAACCACACTGGGTACATTATTTAAATTATATTCATGTGAGACTGTGAGTGTGTGTGTGTGTGTGTGTGTGTGTGTTTTGTCCCAGCCCAGTAGCTCTATGTTCCCTGCTGAATGAGCTGCCAACTAATGAGATATGAGATGTGTGTGTTTGCCTAGGTGTGTGAGTATATTTTACATGTATACAGTGTACTTCCACAGCATATTGTTTGTGTAGTATATTGCGTATGCATCTGTATGTGTACAAGTATGTGCATGCGTGCGTATTGGGTGACCCCCTTGGCTGTTTGCAGCAGCATAGCAGTATTAGCAGTAACAACTGCATATGGAGGGAGAGAGACAGACATCTCACTTCTCTGTCTGACACTTCAGCCTGGAGGCAGGACAGAGGGAAGCTGACACACATAGGGAAACACACACACGCACACACATGGACACACACATCCTAACTAGACCCAAGAGACAGAAAGTGAGAGAGATGAAGTTACAGACGGTGAAATGAGTCTAACACAGTGTAAAAGAAGGAAATGGAGATAAATATTTTAGATACAAGCAAAGACATAGATGATGTTATCATGATGACATACTGTAGAAGCCATCATGTTATTCAGTGTAAAAGCCTAGATACCATGTGGGGGGAAAAAAAAAGAAGATAGATAATATTTGTTTTGTGTCCTTTATAATAAACCCAGGGGGTGGCTCCTGGATCAGACCCCCCCCCCCCCCCCCCCCCGTTCTTTCAGTCACTTATTCTTCCGTCTTTTTACTCGCTTGGTTTTGGTGAATCTTAGTGAGACATCTCACCACTGTGATGTGACATTTTGGAAATGACTGATCTCCCCACACAGGTTGGGCTTCAGTGTGGGCGCTACAATTACAGGTCAAAATATGTTCAGGATTGATTGGCGTGCCGTGGATGGAGGGTAAGGGAGGAGGTCACATCATTTGTGTGGCAAAATACTTTCCTTTCCTTATATTTAGTTTTATACCACTATCACACTTGATCTAAAGTGGTTTATTATAACATCTTGATTTAAGTATTCTAGAGCACAATGTTCCATACTAGAACTAATTTCACTATTTGCATTTTCTGATTTTTTTCACCTTATATAGAAAACCGCAATACAATTAATATTCAATGTAAATGTATTTATCTACATGAATCAAATCATGTGGTTGGATCATGCTTCTTCAAGCATGAAGTGGAGTACAAGCAGTACTTCATCATAACAGCATTAATCATATTTGCCCTTCATACGCCCTCCTGAGTGTCCTGACAAAGCTTGCTGCATAATCTATCATCAACCCGTCTCTTACCTTTGGTTCTTCTCTCTGTACTTTTCCGATTCCCTCTATTTTTGCCCCTCACCTTCAGCCGTGTCTTCTGCTCGTCCCGATGTCCCACCGCTTATCCAATCTGTCCAATCCTCTGTCCCGGCTCTGCCCTGCCAGCTGGCCACGGACAGCGCCTCCCTGAGAGGAGAACAGGTGTAGCGACTCACACTTCACTGAGCACATGGCTACCTGTGGCATCGGGCGGGCGGGCATGCGCCCAACAACGAGCAAATGCACACAGACATAAACACAAAGGTACACTCATATAGGGATGCACATAAGCACACGCAGGTTTTCATAGGGATAAAAAAATGCACACTTACTTATGGCTATACGTCAACACAAATGGAAACTAAGCAGGTTGCTCTCAAGCTCACTATGGAACACACTTTAGTTGGCACATTTTGGGTAACACACTGAGATGAACACAGGCTTGTTTGGCACACACTGATGATCACATGTAATCATACAAATAACCGACGAGTCATCTTCCACTTGTTCTCCGCCTATACTGTGCAATTGCAGGTCTAATTATAAAGCTTCATTTGCTCTTTCTCAAGGCAAGCCGATGCGGAAAATGCCAAACACCTCGAGTGATTTAAATGATTGCAACAAAAATACTGATAACATGGCGACACTTGCTCCCGCTGCCTTCACGTATTAACAATCAGCTCCGTCGCGGTCCATCACAAACACCATCACTCCTCCTGCTGTGAGGGAAGATCATTGTTTGTGATTCATTTACATTCAATCATTCGAGAAGGAGAGAGTGGAAGAAACGGGGATCAATGTGTCTGTGTTTACGCCTCTCTGTCTGGGTGGTTCTGACACTGCCATCAGCTGCCTTCTATTTAACCCCTTACCATTCCCCCCTCTTTATAGAGGGGTGGGGGATGTTCAGGGGTAGATACAAAGTCAGCACTATATACCACATAGAAGTGGTGTACATCATCTGAAAGCTGGGAAACAGAAGATTAATTTGAGATGCAGCTCAGCACTGTGTGTCAAGTTGTTCTAGTCATTAATAAGAAATAAAAATGTATTAATAACTTAATTAATCAATTGAAATAAATTGTGAAAGTATGTAAAGTGTATAAGAGCGTAGAACATGATGATGATGTATGTGATGGCCATTCCCATGCTCTGTTATGTCTCATAAGTTGTGGCAGCAGTTTTGGGGATGATGCCATTTGGTGCTAAATTTAACAATTTTTTCATATCGAGAATTGATAAACAATTATCAATAATCACTCCAAAATACCACATGAAGACATCAAGACCTTGAGGAACACCATAGAAAAAGCCATGCTATGATTTGGTATCAAAAACTTTTGAGATTTTGAGATTTCTGCCCGAATTGCATTTTCCGGCGATTGGATGGTGAGCACTTCTGTTCTGGGAACTGCTCAGAAACCCCCTTATTGTCAGTCTACCTAGACAACCCATTTTGGATTCCTTAGTGTGATTTGATACCAGTATCTTCACTCTAGCTTGAAAACTGAGCCCGCAATAACCTCTGAAAGACAGAATAGCGGCCGGGTCCGCTGGCGGGCGTTAATGGAGAATAAAGCAACAGAGAAGGGAGAGGGATGGAGAGAGAGTTTGATGTGAGTGATGGAATAATGACCTTCACAGAGGGCCTGATGGCTGGAAGGGGCATTTCCTTGAGTTGTTTCAACAGTTTTCGTGTTGTTGATGTTCACTGTTTTCCAAAGGCAGAGACGGTAAACTCGAGGCGAGGACAAACAATAACTACATCTCGCATTCTTTGAAGGAAAAGTGCTCTTTTTTCCATTTTTGAAAACTATTGAATTTTATGTTTTGTTTATCCTTCCATTTCAGACTTGGAAAAACATGAAGGCGTGTGTGCATCCAGATAATCAATCTTGATCTCTCGCTAGAAGGAGAAAGATTGATTTGTTATGTCTTGGAGACGCCGTTTGATTTTCCTCTTTTTTTTTTCTCAAAGGCGGAGAGAAAATGCTTGTTTTGTCTCGCCTGTCTCTTTAGCTCAAAGGGACACTGACCCCTAACAAGTCCAGTCAGCAACCTTTTGACCCGCACGACCTGGGGAGCCATTGATCACTCTAACGCAGGGATTAGCAATGCACCATGGGATTTGAAGTCCCTGATCAAAGATATTTCATCCCTGTAAAGGTTCCTTTTCTGTAGGCTCAATATCTGGCCATATGGATCTTGTAGGAATGGCACAGCTAATCTAGAACAAATTAATGTCATGTAGCGATAGCCACTGCTTTTGTAGAATGCGCTAATGACATTTGCTGTGGTAAAATGAACGATACGATAAAGGGAATCTGCTGTTTGGGAATAAATGTTATCTTAATTGCTGGGCAGGATCCCCTTCGGGTTTCATTTTGATGTGGATCACTGAAGTCCACTGGTTTTTGTGGATGTATAATGAGATCTAAGCAGTTAGCCGAAGCCAGCTTTGTTTTTGTGGAGGCGGTAATGTGATCGGAGTGGTTAAGGCAGGCGAGGCTTATGGGTCTTTTCAATCCAAAGTTAGTATGTGCTGTCATGAGGAAAAGGGGGGGTGGGATCATTGAAATGGATGTGACGTGAATCCACTCAAAGTCTCTGGGGGGCTGAAAGAGGGAAGAATTAGATTAGCGGGAGAATGCAATCAGTGTGACTACATTACCGAGTATGATGAGAGAGGAAGGGAGAGGAGATGTGAGTGACAAGATGCTGGATGGCAAAAACTTTTCAAGACGGCGCCACGAATGCCAAAAGGCGGGGAGAAAAAGACGGGAGAGAGGGAGGGGGACGATCCATAACCGCAAATGTGAAATATCTCAAAAACCAAAGCCAGCAAATCGATTAAAAGGTTCTTTAAATATATATATCATCCCCTCTCCCTTCTCCCTTCCCTGCGCCTTTATTCTCACAAAAATCAAATTACCCAAATACCCGAGCAGGAAAAACTCACGGTCCAACCAAACAACATTATGGAAATTACACATGACTTTGAGGGGAAAGAAAGCCTTTTTATAACAGCGGATCAGAGGAATAGAGGGGTGGAAAAAAATACCTGGCACAAGTTTCAACATTTTGTCCTCCTGGTTAAATAAAAGAATAAAGTTGGAGAGAACAGAGGAGGTGGCTGTGAGTGGGAAAATATCTTGCTGAATGTGCGAGCGGTTTCCTTTTACACTATTTACCCTGACTACAAACCCAATTAGCTCAAATCAGATTCAGTGTTTACACTAGCATCAGGAGATGATTAAGTGAAACCTAGCATTCCAGTCTCACGTTCCCCCTCGTCGTTTTTTGGGGATTGTGGGTCTCACACACACTCGTACACACACACTCACGTAATAATAGCCAACCAGTCCCCCGAAAAAACACTCTTTTTATAAAGTGGCCCTACATGGTTCCAGAAAATTGGAAGATATTGTTATAAAAATACACTGGTTTATTGGTTTGCACCACTGTGTGAAGCGTCCCATCCCCACGTTATTGAAATAATTTGTCCAACTGAAATGTTGGTATTGTTGTACTGGAAGTGACACATCAAATCTCCTGAGCAAACACAAACAGCCTCTGAAACAGCAGTGAGTGGCACTCTGTCCACGGACACCTGCTGGACTCATCACTGTTTCATCTTTTCTTTCTGTCCTCCTTCCTTTTGGTTTTCTTCTGTGTGAGTCATCACAGACAGACATATTGATAAAAATGAGTTTGCTGTGTGCAATTTACTGAAGTTATCTTGCCTTGTGTAGCTTTAAAGTGATAGTCCACAACAATTGTGTACAACTAAACTGCATTCTCTATTACATTTTGAGGGAAACATATTTTCTCAATGTTACGTTTACATTTTCTTCAACCCTAAAATGGAAATTTCTGTTGATTGACAGGATATCCTCCGTACCATTCACGGACACAATTCTGTAGATTTACAGTATATCCTTCATACCTAGCCAAATAGCAGGCCCAACCTTTACAATCTGGAGGGAAATCAGACGCTAACGCTAGCATTTGTAAGGTACCTATCGGTCTTTGCGGACCGCCTGAGACTAAAACTGGGGCTAACGTCCACTGAAGTCTAAAATATAAGCATTGGTGAAATGTAAATTACAATATGAAACTTGTGTAAGTCCTTAACATAAATCATTTTTCAGACATTAATTGTTGATTTTTTTTACCGCAGAGTGTCAGAAAGGTTTCTCCACATTCGACATTTGAACTAAACTTTGCCATGTGTGATGGTCTCTGCCTCTTCCAACTTTCGCGCTAGCGGAGGTTCTTGTTCCCACAATGCAATGTGTATTTAAAAATACGGGTAAAACTTCTGTGAAAAATCAATACAGAAAATTCCTTCATATTAACACGGTACATTAGCTGGTATTTTTAGGGACTTTTCTTAGAGTGTATATATCTCACAAAATTAATTTGTATGTGATCCACGTAATTGGGAACAAGGAACTAGAAACTAGGAACTATTAAATCTGTTAATGCAGGCTTAAGACCACACTATGTAGTGCACCAGATCAATAGTATTAAAAATACCCTTTATCCTACTTTGTAGGTTTGTTTCTCTTTAATAAAGGAGGAGAGGTTTCTGTGAGTCATTACATGTAGAATCACCACCCTGACCAAAATCCCTTCGTTCTTCATGTACAGCTTAACTCTCCCAGCTCAAAATCCATCCCACTCATTTAATCCCAACATCTGCCCTTTCTACCCCCAACTCCCCAACTCTCTATACGTTTATCCCACCGCCAAGTACAACCCCCCACACCGTATGCTGCCCAGGCCAGCAGAGAAAGCAAACAAAATGGCAAACATGGATCTAAACACAGATTGTTTGGTGTCTGCACCTTTTTCCGCCCGTGTTGTTGATTTTCCACGGTGGATCAGGTTTAGCTGTTTGCCTCTCCCAGAAACGAGGGAATCATAACAAATCTGCCGTACATGGATGAAACAATACGTACATGTGCAAAATATGTTAACAAATGCGAGCACGAATTCGATTGATGTTCACTTATTTTGGGTTAAACAAATGCCATTTGGATTAAATGATCCGTTAAGAAAACACTACATGGAATACATTTTCCATTGCCGCCGCTCATCCTGTGAAGTTATCCCCATCAACAGCCGCCATTCAAGAACCTTCCCATAATGCCCACTCACTGAATATAAACACATAATGAATTCTCAGCTAATTTGTCCTCTTATCTTTTTAAATTACACCCTGCGAGCTCCTCAGGGAGCTTAATGACAGCTTCCTCTTGTGGTTTACATGCTTTACGAGGATCAGAGGCTCTACAGTATGTGTGTGTTTCAGTGTTTGTATAAGCAAAGAGTGTGTGTTCACATGATAGTGTAGATGTTCTGTGTGTACGCATTGTGAGAACTCTTAGGATATACGGAGGGGGGGAAACGGTGTAAAGGCAACAAACTTGTTATTGTTACACCCACATCAGCACTTTCTTTATGACACACACACACACACACAACCACACACACTGCCAAGGCTTTTCCTGGGCCGTAGATCAGAGGCACTTGCGTTTTAGTTCCAGTCTTGTGTGAATATGTGGGTTTTGGAGTTAGAGAAAGAAGAAAACCGTTCAAAATGAAGACATTCTGTGTAATTTATACAAGGTACTAGATTAGGGTTGCAATTATAAGGGTCAGGGGGGTTTTAATTACTGTGTGGGTGGGTTTTCAATTTATTCTGGTATCTCTGGTGGCCTCCGTTCTTTTTGCCGGCGCTCCTATGACCCAAATGTCTTTGAAGCTCTTACATTGTTAGAATTATCAGAATTTTATATGATGTATTATGCTGTCAGCTCTGACTCAGTTTGTGTAGTATTTTAGAGTCAGAATCAACTTTATTGGCCAAGTACGTGTACACATACAGTACAAGCAATCAGTGTTGCCAGATTGGGCTGGTTTCCGCCCAATTGAGCTGCTTTTGATTAAGTTGGGCTGGAAAAATAGCGTTGGGAAGCGTTGCCGTTTGGGCTGCTTTTGTCAACATTTGGCGGGGTATTGAAAATATGAAATTAAACAATATTGCCAAACAAGCTGTCATTTTACGGTCAAAAACACTGATGCCAAATTCAGTAAACTTCTTGTGTCCACTCTCTCATATTATTGACAAATTTCATTTGAGAAATATTTCATTGACATGAGTTGTATTCAATCGCCATCATGGATAAGGGAGGACCTACTTACCTTGATGTCATCATCGACACTGACGATGTGAATTTGTTTATTTGGTTGTCTGACTTCACTCTTTGCGGGTTGCCTAACCTAATTATCTAACATTTTATCTTTAGTTATTTGATGCAGATATGAAACTTTGTATGGTTCTGATTTGGGATGTTTTTTATTGAATTGGGTGGGTTATAAGTTGTGATTGGGCTGGAAACTGTCAATCTGTTCTGGCAACACAAGGATTTTTTTCCCAAATTCTTCTTTGCTCTCGATGTTCAGAAATAGACATCCAGCTGGAAACAAGGACAAAAAAGTTGGACAAAGATACAAAATAAACAATTAACCATGCACAAAAAAATCAACAACAATTTTATGACTTATTTTAGCTTTTTTTTAGGATTTTATGCTGCACTAGTTACTTTATTTTTCACTCTGTTAACAGGAAGAGTTGTTGTGTTGTGCGTCGTAGAGCTCTTCATGGGTCCACTAAATTAACCGAAACCAGACCTGAGACCTGTTCTCCCTTTTCATTAGGCCCTGTTCCCCAACATTACTGTAATTGTGTTTGCTGAATTATTAATTTCAGTCAATTTCAATTAAGGTGTATAAATGACACAAGTGTGTTTATTTAGTTTTATGGGTTCATAAGATTTTTGTTGTTGTTGTTCTGCCTGGGTTGGATGGTGGATGTTTGGTGTTAGGGTGAGAACAGCTGCTGCAGCTCAATCAAGGAAAGTGCCAACAGGTTTGTCTCATTATGTTCTCTCAGCAGGGAGGAGCTGGGCTCTGTTAATGTGTAGGAAGAAAGGTAAAATAGTTCTGCAGTAAATGATATTCTGTCGTACTTGGTGTGCTTATTGGTATAAAATGATTGGCCATAGATAAATTGTGTTGTCAGCAGTAACTTAGAAACCTTGTATTAATGGTAATTTAATTATTTTGTATGATTTGGATGCCTGCTCTGTTCCACTCACCCTGTTACCTTTGGCAGGTGGTACCTTCCACTGAGGTGAGGCTGAGGAGGTGAAATGCTGTTCATTGGAGTAAGATGAGGGGAGACAGGAGTTGGCAGCTTGCTGTGAGGCTGCAGGTTTCATTTGTTTGGTGTTCTTTTGCTTCAGTTCAATTTAGTTTTACTGAAATTCACAGGTTTGAGGTTTTGCCTGTTATTTCAGTAAACTTTTGTTACTCAATTACTCTTTTTTTATGTTCTTCAACATCCCTTTTCAAAGTTTTCTGGTGCCAAACCATTTCATTTGATTTATATATGTGGCTCAGGACCATGATATGACGCAAAAAACACGGCACACGGCATGGCTAAAGTACAACATCTGCCCTTATTATTGCCGCTAAATGCCTCATGCATTATGGTGACATTCATACGCCTTTTGGGGCGAACGGGCTGAATGAGCGGAAATTGACTCGTGTTGCTGGACATTCATAGAAAAATGAAGAAGAGCTTTTCTTAAAATATTATTCAAAGCTTTGTATGATGCGTTACATTGCTGCATATGCTGTTCATACTCCATACCATAGTTACGGTCTTGAGTCCAGTAAACATTTGAAATACAGAACAGCTCACACACCAGTCTGTAAACTACTGTATTTATCAGTTTAAAAATATACTTTATATTAGAAGAGGATATGGTCTCCATTGCTCTAAATGTCCTTCCTCTCCTCTGTTATTTCTCCTGCCCCCCCCTGTCTTGCCCTGCCCTTCATCCCTCCATGTCTCCCTCTCATCTTACAGGGTCTCCAACCTTTCACCTCTTGTATTCTCCCCCTGACACGGCAGCAGCATCGGCGGTCTGATCATCTCTGTTTCACTCTCTCTGATCTCTCTCTCTGCCGCTCCGTCCTCTGCTTGTTATCAACACACCTGCTCCCGGCACCAGCTCCCACGAGCAATCAGGACATCTTAAAATAACATCATGTACGCAAGATTAACGTTTACGGAAACGGTGGATAGAAAAGTGAATGAGACAAACAGTGGAAATGAAATGGAGCTTTAAATATAGTAAAGTGTATTATAAAATAGGATGCATGTGTGGGTGAGCCCATGGGAGTGAAAAATCCCCCACAGCAGAAAGCAAAAATATGAACATGTCAGCAAATGTCTCCTGCTTAATTATCATTTGCCTTGCTTGCTGGAACATGGGTCAGTATGGCTGGTGACTGATCTTATGAACACCCACACACCCACACACACATCATAGTGAAGTGCAACCCTTCACTGAATATAAGGGCTTTGATGTTCCTGCTTTTCGTGGACAGCTTTATTCTCTTCCCTCCATCCCTCCGTCTGAGGAGAGGAGAAAGCAGAGATGGAGGGTCCTGACAGCTTCAGCTAATTGAACTGTTCGCTCTGTTATCATACGAAAGAAAGTGTGGACATGCAAGCTGTGTGTGTGTGTGTGTGTGTAGGAGAAAGGGAGACACACTGTAAGATTAAGGGAGACACACAGGGATATAAATAGAGAGAGATGCACTCCTGCTCTCGGTTATATCTCAATCCTGCTAAGGTGTTCACATCTCCTTCACTTCTCTTCCGCTCCTCTCTTTCTCTGACCTCTACCTTTGTTGATCCACCTCCCTGAGATTCTCCCACTCCACCTCCTCTATCCATCTTCCTCTCATCTCCTCTTTGATGTGGTGATGCGGGGTTATCTGGGGCTCTCGTCTAAGGGGAGAAGACGGGGTGAGCGAGATCGAGGGGGGAAAAAAGAGACAGAAGGAGAGAAAAAAGAAGAGGGGGAAGCAGCGAGGAGGAGGGGGCTGGGGAGATGATGAGGATTTGTTTCCCCTTCTCTCTCTGCGACAGTAACATCTCTTTCAACTCACCCTCCACCTTAACCTGTGAAAAAAACGAGTGAATGAAAAGACTGGATTTAAAAAGAAAAAAAACATCCCACTGTCCCCTCTGGATGAAAATCAGAGTCTAATTCCGGTCCGAAAATCCCATTGTCGCGGCTTAAGCAAGCGGCGAAGTGTGGCAGAAAACCAGCACGACCTCAGTCAGCACGCTGTACTGAAGATGTCTCTTTCTCTGTGTATTTATAGATGTTTTCTCCCCAGATGAAGGGCTTTGCTGTGTCTTTTTAGCAAACTCAGGATGTGTATTCTCTGCATATTCCCATGTGCTTTTGCCCCAGCGAGGCTGTCACATCCAACTCGGTAGAAAATACACGAGGAGTATTTTTAAATTTGAAATGCATTGATTTGAAAGCACATTGTACTGATTGAATAACAGATTCATAGAGAGGCGAAGCGGAGAAATGCAGAGATTTCTGGTTTATTGAGCTGTTCTTAAGGAACAGGAGTGGGTCTGGGAGGAGGGAGAGACTCTCCTCTGCCAGCTTTCTCTCCTCCGGGGCCACAGGGTCACGATCCTGCAGCCAGCCCACCATGTAGCCTGCCAACTCTATTTAAACACACACACACATATACAAACACAGTCACCTATACACACACTGCTGCTGCTGCAAATGCACATGCATACGCTTAACCCCCATATATACACACACACACACACACAGGTCCAGTGTTGTGTTCGCCTGGAGAGTATTTGCTAATTAAAAATCACTTAGCTGTGTGCACGGCGGCGTCAGGGCGACTCTGAGGACTGGGAGTTGACTGGTTAATGAATTGATCAAAGGCTTACAGGCCACTGATCAATACCAGTAACTCTTCTCACATGTGATGTCCAATATGTAATTAACACACACTTACTGTGCTGTAGCTGCCTCTAATCATAATATATTCATTGATAAGTTGGGCTCAGATCTACAGGAACCACACAGAACTTTATTTACTCACTTTGACCTTTTCTATTTATTTACTTTTTAATGGTGACAGTTTATCAGTTGGTCGCCTTCACATGGGTCTAGACTGAAATGCCATGAAATTTAAACATTCATGATCCCCAGAGGATGAACGCCACTGACTTTGGAAACTTTTCCTCTAGCGCCACCATGAACATTTGTGGTTCTGAGCGAAATATGTTTTTTACTTTAGTTAAACTAAGATAGTGAGCATTAGTATCTTCACTGTGAGGATGTTAGATCACTAAGCTCAGAAAATAAATAATAACGTAGTGATCTTGATTACAAAAGATGTACTTTGGCCTGAGAGAAACTGTTACTATTACTCCAAATATTACTCTACTACTTATGAAATTATGATATATTGTACATATATCTTATTATTAAGAATAACAATGCAGTCGCCAGAATAAAATGTTGGCATTGTAGGTTTCTGCGATCCACGGATACATTGAATCTTTCTGAACCAAAATATGTTTCATATCATATATAACATTTCTACATTTCAATGTCATAGTGTTTTAAACATAATCCGGGAGAAAATACGTTACCTCGAAACATAATTGACAATGCAGTTTCATTGTATGGGAACGTAATTTTTAGGAGACCAGGCTGAGAGAGAGAGAGCAGCAGCTCAGAGCAGAGCAGGTGGAGGTGGAGATGGTGTTGATGCAGCCAAATCTGTAGTGATTTTACAGTTAATTTAGGTTTAATGAACACAAACAACAACATCTGTCTACTCTTAGTTTGCATTGCAAATATTGTGCTCATTAATAATAGCCTAACTGCCTAATTTTTGTTTCTAATAATATTTTTTAGTTCTATATAAACCTATATTTAATGCACTTCTCCTTACTACACCCTTCCTTATGGATACTGTAAATCTCATCTGTGCTATATTTACACACAGTCTTCAAAACCAACGACGGCTTGCAAACACTCTCTAAAATCACATGCAAACTGCAGCTCCAGCCTGGTGGGTCAGTTTGATAAATACATAGACACCATGTGTCCGGACTCGGGGGGCAGGATGTTTCACATTTGCACCTGAGAAGCCGTCTCAAAATCTGCAGTAAATCTGTCCCTTAGTCTTATTTTTCCAAGTCTGTGTGGGCGTATGAGTGTGTAATGAAAAGATAAATGTGTTTGTATCAATATATTTCTGATGTTTAACCTCATACACACACACAACAGCGCTCCTGTCACTGTGGTGTGGTTGGACCAGGCCAATGCCGCGGTAGCCGCTCCACTGAGAGGTTGATGTCACACGGAGGAGGCCACTGTGTGACATCGTGAGCCATTTACAGTCAGCAAACACACACATATGTGTTTTACTGTAGATGTGAGGACCTTTCATTAGCCGCCGTCACTCCCTGAATCCCCTTTTAGAAGTCACGACCAACAACATGGACTTGAGGATTTCCGTCATGTTTCTCTCCTGCTGAGGATATCTGATGCCAACACTCAGGGGCTCTACGCTCTCGCTGTACCAACAGGCGCTGCGCTGTTTGCACAGCCGTAAATCTGTTTGAATGCACTCAAGTGTGTCCATGTGGTGTGTGTATATGAGTGTGTGCTGCGTGCCCAGTTGGCTGAGCTCAGGTGTGCAGGGTCCCCATGTCCCCTGCAAGATGCGTTGATTAGTTTGGCCCAGGCTGAGCCAGGAAGCCTGCTGGGTGCTCAGCGGGCCGTACCAAATAGACGCGGGGGTGGACGTGTGTTAGCAGAACATGGAGACCTGCTGATAAACAGCACGGACACAACCGGAGGGGCTACGCGTTGAGGGGAAAGGAATGGTTCTGTGACAGCTTGGCCAACATTGTAAATATTCTGCATATGTGAGCACTTAAAGCTGCAAAGACATTCTCCTCCCCATTCACCTCTCTCTTCTTAAAACATCTTTATCATCCAGGAATGAAGTTCAGGGCAAAGAAGTGTTTTTTCTTCAAATCTATATTTATCTGGTGTCTAAATATACAAGTACTTTTTTTTTTGTCGGCACAAATCCACTGTAGTTTAACAATAGATTCAATCTCAGTGATTCTCGCACATGTATGAGGGTTGTTTCTCCTCAACAGCTTCTCTGCTGCTCCAGCCATACTGAAGGATAGTTAACTTAGGAAGATTACTCACTTTCTAACAAATTTACAAACTTGAACTCAATCTGTATGTGAATCTGTATGTATTCTGCAGGTAAATACACAGTAAAATGTGCTGTACAAGTAGAGTTTGATTTAACCTTTTGAGGATAGTGCCATGCTCAAATATCTTAACACTTAATGGTGATGAAACAAAACATTATCATCACCATCACCTCTTGTGTGGTAGGACTTTTACAGCAGAGAGGAGAGACAGTGGCTGAACAGCATCAGAAAGATTGAGAGGGTGAGAGCATATTTAAGACCGATCTGGACAGATAGGCGACGAGAGACTAAGAGAGCCTTGAAAGCAGAGCGAGGTAGGACTGGGAGAGAAGGACGGAGGAATACAGGAATGGAAGGATGGATAGAGGGAAGAAGAGAGCGAGCGATGGAGGGATCTTGCAGCACCTGTGATGGATGAGTTTTAGCTCAGGTGTGACGGCGCGACCAAATTAAATCACTGAGCAGACAGCAATGAACGAGAGACAAGGTTATCACTTTCCTTCCCTCTCTCCCTCCATCCTCTCTCTGTCTACCACCCTCAGTCTGAGTCTCACTGTACTATCACAGCTCTCCGCTGCTCTGCTCTCAGGAACATCAGACACCTTTCAATCATCCACTCTGGCACTTACCTTCGGGGACATGAGAGACAATATTCCTAAAGTTTTGAGTTCATAAACTCAAGTCATAAATACATTTTGAAAGTACGTGGCCACTCCCAAACTGATTTTCAGTTAAATTGGCACAAAACCAGTAGTGACTGTATACTCATGAAGCTTTTGGGGGCCTCTAGGGCCTTGGGGGAGACAACGTGGAGCAGTTGTCTGCTTTACCCACTTAATAATCCAGCTCGACCAAAAAATTTGTTCAGAAGAATGGAAAGTTCTATGACAACTGAGGAAATTTCATCTGACGATGATGACTGTATGTGGTCGATAACTTCCAGAAAAAGAGGACCTTGAGTGCAGATTGTTTTGACAAGTGCTGTCAAGGTCAAAAATTAACTGTCAAGCTCAACTTTTACACCAACGTGAAAGAGAAATCCTAAAAGAGCGTAAATGAATGGAAAGTTCCAACTTTTAGATTTCCACGAGGACTGGGCAAACTTCATCTGCTGATGAAGGTCATGTAATTATGGTTGAAAGCATGAGTAAGTGAACTTTGACTGGAGATTGTTTTGTCAAAAGATGAAGACATTATATATATTTTAAGTGAAATGTATGAGATTCTGTATGAGACATGGGAAAGATTAGAGGAAACAGTGTATACAGTACTTACTGTAGTTCATTTCCATCATCATCATTCCATTTCCATTAATTTCTCTCCGTACGATTAACATGTTCACCGTTCACCACATGACTGACAACGTGATGGGAGGACTGATGGGAAATGCTCCGTCTCTTCCTGCTATATACAAACGTGTTGACAGAGGAGGCTCCTCTAATGGCGACTGTTCCCTGACCTCCGACCTTTCCCCTTTGACCAACCCCGTGGCCAGACATAATGATCCGCTGCCACGCTGTTGGTGTTGACATCGAGGTCCCCTTGTCACAGTGTCACATAGACAATGACTGGCTTGTATAGGAGGACAATGGAGAATGGTGTAGATTGTAATGGGTTGTGACTTGAAACTTTAAAAAGATGGATGTTGTAGATAGATTGGAGGCTGCAGGGAAAGGAGAATGTAAGAAATGGTTTTACGGGAATTGGAACAACATTTTGGAGAAATTTAGATTACATTAGCGGTTTATTTACTTCAATCCAGCTCCAGGAAATGCAACTAATCCTCCTTTATTTGTGGGACATTTCGAAAGTTTGCATACTTTTCGGAAACATGTCCTTTCCTCAGACTAAAATACGACATAATGCAAGAATCCACCAGTTAAATCCAAGCTTAGACTGCAGGGATCATAATTCCCATCAAATACAAAAAATCTTGTGCAACTCTTCCACATGGCTTCCATTGCAACTGATAAACAAGTTAGGAATAAATTAAAGGTTTTGCTTCATAATAATAATATTTTGCAGTGTGTTTCTCATGCCATCCTAAGTCTATACGAGCTCTCTTGAGTCGGGGCTAATTCAAACTCTGATCTGAGCAAGTAAATTCCAAGCAAAGCACTTAAGCCACATGTACACACACACATACACACACACACACACACATATATACGCACGTACACACAAACAGCGAGCTCATCATCAGCAGTCTCATTATGTTGTTGATTCTTCGTCTCCCCACAGACAGCGCTATTTACCCAGTGTCTCCGAGTAGGGGGAGATGGGTAATGAGACTGATGTGTGCAGGGGTGCGTTCTGGGTAATTTGTTTGATATGAGACCTGATGGAAAGTGAAGGGATCAAAAGATTAAAACATGCTTTTTCTTTTTTTTCTCCTCCCCTTCATCTTTCCTCTCGGTGTAAAAATGTCGAGAAACAGTCGCTGTCTCTGTCTCATTTTCTCCCTGTCTGGTTTTACTGTGTGATTTAAATCCTAACCTGACTGGGCTGTGACGGTGCATATTCCCACACTTACACATACAATCACAGGGAAACAGAAACAATACCTTCCTCAGGGGCCTGTTTCTCACCTGTGACCTCCTACTCCCTCATTAGCTCATTCTGACCCTTGAACTCATCTCGTGAAGCCCCGAGGGCGTCAAGAGTTTCCTCAACAGGTGGACTCAGGTGACAAACAGGTGTGGCTTCCTGACTTCAGCCCAACCTTTAGTCTTTTATGTCTACACACAGGTTTGCAACATTCTTTAAACCCTGCAGGTACACATGCACTTCCCTTGACAGAGTTACACCGTGTCTACACAGCGCACGTAGTGAGACACAGCAGAAGTTTCAGGATGCATTCAGGCACAGTATTGAGTGTAGGTCACCTGCAATGTGGCAGCACTCAGAGCCCAACAGTTATGTGCATAAAACAAAAGATAAAAGACGTGAAGCATAAAAATGCGAGTGAAACACCCCTGTGTAGACAACTGGACTGATTAAAATAGAAGCGTATCTGTTCCATCAGACGTGCATGAATCCCACAAAATCCATTTGTGTGTAATTCACGTAATCGTGATCATAATCGGAAGTATAAAGAGCGACAAACGCAGCATAGGGAGGAGGTCGGGGTGGGTCTAAAAATACTGGACTTTCGTGTGTTTCCGTGTGAAACCAGAAGTCAACGTTGATTCATTTGTCACGTAAATTATACACTTAAGTTTAACGCCACTTCCAAAGTTATTTAAAGCCAAACCACGATCTTTTCATAAACCTAACTAAGTCATTTTATTGCCTAAACCTAAGGAAGTTGTTTTCTGTGAAGACGGAAGTTTATTTTGAAAAGGCATGCATAACGAGAGGAAATTGACACGTGTTGCTGGGAATTCGTAGGAAAACAAAACAAAAAGGAGGAATAACTTTTTCATAAGATATCATACGAACCGTTGCATGAGAATACGTTATTGGACTGCATTATGTTGAAAGTTTTTTGGTCCACCTCATTCACATCGATAAAGGAGCAAAAATATTATAGATGTATAGAAACACCCTACAAATAGAACCAATACACAAACTAGAGCCTCAAAAGCCGACAATTGACCGATCCTAAGTCCCTCAGTCCCCAGTCCCTCCCCTTAGTTTATTTACATTACAGTGTCACTCATTGTAATTTAACCTTATGTTGCTTTAATGAAATAATGCTGCATCTTTGAACAGAAATTGTCAGTTTATTTACAGTTGATACAAGTTAATATGGAACTCAGGAGCGTAATAAGGAACAGTCTGCGGCAGGAACCAGATAAGATGTCTATCACCACATGAACTTGCCAAAGGCAATTTGAGCTGAACAACCCAAAAATTAATGCACAGTAGCTAAGATGTATTCAACGGCAACAACATAAAAGGTGACATTTGAAAGGTAGCACATTAGTGAAATGCACTGGATACATTAATTCAGTGTGGCTAAAAGCCTTGTTAGCATTCACAGTTTGAGCCTGAATGTACAATTATGAGACAGAGAGGGAGGACGGGGGAGAGAGGGAGGAGGAGGAGAGATAGAGAGGTACAAAAGGAAGCAGAGGAGAGGGAGAGGAGGAGAGAGAGTCTTTCATGTCTCCCCTGAGTTTGAAAGGCCTCCCTTTCATGTGAGCATTGTCATATTTTCTCTGTTCTCTTTCCATTTGCTCCACCTCTCTCCCCGTGATAAAGACATCACTCTTTTAGTACAGGGAGGGCAATACAGATGGGTACGTAAGCGTGTGCACTCGCTGGAGTCTCTGTGTGCAGCAATCTCACTAATACTAGCATTAAATGCAGGTGTAGTGTGCATGAAGGAAACTCTGTCTCCAAAGAAACTACTTTGTAGTATAAATGATGCCACCCAAATTGTGTTTTTTAGCAAAATATCTGAGAAATATTGTCTCATTCTGAACGAAATCTGGAAAAATGTTGCAGCATATTTAATTTGTTTTCCCTAAAATATCTGCTCCTGCTAAGCACAGCATGATTAACATTTGCAGTTCTATTTGTAGACAATTTAAAGCACTTGGTTAAAGGTCAAGAAAAAAATCTGTGGTCTATCAACTTGGAGCACGAGATGGGATGATTTGACCTTTTCAATGTTTAACCAAAACCCCAATCTACCCCTAACCATTTAGGCTAAAGCTGGAGATATTCTATATTTTTCTTATAGTCAATACATCTCATTAAAAGACAGAAACCAACGATCAATTATACTTACAAATATTGTCTGTGTAGCCAAAATCTGATATTCCTCTATGCCATAGAGCTCCATTGTTGTCTATCAAAAAGTATTGAAAACGTATAAATGAGCCACACTGTTGCACTGGGTCACATGTTCCTTTATAACCATGAACACACACAAACACACACACACACACACACACACACACACACTGTGGTTTACTTTAAGTCAATCCCTCATACCCCTTCTTGGTGGTGATGGCACCCAACAACAACAATAGTCCCCAACAAATACACAGTTTACTCCTGTTTGAGTAACGTGAGCAAAAAACCCACATATTTTAGGGGTGCTGAGATGAAATGTAGGTGTACTTGAGCACCCCTACAGAGTCTAAAATCACCCCTGGTCCACCTCGACAAAGGATCCTAATTGTTGTGCGAACGCCACGTAAAACGCTGTTAAGAGGTCGCAATCATTTCACGTATTTCTGTGAGATCTGGCTGCCATAATCATGCCTGCTATAACATTTCCTCCAAAGCAAAGGAAATCAAGGTATATAAAACATATTTGGTTGATGCAGGCGTATCCAGTGTAATCGCCATATGCCTGTTTTTGATTTTCATTGCCCATAGCGGACAGATAAGACTGACATGGGACTCTTTCAGAATATTTGTATTACTTGGTCACATCTTTTCTGTCGGCGGAACAGAACAGAACAGAAGAGAGAAGAGATGGGAGAAATTAGCATTGAAAACAGCGTGTAGACTACTGCAGTATTTAAAGATGACCCTCTTAGCAGCTGAAAGAGAGCGGGAACGACGGGGCAGTTGTTTTATTCATGTAATCTTTTATTACAGTTCCAACTCCATTTCCCATGGGTCTTGTAGGCCGTGAATTGGCTTGATTGGTCTGGGTTTACAGGCCGGCAGACAAGGAGGTCAAGCATCTTCCAACTGGGGAACATAGACGTGCTCACCCACAAACAGAGATAGTGTTTGGGATTCCCTCCCTCTTCATCTCTCCCTTACAACCACCAATCACATTTTACGACCCCCCTCAGGCCGTCCACACAGACGAGGTTCATTTTCCGTTAGCCTGCAGGGCCAAGTGTTCCACAAAGCCCCTCTTTCTGTTGTCTGTGGTACCGGGGGTGTGAGTGTGTGTCGCAGGTTACAATAAGTTCCACCTACTGATCTTAATTGGACCTGATGTGTTGTTCTGCTCCCAGGACGCCTGTTGAGCCTGGTTCTGTTCAGTTTCATTGTAAAGCAGGCCAAGAACTCTTGGCAGTCGGCGAGCTATAAAACACTTAGGGCGCAAAAGCTTTGCTAAAAGGAGCTGGCGAGAAAAGAAGGAACCGAAAATAACTGTTATTGTTTTTTAGTTTTTTTTCACAATTTCTTTCAGTTTTTTCTCTTGTGCTCTCCCACTCACACATCTGCTCGTCGCGAGATACGTTGTAGGCATGGCACAAACCCCCTCGGCTCTCACAGTTTTCTTGGGTGATGTTTTTCTCATTTGGTATGTCATTTAAAAACACTTCATTTTTAATTTTTATGAATGCTTTTAAAGGATTATGGGTGGGAGCTTTGGAAATGGGTTCTGTTGGAGATTGTTTTGATATTCCATCACGCACACACGTACATCTTCCTGCTGCGAAGGCCCGACGCCCCTTCCCTGCTGTGACGGTTTTCGTTGGAATTTCCCACTCTGGTGTAAAACAGCTTTTGGAAGGATCTGGAAGTGGCAGTAATTCAGAGGGAGGGACGACTAAGTTCCCTTTGAAGCTGCAGACACAGTCTGCTAGTGTGAGGGGTTTTATTTTGGGGTATTTCTCTCAAACCAATTATAGTCTGTCACTGAGGGAAAAACATAATAAAGCAACACAATCTGGTCTCACTGAAGTGATTATAGATCAAACATGAAGACTAACGTGTTCTTAATAGACTGTAGGTCTCTCTCAACGCAGAGTGTTTCTTTCTTTTGGTTAGTTGTACACTCACACTGTATGGTGATGTGGGTATATTGATATGCCCATTGATATGATTGTCAGTATCTTCTTCAGATATGGTTACTCGATCATTTGGCTCATCTCACTTTAATGTCTATGTGGATAATCCAGGCTCATTCATATGTGCAGGACAACATACTGTACCTCAGCAACAAAATAAAGTTAGGTCATTTCCATCCCAAATTATTATTATGAGTGTTTTCTGAGTCTAGGCAACTCAAACTGCTTAGCATTTAATTGTATCCATAAATTAAGTGAATATTCAATTTCCTTTTAGCTCAGTTTTGGTCTCCACCAATTCCTGAAAGAAATATCTGTCTCTTTAACTGCTAAATGGGCCGCTAAGTACACCAGCTAGCCGCTAACTTTGAAATGGTCATTATCCGTACGACTAGAGGAAGTCACTAGTCCAGAAAATGTAAACATATGTTGCTTTAGAACAGTGGTTCTCAACCAAGGGTCCCGGGACCCCCAGTGGTCCTTGAGGGAGTTCCAGGGGGTCCCCAGAAAAAATGGCAAATAGTTTGTTTTCAATATTTAATTCACTATAGAAGTGAGCCCAATGTGAGTAAGAGTGAATATTCTGATCTCACTTCCTCCACCGTTGTCTCCTCAACTGTAGTTGACAACTAGAATTCTGGTCTTATTCATATCTAATAACCAAGTTGTTTTCAAATGGAGATCCCTGACGCTATATAGTATCAAAAGGGGGTGCGTGACCTAATGTGTATAAATTTAGGGATCCTTGACATGAAAAAGGTTGCAAACCACTGCTTTAGAGAGAAGAAAGAGTGAAGAAAGGACCAATGCTGTAGTTTTTCTGGTGATGCAGGATGGAGTGGTCAGACTGGGCAACCTAAAAGGCTACAAAAGGGTTCGCAGTCATGCACATGAACAACTTCATGATGTTTAGTCGGTCGAGAGTGAGCAAGCTGACAAAATATAGAGTTTATGTATTTTGATAATATGTTACTGTATGGGTATACTGCATTCTTCTAAATAACCAGTATTATTAGCATTAGTATTCTTTCACAATATAGTACACATTATATGCTTGATGCACTTTTTCCTGCTTGTATTTTATTTCAGGAAACTAAGTGGCTTATGTGCTCTTTGGTTTCTAAAATAAAACAAAAGCCACCGAGCAAACTGTTCCAGGATCTATTTGTTACTATTTCCAAAAGCACTTAGTGCGAGACAATAAAGCCACATTAACAGCCTCTAAACTTAGATGTAGGAGTTCACGAGAAGCACTTGAAGGCAGCACGTTTGTGTATATCGAAGTGCATCTGAGTGTGTGTGCGTGCAGTTATTTTGTGTGTGTGCATTCTGGCGTAATGTCAGCACTGAGGCTGCAGCCATGCACAGTGCACAGACCACCTCTGATGATGGTGAAAGAGACAGTCCATCACACCTCTGGGGATCCATGAGGAGAGAGAGAGAGAGGAAGACGGGGGCAGAGGAGAGGGGAGCAGTCTGTCTCCCATTAACGTTATGTCTATGGGAGTCCAAAATGGGCTCTGTCAGCAGAACAGCGACCTGCTGCTGTTAAGAGAAGAACACGAGGACAAGAGGGAGGGATGAGAAGAAAGTGAGGGGAGGGAGAGGTATTACCACGGCATGCTGCAAGTCTGCGTTTTATATGGAACACCCTATATATCACTTCTTACTAGAAATGTAGTCAAAATATATGAGTGTCTCTGAGCCTGAGTCGAAAACTTCAGCATATGAAATCCTCCTCTCTGTGGCGAGTATCGGCTCCAGCATTGAAACCACTGCAGTCATCTTTCAGTTTCATAAACGCCAATAATTCTTTAAATTGATTCTCCTCTCTCTGTCCAACAGTGAGGAATTAATTCACGAACGCTTCATTTCATTCACCTTTGTAAAAAAGTGACAGTTTTGTGGGCAATATCACTTTCCTTCAGTGAGAGCCAATAAAGCAGCTTGTTTAGGGCTACAGTGTTGGCTCAGGTAGAGCTACACAGAGTCCAACTTCAGACGCTGATCAATACCACATTTAGTGGATGTGGTTCCATAACTCTGTCAGTTCAACGTATTCACTTTAAGATATGATTACACTCTGGAAAGCTGGTGTGAGTCCTAAAAGCTGGACTAATCAATATGTTTAGCTTAGCCATGCATTTTGGTACACACACGTCCCCTGAAGGTGAATGTGTAATCCCCGTACATTTCATCTAGCGCCATCATCAGGTCAAAATGTCAATTTGTTCAATACTTTGGTTTATGACTAACACTTGCAAAATGAATTCCCATCAGGTTCAGCTACTCTCAGACAGCACTAATTAGCAAATCATAGCATGCTAACATGCTACCAAGCCCCCAGGAAGAGCGCCGGGTTTTGAAGCAAATTTGACATAGTGGCCAAACAGTGTAATTACAGCTTCTGTGTCCGTCATGTGATGCCATTGGGCCCAAAAATACTTTTAGACTTACATAGGGAAAGAGACTGTTTTTTTAGGTGAACTAACTTCTCAGTACGAACATTTAAAGAACTCTTATTTAAATCATTTGGTCCAAAAAGTTGTAAAATAGCTGAATCCAGAGTTATTTTCCTTCCTCCGTTCATGTGAATGAACCCCAGACTGAGGCCTGGGAGGCGGGGTTGAAGGAAAGCGCTAGTGCGCTTGCTCTATGGGCTCCATGGATGTGGAAAATGGACGGAACATCCGGGTAATTTTAAACTCGGAAACCAGAACTTTTTTCACCAAACCGCAGTTGTACAAAGTTAGCGACTACTACTAAACGAAGGCTCTGTGTGGACGTCTGCTTACCAGCAATTTGTTGTGACCACACGTACCTGTCTGCACAGCCACTACGCTACAAGTGGTAGCATAGCGTCTTAATGAGCATGTGTGGAGTGCCTTCTCTGAGCAAACAGTACAAACAGAACTACTATGCGTCCGTGGCATCCACAGCTGTCCGTGTACACGTCCGTTCCGGAGTACAAACAAGGCTTAAATAGGGAACTGTTAGCTAAAATGTTTGCCATATCAGGTTTACAGGGTGATATGTCAATATTGTCGGTACAGCTTGTTCCACTGCCACCAAGTGGCCAAAAAAATAATAATCTACCGCATTAATCAAACTTTTTCATAATACAAACATCAGTCTAATCCCTCGAACAGTTTATATCATGTATTTGATATTTTTAGTTACTTTTGTTAGAGAGATTATACTGCTTGAAAAGAACGATCATAGCCTATATTTGTACCTGCCATATATTTAATTATACAGTAAAAACATATGAGGTGAAGGCACCAACATCTGCATCAGCATAATTCATTACAAAGTGCTTATTTTATTACCTGTATTGTATTTCTCCCCTTGCTTTGACATATTTGTGTTTCCACTCTTCACTCACCAGTTCTCTATTGTGTCCTTTTAGAAACCAACACCAAGCCGCCTTCATCTCTCATATCAGATGTTCCCTATGCAGCACTTTATTTACATTAGAGGTTATCCACGCGTATGATGCTGCTTGACCCCTCTGTGTTTTTTGGCCCTACTTAGAGGCACTAGAAGCAGGGAGGAAGACAGATGGGGGGCTGTGCAGGGCCTCCGAGCAAGTTCAGCAGAAAAAAGGTTCAAGCGAATAAAGTAAACACAAAGAAAAAAGAAAGTGAGTCACATTGAAAAAGATGCACTTCATTTCCTCTAGAACAGATACCGTTAGAGTCCATAAAGCTCTCCTGTCCCCTCTGCTGTGCCATCTGTCTTACATGTATGATGTCTGTTTGGACTCTTGTACCATTAAGAGCCACAATGTGTGATTTACACTGTGTTGTGTTCCAGGAGGTTACACGCTGCTCGATGATGACAAATGGCCGTACTGTAGTTATGACATGTTTAAAACCCAGAGAGCTCTGTTTACAGCCCAGGCCTTTGTTCAAGCCCAGCGTTTCTGGCCTCACAAGTGGGAACCGATGAATCGTCTTGGATGTCTTCTTTCAGAGGACGCCACGTAGACACAGATTCGCTGGAAAGAAGACATCCACACCATCTCTATCAAACATGTACACGTGGACACACATTTTCATCAGAGTTTGCGATTATGAAAACACATTTAAAAGAGGGGACATACAACCGAGAGCGTATGCTTGTATCATAGGTTATATATTTGGTTTTGATATGCATGTATATCAATTAACATTTAAGACATTGTTATACATTGTGCTTTACAAGATAATGGTAGTCCAACACATCATTTTAGAGAACTTCATAAAAGGACTTGGGTAGATTTGATCTTTCAAGCTTCAAAGTTTACTTTAAAACCATCGTCATAAGAAGACAAAGGCGTTGAAAAGCTTGAAACAGGAAATATACTACTGTAACTCTACGCCTATTAATGTACTATCCCTAAATAATGTTGTATCTACTGTTGTATCTCTACTAAAAAGAGCACCATCCATTACTGCCTTTCTTGTGCCTCTTTAATTGATGTTAAGTGTTTTCTTGGTGGGAGTTCTTTTTGCAGCCCTAAATAGTGTCTGCAGCTCTTCCTCTCAGGTTGCATGGGCTCAAAAACCTCAAAGAGGAGTAGAATAGATGATAATGGCTCTGTGAACCTACTAGTAGGTGTAGCAGGCCCCTTCTAACCCATATCTATGAGGTTGATACCATTCAAAGCAGTTGACAGATGAGCATATAAATTGTATATTAATGTATATGCTAAAACAAAGTGTACTCTCTCATCTGGATTTTTGGCATTTGAACAATGGAAGCAAAGTAAAATTCAAACTGTAAAAGTGTGGCGGTCAAAAATGTGATTTTTCCATCCCTAATGGAAATTATACTCTTGGAGATGTAAATTGGTTATGAACAACACTATTCATTATGAAGTGAGATAGCAACAGAGACATTTTGGGCTGGAACTTTATCAAATTCAGGCTCGTGAAGGTTGGAGATAAGACAGGATCCCTCCTCAGAGTCTAGTAGTGGAAAGCTAACAGGTGGACGACGGCATCTACTTGGTTAAATCTCTTGAAGATCAGAAGAGTAAAAAAAAAAAGAAGAAATCTTCAAGTAGAAGAAAAAATAGGAAAAGCATAAGAGAAAAAAATCGTCCTCGCTGAACTACGGGGCCTAATTTGAATAAAAAAGCGGCCACAGACACCGACACATACTTGGCTCATGCTGAGGAGTGTTTACACTTAAACCTCAGATGGTTTCACTATTTATGAGCACCCTTAGACATTTTAGCGCGGCGCAGGATTGGTTTAAGATTGAGAGAGAGGAATAAAAAATGAGAGTTTTATGATGCTGCAAAATTAAAAACATGTGGTGTAAAACCTAAAAACCCTCCGTCTGCCTGTCAGGAGCGTCATGAATTAGGTATTGTGTGTGTGTGTGTGTTGTTGCATGTTTGAGGGCTGATTCATTATTACAGCAGTGCATCACTATTCAGCTACCTAATGTGTCCTTCCAAGTACCACAAAGTTCCACATGCTGTCCACCCCCCTTCCTCCAATAGTTCCCATCATCCTCCACTAATGAGGGCATATTAATTATATTTACAAAAGGACAGCGTCATGGAAGAAACTAAAGGAAAGGAGGAATCGTTTCCCAGTAAGGACAGAGGAAAACCTTACGACAGCAGCAGAGAGGGGAAGGGGGTCAGACAGAAGGACCAAATTGGGACGGGGACACATTCAGGCCAAGTGCCGAGATTCAAATTTCAAGCCAAACATTTGATCTATTTATGTGCCAAATCAAACATGAACCACATGTCCAACATATCATGTTGACAGAGGAAGTGGAGAGATGTAAAACAACATGGAACAATAGAAAGGATGCAGTGAGACATGAACATGTGTTATATGTGATGACTACAACATCTGGAAACATGAAGAAACAACCAATTAAGCAAGTTGTTGTTTCAAGTTGAACTAATACTTCCAAAAAACTGGTATCTTGGAACTTTTAGACATGCTGACAGCTGAGACATGAAGGGGAAAACCCAGGTAACAAGCATGCTGGGTATTTTTACACATCCCTATGATTTCATATGATATCCCAGACTTTTCAGGCACACGGTGGAAGTGGGAGGTCATTGTCGTGAGTACAGTACACAGCCTTTTCCCATCTGTTGTTGTACTCTCATGATTTTGAGCATGCAGGTGGGTGGAATACACACCGGGCATTTCTAGCCTCCATTAGTGCCCTTACATTTGCAGTGGGGTCATCAGCTGGGGAGAACCAGTCCTCCACATTTTACTCCATGGACTGGTGTATTTGTGGTCCATTTTCATTGTCAGAAACTGGCAAACCATGCCGGACCATGAAAGTAGTCTTTGTGGTTGTTGGAGTGCAGAGAAATAGAGACAAGAACAAGTCGGTTGGAGTTGGTTTTACTATTATGCTGTCACCGTAGCTCTATATACTCTACTTACTATTTTACAAACTGTTTACACCTCTGTGTGTGTGTGTGTGTGTGTGTATTTATGTATTACTTCTCTATACATACTACATTCCTGTTTATCTACAGAAAGCATTTTTCTAATGTCTTTCTGTAAAAGGAAGCTGACCAGTAGTCTGTTTGACACAGAGCCAGTATGTTGCTTTAATTTGATTGGCTCGTGATCAGACAGAAACTTTTATATAACCGTCAGTGTGGCAGGAGATTGATTCATCTGCCAATGAGCACACGTTTTTGGATTGCAGGGAGTCACCATGTACTTCCTATAGACCACTTATACGCCAAATTTGTCAAGTGCAGTGATCAAAGATGTTGTACTTGTGATACATCTGTGATACAGATGTGAGCTGGGCTAGAACCGAAAGGGTCAATTTGTAGCCTCTTCTGCTTTTCTTTTACGGTATCGTCCGCTCCTTTGCCCTCGAGGAAGTCACATGTGTGCAATACTGTGTGTAGAACTACCATTTTAAACGGTATTCTGCTGTGTGTGGAGGAGTAGCAGGTGTTGGTCTGTCCAGGAGTGAACCGTCCAAAGTCTTGACCTCTACTTAGCTTGGAGCTGCTGTGATAAAACACATGTTCCTGACCATCATTTCCAAACAGTGAACCATGACCTCACAGCTTCACGGTACTGAGACACTCCTGATATCTAACACCTGAACTTGACCGCAATAATATTGACAAGCCTAATGGAGGTCAAAGGATCTCCTGCGCTAACAGGTTTGAATTGGCTCACCACAATCCTTTTCAATAAGCCTCCAAAGCTGCAGCGGAGTCATTAAAAATATACACAGGCACCGAACACCGAGGCGAGAATCTTCACTGTATGTGTGCTCTCAAAACATTGATGCTCCCCTCACTTTATTTGGATAGTTTCACCGCGGGATCCGTGCTTATTTTCACCCATAAGTGCCCGGGAGTAATCAAATCCCAAATGAAATATTTTCTTTGCCGCCAGTACCTTTCTGCCTGCCGTTTTCACTGCCGGGGAACCATCCTGTCAGGCCCCCGACTCTCTTTCCAAACTGGGGATTTACGGAAGATTAGGGAAAACTATGTAAATGACACTGCTCCTGCGGAGTCAAGCGAAACGTTAGACCCCAAAAGAGGGAAGCGGGAGGAAAGCGACGAGAGAGAGAGAGAGAAGGGGGGAAAAAAGAGCACATCCTCTGGAATTTCCCTCGGAAATCTGTGGATTATCCCACAAATTTTAATGAAAGTTGTCAGGATTAAGAATGCCGACGTACGCTGAGGGATAGGGATGGAGCATGGGCGAGGTAGCAGGAAACTATTATATTCCCACATCACTTAATTGACGGTAAAATTTCCATGAAGGGGTTTAGTGATGAGGCGCAGGGTTCAACGGACGAGATGATGGAGGGGAAAGTGAAAATGGGCAGAGAGACACGCATCTATCAAACTTGCGTCTCACATTTTAGCCGGACACAAGTTTGATCGACAGTCCTCTTATACTGATTAGCTGAAATATCCTTCGCCCTCCTTCTCGCCACTTGTCTCTCTCTCTGTCCGTGATGAGACGGTCACCTCAGTGTCAGTGGTGATGGCTAAGTGGGAGCTTGAGCACTTCCTTAATCAATCTGGGTAATAGAGAGGAGCCTGCCAGCCACACAGCCTCACACACACACATACCCGAAGACCTGTCAGCTCTCATTCCCCATCATTCATTGAGGCATCGAGCTCAGACACACAATGGCGAAGGAAGTAAACAGATCTGACACATCGCTGTTGATACACCTGCACAGTCAAAGAAGCACATCAAGGATAGATTAGCACAGCGGCGCACGGATCTGCAAAACACGCACAGGAAATTATAAAGCACCCATAGCCTGGAAGACCCACTCAGACACACACTCAACTGTCAGAGGGATATAGGCAGACAGCTGGGAATGTCACGCATGCACACTCGACAGGCGATCCAATAAAGGAGAGGACACGGCGAGGGCGAATACCTTGATAAGCTGCGGTATGCTTTGCGTAAACTCTCGCCTCTTTTAAAACAGAGCTTTTTCGACATGTTGGTCGGAGGAAGAACGGTCGTTAGCGCAGCGGTGACGAAGTGGGAGGGGACGGAGAAGCAGCCAGCTGCTCATCAATATCATGGCAAGACACACAGCTGTGCATGAATGTGTGTGTGTACGTTAGATGAAGATGTTTCCCCAGACGAGGTCTATCAGCACATTCCTGCCCTGCTGTCGGCATCCGGCCACATCTGTCCACTTTCCTCAATATATTTCCTAAATCCCATCCTCCTTCCTCTGTCTGTCCTTCTGTCTATTCGTGGCTACTCACTCTGCCAACTCATATGTCTCCCAGTTTTGTTTTTCCCCTTCAGTGTCTCTGTCTTTCCACAAACATCTTTCTCTTTCTCACTCTCTCGTTTTCCTTGCTCCATCCCTCCATCCCTGTTCTAACCCTCTGACCCAGTCCAAATGGCCTCAAGATGTTGCTGCAATTCATTTGCATTTACTTACATCTCAAGTACGAACGCGGCCAAGAAAACCTTGGAGGAAATGTTGAGCACATATTGCATGGCAAGAAGCGGCTGGTGGGAGATTGTCTTGTGCGTCGTCCTCCTAGGATTAGCGTACAGGAAACAGATTTACATGGAGAAAAGTTGCCAAAGTAAAGTTTCCTAAAAGTCACCCATGCTGCGTTCTCTATAATTTCACACAGCAGGTGGTTGCAATATGACTCGATTAATATAACTAGTTTTTGCTAGATAATATCATAAACTTCTATTGTCCTAGATTGTAAAATCCGACTTTGAAGATGATGTTGCTCCAATACCGTTTCATCTCTTCTGATCAGTCTAGTCTCTGCTGGAGGAGAGGTGTGTAATTTAAGGGACACAGATGCCTGTAAAATCAGCTCCTGTATTGTTTCCCTGGCTATAGATTCCGTGGTTGCCATGGTCACACGGTGAGTTGAAAAAGTTGAACAATCATGAACTCCGATTACAGCGGTAAAGAGCCGTACAAGAGCGCCAGCCTCCCTTCTTCTCCTTGCCCACCGCTCGCTGTCTGAAAGCACCTTTAGTGATATTTGCCCCAAATTTGCAAACTCTAATGTAAAGCGCTGTGATTTAGATTACAAGAACAACAATACAATACACAGTGTTTGAAGGCCATTGAAAGGCTGTTGATTGGGTGTTGTTTACCTCAGTTCCTGGGTCAGTGTCATCCTTCAGAATCTTGTGTTTTCAGTAACGCTGTATGAGCTTGTCCTTCAAGGCTTCAGTAAAATTCAACCAGGAGGAGTTTGGGTGCCAGACGGAGGGTTTGGGTTAGCATTAGCTGCTAATGCTAGCCCTGTGTTGCCCGCTCCTGTCAGTAACTTTACTTCAATGCCATATTTTTGATACAACTCCAAATTTTGAAGACTCCAAATGCAATGTGAAGATTAGGCTGCATTGGTATGCTTGAATAGGATGACCAAATTTTCCACCCCCCAAACTTGGACCCTTAAATGTACCGCACGTTCATGCACACGCACATGTATATGCTTATGCACGCACCATGGACGTTTTCATCATGATGGATGATAATTATTTCAGTGATTAGTATATAAGTGCGTGTAAAACGCTCATCGTAGAATTTTCGAAGAAGATGATTAATTGATACACAGACAAATCGATGTTGAATTCAGACATGTGGTGCATTGTTTATGTGTTCATGTTGGATTAGGTAATAATGTGAGGGACATAACGTGATAAACGTGTAAGCCCTGAAAACAAGTATTGAATAGTAAATATTATCATTATTGTAATTGAGATGAAAACCGGGACAATATAGTAGTGCATGATGAAACCTGGGGTATTTTATTGTTTTACAGATACTTGTCAGGACTCTGAACTCCCAGCTTTAAACCGGGACAATCCTGGACATACTGGGACATCTGGTTACCGTAGACTTGAAGCAGGTATGTGATTGGGAAACATAGCAAGATAGCAGAAGAGAAGGGTTACTTGGAAAGAACCATTTTTGACAGCTCTATTGCCTCTTTCAGCAGTTTTCTGCATAAGTAAAACATAATATTTTCCTCTATCTTACATCAAAATCTCATTAGGTTTACTTCCTGGAAAATCTTGAGTGGTGACTTCATCGGGCACTAAAGGTTGCACATAAAAAAATCAAATAAAACCATCACAGGTTTTGAACACTCCCACCGCTACATCTCACCCATCAAATAAAACTGCCTCTTTCTGGCCGAATTCCCGTCGCTTTACACATCCAACAGTCCCTCCTCCTGTTATATCCTCATTCCAACAGGAAATACACCAAACTAAAGGTGTCAAGATGTTCTCTTAATGCAGCTTTATTCTGGCTTTTGCCAAGTTTTCAGAGCACAAATGTATGTTGGCAAGAAGGGAAGCATCATCGCTGCAGTAAGGTTTTCCATTGCTCATGTTTGGACTAAAGAAGCAAGTAAACACAAGTCAATTGTAGCAACGTCTTCACGCTGATTTGGTTACTTCTGGCCCTCCTTCTCCTCATCATCCTCCCAGTCCACGGTCCGCTGTGTGCCAGTCTTGCCACTCCCTTTCAAGGGAAGAATTCTCCCCTGTAATCCGTCCCAGCTGTGGCAGATTGCACGGCCAATTAAAGAAAAACTGTTTGGCTCGCCCCAAATGAGGCGACCACATGTTGCAGCGCGACCTCCCCTCCTCTCCGCTCTGCCTTCATCCCCCCTGGGACCTCACCTCTGAGGGTTCAGGGGTCACGGCGCTTGAGGTTTCTTCCGCAGCGGAGCGGGGAGGAAAACACGGAGACTGCAGACAAACAGGACAATTAGCCTCGGCTCTGACTGAGCGTCTCCTCCCGTACAGCCTCCCCCGAGGTCACCGAGGCTACGTCCCATGTCCACACCTACAGTAGAGGGCGGCTGTCAATGAGGTGATTTACCCCCCCCTGAGCTTCCTCTCCTCTCCGTGTTGATCATTCTGTGTTATGTTTTGTTGGTGGGGACGGGGGTGAAGGTGGAAACCGCAGGGGAAACCACAGAGCTGATGGCATGGATTGCCTTGGACGTTGAGTAAAAGACATTCCTGCCGCTGTGACGGGATTGCGGTGTCAGAAAGTTTTTACATGGGTCAGAGCCTGCATAGCTGAGGACAAGGTTGAGAAATGGAGATCAGACATTAGCAAGCAAGTGCGTTCTGTGAGGCTGCTTAAATGAGGTTATAAATTTATAATAATATCGCACAAGGAGAGGAGGGGGCGTCACAAACGCGGGTCAACAGATGGGGCCATTTCTTGCTATTGTCCTCTCTGTGACTCTGATGTGTGTGCACCCGTGCTGGAGCCTGCGTCCAGGTCCGCCGCGGTGTTTGTTTTCCCTCTTAAGCCTCGTTGGCGTCCCCTCCTCACGTCAGCGGCATGAAATCGAAGCGGTGCACTTTCTTCCCATAACGCGGAGCATATACAGGAAATCTAATCACAGCACCGCAGCAATGCAAACCCCGATTCTGTAAACACACATAAGCTTACAGTATGTATACAGCAATGGCATATATGGGGATAAGGGAAAGTGCCCAGTATAGATTTGCCTTTTCTAAGACACTAAAGCATTCCTGCTCACTGAGGTCTGCACAGCATCATGCTGGCTAGTAGAAACAGATGCGCTCAATGTAACCGTATTCTACACAATACATGCATGGAAAACTATGACCACTTGTGACCCTAATGACCTTGCAAATACAGCCTAAGAATACAATGTACAACGCAAACACATGTGGTTAAGGTAGTCCTTTTGGTTAAACAAGGTACCTGTATGAAAATACACAGACGGAGTGCAACCCTCATTACTCAACTCCAGCTCACTTTGCTGATTTTGGAAGCATTCCCCTAAATTTTTTGTCTGTTGGCATGAGGTAAGACTTGGCACAACACCAAATGATTTAACACTGGACACTTTATAAAGCATTACATCAAGTGCAGACAGAACAAGCAATGCTATCAAACGAAAGCCAAAGGCATTTAAAATAGCGGCTGCTTGCTAATGTTGCATATGCCGTGTCACTTGCTATAAACAGATGTCTGCCTGCGTTTAAATTTATATGACAGACCACAGCCAAGTTTTTTAGTAAGAAAATGTCTGGAACAAAGTTTGAAAATGAGAGAAAGAGGAAGAGGGCCGGTAGCGGAGTCACAGACGGACAGAGCCACCCAAAAGAAAACAGACAGTGTTGCTTTCCCCATTACTGTTTCAGACTGTGACATGAACCAGAGAGGGTGAATGGTGGCTAGTATATCAAACCCAGATCTCTCCATCCCCGCCTCATTTTTTCGCAGTCATCTGTGTAATAGCAAGATCAATGTGAATGGAATCAAGCGGCGGCCTCTATTATGACTGTCCTTCTGTTAAATCTCCAACAAAAACGAAAGCATCGGATGCTCCCAGGGAACAACTGGATGACGAGTCTGATTCATCCAGCATGCTTTTAAATTGGAAAATGTCCTCCTTTCTATATCTCTGCACAAATGTCAGCACCCTCGCTGTTGCTGATTCCCCCCCCCAGTTCTTTCACCCCCCCTTTGCTCTGAACCCGCTTTCAATTCCCTCTGCGTGCTGACAGACACTCTCATTTGGGCGACCTTGCTTTCTTCCTGTGTTTCCAGGTTCGGGGGAGGTTGGAGGGGGGTGAAAGGTGAAAGGTCGGCCTTGTGCTCGGTGCTGTCTCGGCCTCTGTCAACACAACCTCTGCTCTGTAATACCATTTCCCCCGGATCGTACTAAAAGGGGAGGTGGGGGTGGGGGTGATGGGGAGTAGTCAAGACAGTCAATTAGCTGCAACGTTGTGGGCCGACATACCACAGCGAGCACTTCACATCATAGCATCCATACTGAATCTGTAGAGCATCATGAGGGTTATCAGGGGGAATGTTAATGAACTGTTTTACGACCATTCATGTACACATAATGCTTACCGACGCATTTAATCGGCACTCGTAAAATAGTACAATGATCGTATAATAAATCATAAGTACTTTTTATGAACAATACAGTGTGACGGGCATGGGTCATGATATTAAGGAAGTGTGTTTCAATGAGACACTGTACTGCAGCTTTTTTTTTTCTTATATTGCAACATTGATAAGGTGCTTGTTTGTTCACTGAAACAATTGAATAGTATTCAGTAATATAAAATATGTGATATTGTAATAGATCCTGGCCCTTGCCCCCACCAACCTTGTTAAAAAGTTCTAATGTTATTATCATAAGGAACTTTGAGTTGCAAGATCCTGGTACACATTCTCCATAATGCATCCAGAATATTAAAGGAATACTTCACCCCCAAAGTGACCATTTTGTCACGGCCGTCGGCGTTCGGTATCACTGCACGAGGCACCCTTTAGCACCAGTATGAGACGCACAGGGCGTTCCATTAACTACAATGTAAACCCATCCGCGGCAACGAGTAAATGCTCCAAGAAAATGCGCTGGGAATGCGGTGACGTAGATTAAAGAGCGAAGGGGACACAGTGGGCAAGAAAAACAACAGACACAAGGCTTTCATCCAGGAGACGCTGTTTGTCCCGTGTTAAAATTCACTTTCATGTTACAATCAGCTGTTTGTTCGTGAAACGCAACGTCAAGTCACATTTGCACTGTAAAAACGTTGTAATTTTAAGCTCAACCATGTTGTTTTTTTCCTAACTAAGTGGTTTTGTTTCCTGAACCTAAGCAAGTGTTTTTGTTTAATTTACAACATTAACCACGTGTTTACTGCTACTGAAAAGTGACGCCGAGGGTTCTGACAAAGCGTCAGTATGTGACGAGTTGGGATGAGAACGTGTTGGAACTTTGAGTTGCATGATCCTGGTACCCATTCCCCATAATGAATCCAAAAGGTTGAATACTTCAACCTCAAAATGACCATTTGTATATAAATTACTCACCCCTTGTTACCTTGAATTTGTGAAGGAAACTTTGTTTATCTCTCATGCCTCCACGGTGAACAAAGAATCCAAAAATGGAGAAAATTCTTGAGGAATAAATAATAAACGGTGGCAGCGTTTAACAACAGCAAAACTATATCAAAACATCCATTTACAAACTCTCACACAACTAGTGCAGTATAATCCAAGTCTCAAGTCTCCAGCTGTATGCTCACTACTTCCCAAACACATGCATCTGCGCTGCAACCTTACTATTTAATACACGTCCACATATGTTTATACATGAAAATGCATGTTTTTAGGAGGTAGTGGGCAACTTTTATTCAAGAATTCAAGGTAACACGGGGTGAGTAACTGATGGTCATTTTGGGGGTGAAGTGTTCCTTTCAGCTATCAGAATCACCCGGTAATATAAACCCAACAGATGTGCTGGAGCCCGGTCTCCAGGCAATCTCGTAAGGTGTCCGAAACCTTCCCTCGCCTCAAGTTCGACCTTTCACCTCTAACCTGAGGTCATTCGTAGTGGGGATCTAAACTGCTGTTTGGCCCTTCTTGTTTTTTCAATCAGACATCAAATAGATCATCGATGGGGTCAGGCCGTAACACGTCCCCACGTGCACTCTGACCTCAGCGCTCAATTTGAGACATTTTATGATCTGTTCAATACACTGTGATCAATGCCAGTTAACTGTTTTCGTAAAGCGGCCTTCCTCTAAAAGGTTAAAGGTCACAGTGATTATGAGCATGCCATGAGTGACCCACCACCCCTCCCACTTCTGGAAATCCCCCTATATTCCTTTTGACCCCGCCCCTCCAAATATCCCGCAAGGTGCTAGGAGCCGCCTGTCATTGTGATTGATTGTCCCTAAATACAGCAGGGCCGATCAGCGGTCGGTTTCCGTGGTAACTCACAGCGGGCCATGCGTGTGTTTGTGTATGTGTATGTGGTCTTTATTAAGATTGGTCGTTCTCATATACACGAGTCTCACCCGACAACCCCTCTCCATATAGAATACCATGCAAACCCAAATATTGGTTCATCATCTGTTGCCAGTGTGTGCACTGATGTGTGTGTGTGTGTGTGTGTGTGTGCACTAGTGTGTGTTTTTGTGTCTCAGAGTGTGAGAGCAAGAGAGGGGTCTCAGCAATAAGTGACAGAAGGGAATATGTTTTCCTTTCCATTGCCAGGAGAATGGAAAAATCTGGGGTGTAATGACTCTATCCGTGAAATGGGAGTTAAACCATAATAATCATTAAGGGGCGACCACACACACACACACACACACACACACACACACACACACACACATGAATAGAGACCCTACATATCGCCAGCTGCTTTGTTCTGCCCCACATTTCCCCTGTGAAAACACTTCTCTGGGTCACGTCACACCCAAACATTCATGCAACTACATTAATGCAAAAGAAAAAAAATCTTTAGGTCTTCCAATTTGTTTCCCGTGTACTTGTTGTAAGATCATTAAAAACATCTAAAACTTATCCGGCCATTTTCGGGGCTAACCCTGCGATCTTCTCAACTAGCTCTCAGCAAGTAAGCGAACACATGTATACAAAAGTGATGTGGTTTGTGAAAAAGTGTGTCATCCTTGACTGACCTGAAAATGGCCCTGAAAACACCATGGTGATGGCACTGTGGTTTTAAAAAAATGAAAAAAGCCTATGGCAATATGCTGTGTCCTTGTGAAAACCGCCTTGTTGGCTATGATGTGTTGTCTGATTTAGACCAGGCGAGGGAACAAGGGATGGGAAGACGCAGGGCAGGGAGGACGAGAGGAGAAAATATGGGAGCTATCAACACTCACCTCGGCAGAAAAACAGAGCCATGATGAAAGCGAAAAGCAGAGAGGAGGGGAGAGACTGACAGGCACAGACAGACAGAGAGTGAAGGTTAAAATGACAGAGAGACAAGTAGGCGGGGGGGACGGAGAGAGTGAGGGGGTGAAAAGTGGACAGCTGCGATGAAACAAGAGACTAAAGAGACAGAAGGAAAGACAGACAGACAGATAGAAAGACATCTCTACCTATCAAACCCATGTGGATGCTCCCAGAGGACAACCAGCTTACATGGCAACAGATAAAAGAAGCGGCAATAAAACCGACATCAGGTATGAACAGAGAGAAAAAAACAAACCAAACGACCTGGTAATACGGTCGTGTTTCTGAGAGGGGACGGCTGTTGAGCTGCTGGCTGTCAGGCCGGAGGCTCGGCAGTCATTAGTGCTCATCTCCTAAAATGGAGGATCAGACCACAAGGGCCACTTCACTGTCCAAACACTGCCGTCTGCACCGCCAGTGCACAGACAAACACTGCCATGAACATGCATCCATAATGACACGCATGAACAAAAGTGCTGTTACGCCCTAAACAGTCCTGTCTCCTAAAGATTAGGGTCCCATACAACAAAACTGCATTGTGTATTACATTTCGAATTAAACTTACTTTGTCGCTGATTGCGTTTGTTTTTGACGTATCACAAATACGTTTGTAATGATAGTCCGGTGTTCGTGTCCCGTGTGAAACTAAAAGTCAACATCACCGTAGCTTAATAGAATAAACTTCTTTATTGTCCGCTCACATGGAAATTTGTCTTTGGCTTCACACATGCATATAATTAAAAGCTTCCTTTGCCGTGGGTGCCATGCCAAGAAACTAAGTAAGTGATAGCCGAAGTGGGCCAAACGGTTGGGATGAAAGTGCTACAAATATTAATAATTAATATATAAATTAAATAGAAAAAAAACAGCAGTAGTCACTGATATCTAAATAAATCATTTGTTAAGTAAGATGACGGAGGATGGAATAAAAAAAAAAACTTTGGACAGAGCCAGGCTAGCTGCTTCTGTTTTTCCAGTATATTTATTCTAAGCAAATCTAACCGTGTCTTGGACGTAGGCTTATAATTAACACACAGACAATCTTCTCATCAAACGCTCCAGAGTAAAGCTATTAAATATATTTTTGTATATATTTATGTCTGTTGTTTATTAAGTACTTTCTGTTGTATTTATATGATAAAGTTGAGTCTTGACTGGTTCTGATAAGGAAACATCCAAACAGACGTTAGACATACACAAATATTAGACATAGTTAGTTAGTTACACAAATACCGATACAGTATTCTAAGCCTTTACAGCAGAGAAAGTCATGCAAACAGGAAGTTGGCATGTAACTGTTTGGAAATTATTTTGTGAGCCAAACTGGCCAATTTGAATATGTATTCTCTGTTGAATCGTAACATGCATTTTGTTCACTACCACATTGAGAATCAAGCATTTCATGTAAACACTGAATCCAACTGCATCCAAGAATACCAAATAAAATTTGAAACTTAATCAGTAAAGCAGTCTTGTTATTTCTATACAGTCTCTCTGCGAACGCCCGGTATCGTCATCAGCGGAGAGTTAGAACGTACTCGGCCCGGGTCCATCATCGTTCTTGGGCAACACAAACAGTTATTGCTGCTTGGACGTCCGCTCTCGTGTTTTCTTGGATCCCAGGAGTTCTGTCAACAGGGCGTCCGAGCCGGAGAGAACATACATTCCCTGTGTGCCCATGTCCGCCTGCTGCAGCCAGAGCTTCAGTTACACTTCTCCCTCCAACACACAGCCAGGAAAAAAGAGACATCCTTTTAAAAGTTTGGAGTCCAGGATATATATTTTCACCCTTCCAGCTTGGATCGTGATAGATCCGTCAACGTCGGCTTCGTAGTTTGAGCCAATTGTTCTGTCCTGCCATGATTTGATGGCTTCCATATGAGTGGTATCCTCTTATATTATAATGGGAACTGCAATCAGGACCAGTGTGTGAACGGAGGCTCACATCCTGGCATGAAGAACACTGGAGCTGATGGGAGAGAAACTGTGAACACATGCACGCCTGTAAACTTTTAGATTTGACTGAATCCAGACAATAGTTTCACACATCCACCGAGCTCACACCCTGCGGTGCCGTTACTGTTGTCATTCTTCATCTCATATCATTTGTGCGCCGTCAGCGGTGGTTTCAGCCTCCAGGACAGGGATAGTCCTGCAGACAGCACTTTTATGGTGAGGTAAAATGGCCCTGTCGTTCCCAATCCCGGCTCAAATCCATCAGCTCCGTCGCTCCCGTCGCCAAAAGAAACTGAGGAGAAGGAAGGATGGCGATCACCAAGTTGGCAGGCACCCAGAATAATTTGGAAAAATGTCACAGAGACCAAAACCCATTCCAGAAATAGCCTCCTTAACAGTGTAACATTGAAGAAAGAAGCCATAAGTAGAGGGCTATTGGACGCATAATGAAAAATAATACAGTGTGGGAATGGAAAGCTGTGATCCTGAGCGGTTATTAAATTGTGGCAGTTGTGAAAGGACTAAACACTGTAACCATGCAAACTGTATCAGGAAAGGTCAACTGTGTATTATTAAGAAAGAAATGTAAAACATATTCTGGACTGTGTTTAGCAGCACGCTGACATAAACAAGCTGGGGAGTGTTTTAGTTTCACATTTAATGTCAACATACCGAATAACAACTCACAATGTTGCTCGGTGGAGAAAAACACACCAGAGGCCGAATCACTCTAAACTTTATAAGAACTTAGATTACAGGCAGCTCGCTTATTTCTGACTGTTTCATACTAAGATGTACGACGGGAGCAGGAGAGACATTTATATGGTCTGAGTCAGACTGCAGACTTTTGTTACATGTTGTTCCCCATCTCTCTCTCTCTCTCTCTCTCTCTCTTGCTCTCTCTCTCTCTCTCTCTTACCTCATTTCTTGTCATCTCTCTGCTAAAAAACTATCTAATAAATGCAGAAAATGCTCCAAAAATAGTCAAAAACTACTTTGAAGTTGTATTTCTTTAAAACAATTAATTCTGCAATCTTAAATCCTCCATTGTTGTTATATTATTTAAACCCATTTGCACTAAAATCAACTTATTTTTTCTTATATCTTATTTCAAGGCTCTAATTAGGGCGGTAATGCAAAGTTACTATCTGTATCTCTTTATGTCACAAAATGATTAATATTATGAATATTTATACTCTTTATACATATGGACCTTTTCAAACTTGACAACATAAATATTCCAAATGGGCCTCTTTGTATTTCCTGTTGCAATGTTTGTTAATGCAGTAGCTGACAGGAAGTGGACTTGGACCAAAGCTGTTGTCGTAGTAACAATTTCGCAATAAAAAGTTTCCCTGACAAGATAATATACATTTTTAACTATGCACCTGAATCAATTAAATAATAAAACATCATTTATATTTGATTCCCTCCTTCAAAAAAGAAAATCTACAGACTCTAAACTGAGTCTAAATAAAACCTCTGTAACTGTTAACGGTCCGGAAATTAGAAGTGGAAATGGTACTGGATGTTAGCGGAAAGATCAGACATACATATTGAATGATTTCCTTTCAAAACTTGAGGTTGTGTTTATAATGGGAGGAGGTCCAGATGTAGGTACAGTTGGTTTGAATGAAAAAATAGAAAGCTTCTGGCAAAAATCTGAAAAGCTCTTTTGGCCATTTGCATGCACTTTTGTGATAGTTCAAATGGGGGAAATATGAATGTAAAAATGTAATCTTTTTCATTTGTGTCATACCATATTAAAGTGCATTGTTTTGTGCATATCCATATTCATCTCAGGTTTTTGCACAAAAAAAGCTTTATATTTAGTTTTTGTTTTATTTCAGTTATTATATTAAATAAAAGTAAAATGAATGACTTAATAGTATGGAGATTATTGCTCTGGAATTATATAATTAATGTGAGAAAAAAAGAGTTAATCAAAAATAAGATGCATAATTGGTCAAAATACCATAACAAGATCTGTGAACAAAGTTCTATTCTGTAACCAGATAAAATGATTATGATGATCATGGATCCACCAACCTTTGATATAGTGATGATGAAATAAATAAAAGGAACCAATAGAGTAAGATATAGTAGAATGTTTTCAGTCAAAAACAACATCTGTCCACCCCAGCCCCTTTATATGTGAATTATGTATATCATAAAATATTTTTTTTCTAAACACAGAATGTCATTCTTTTGCCTTCCAGTGATGTTAATGTGAAATTGTCAGAATTAAGCTCCGTTGCATCAAATCTGAGGTCAAAGCAAGTCATCTTTAATATATTCCTGGTATCAGATCAGATGAATTGAGTTTATCACGCTAGCTCAGGATGTGTCTTTGTGTACATTGTGTGTAGGAGCAAATGAGTCTGAGCTCCGTCTGGTCAGGTTGACCCGAGGCTCGAGGCTCTCATATGGATACAGATCCGCTGCGTCTCCCTTCCACACCACTAAATCTGGGCCATAATCACACCCTAATTCACACACTCATAAATCTTCTCCCCGAGGCTCTGATGTCAGCCCGATCCACCCAAACACACTCTCACATACACACACACACACACACACACACACACGTATAGTGTTCATCATAAACTACTGCGGGAGGATATTTTTAACAATTCATTTCAATGCCTTCCCAGTGCCAAAGTTTGGGCCCTTTGAAGTTTGAATGGAAGTGCAAGAGAGAGCTATAGTTTAATTTCACTTTACTCAACGGCTGCCAACGTCCACGTGGACGTTCAAAAGCATTCAGACAGCTATGAAATTAAGCCCTGCTAAAAAACACAACGTAATGAAAAAAAGGGGGTTTCAGAAAAAAAAGATAATGTTCAAGAGCTTTCTATATGTGAAGTTATAAGGGGTGGGATAGCATTTCAATACATTTATCAAGTCTGTTACAGCGTATATATTCATCTGTTTACGGTGCCTGTGAGGATACAAAATAGTTTGTGAAATCAAGAACAGATTGCAACGAGCAATTTAGGTCAAACTGACGGTACACTTCAACTTTGGGGATATAATATTCTGGCACGTCTTAACTTTCAATTGCTTCGAAACGATATCCAATCACCCTTTCAATCTTGTCTTTGAGAGACAAAGGGTCAAGAGAGTAAGATGTGATATAGGAAGGACAGAACTAACAGAGGCAGCAAGAGCGATCCAAGAAAATACTTTGCTTTTCTCAAAACCATTTTCAGAACATTCAGAATGTATAATAGTACTATCAATGCCTTAATCTTGTCAAAATCCAAATAGATTTACCACTTTGATGAAGCACTTTGTGTGAGATTAGCTTGTGATGGCTCATAATCTGCCTGATTTATCGGACTTTATTTCCCATCCTTCGTCTTTATTGATATGATAAAATCCCAGAAGGTTCCTGGGTCTGAGTTATGTTTTCTTTGTTTCTAGTTTTCAGTTATTTCCTGTTTTATTTTCACCTCTGTCTCTCGTTTCAGATACTTCGCTTCCTACCTGTGTGATTACCGACCCCGCCCTGATGAGTTTCACCTGTCCCTAATCACCCTTCACCCTGGTGTATTTAGTCTGTGTGCTCTCTTGTCTGTGCCAGTTTGTCTTTACTGTTTTAGTGAGCATGGCAGCGATTCTATTCCGTGTGTATTCCTAGTGTTTTAGATCTTGCTTCTGGATTTTTTTGACTAATGCTACATTCATATTGCAGGGCTAAATGCTCAGTTTTGATTTTTTTGCCCAGAGATGATCTTTCTGCCAAGACTGTTCACATTAATGTTTGAAACGATCCATATCTGACATCAGTGTGAACGGATCTCTGCCCTGAAGCGCCTCACATGCAACCAATAGTCGTCCGACGGCCCATTGTTCCGAAAATACACACTGGAGTTGTTGGGAGTCCAGTGACTGCCAGACTCCATTAACATATTGCTCGATTTAACAGATCTGAGTTCCCCGTTACACAGATGTTACTCCTAAATCATAAAGTATGACTTTATATGACTCCTAAAGAAAGACTTTTCCTTACGGCTGATCTTTAACTTTAACAGCTCTTCTGTGAATAAAGTTAAATAAACTAAAGATGTGTGCTACTGCATAGCAACAGTAACAACAACAACAACGTCGATTCAGCCACATATTTCAGACATCAATCAGTAATAAAGGAATATTAGAAACCATATAAGTAATTACAAACATAACTGAAAATGTGCTGTATGCACAACATCATCCATCACGGCTGTACGATTAAAGTGTTACCAAATGCAGGAGAGGAATGAGCATCATCTGCAGAAGAGGAGAAAATAAGAGCTATTGAAACCTAAGAAGAGAGAGGTCCTCCTCCTCCTCCTCCTCCTTCTCCTTCTCCTCCTCCTCCTCCTCCTCCTCCTCCTCCTCCTCCTCCTCCTCCTCCTCTCATCGGTCTCCAGCACATTAATTGAGTTTGGATGGATTGGAGATCGATGGCGGGGAGGCCCCTCGATAGCTCAGCGGTAAGAGGGATTAAAATTTGAAATCAATTAGTTTTGTGTCTGCAAACCCTTACCTCTTCGGGGAGGGAAAATCAATTAAGGAAATTAAAAGTTGAAGCAACGACAAGAAAGTCATTTTCAACGAGCCACTCCGCTTTCATCTCGGCCGGAGCTCAGGTGCCGAGTGGCACCGAGGATCAGATGGTGCCTTTATCTCGAGTCCTTAGAAGAGGCTCAGCCCCACAGAGAAATTCAGGGGAGGTATCTGACCTTTGAACTTTTGGACCTCTGAAGTGAGGGACTCCCAGGCACACCTGGCTCACCGTGCTGCTCAGGGAACACACACAAAGACACACACGCTGAGATAAAATGAAGCTGCAGTTGCAGTTCAAGACGATGTCTGCACAAAGGAAGCTAAAAAATCCATAACATCAACAGTGTTTGTTTGATGTACAGCAAGAAAAAGCACTGCAAAAATATAACTTCATTCTGAATTTCACAAAAACCTGGAGCTCTTATACATCAAACTCTGACTTCTAACTCTGGAGGCTTTTGAGTCAACAATGTGATGAAGGTCTTCTCACCTAGTATAGAAATATATATGCTTTCTATCTCACACAGCCCCCATAAGAGAGTGTGTTTGTTATCAACAATCACCATTCCAGCTCCTCAATAGCTCCTAATCACTGAGGAGAGAGGCGTATAGCGATAAAGGTGCAGATAGATGCTGGTGCAGAGATAGAGAGGTTAGAGGTAAGCAGACAGAGAGTCTCTTTGAAGATGGCTGTCTGTTCTGCCTGGTAACAGACCACACAGTGCAGTCAGTCGATAACCATCATCATCCTCTCTGCGGGGGAATCATCCCCAGGGGTCAGAGGTCAGCCGGTGACTAAACAGCAACAGCGGTAGATGTGCAGGGTTGAGGTGAAAGACATCACTATAGGATGATGAGGAAGTTGGTGTTGTGCAAACACACATCTACAATAACATGCACACACACAAGCATGCCCATGTACAGAAATGCATCTTAAAAGAGATAATTCATATTTTTCCTGTCAAGTTAGCAAATATCTTAATTATAAAACCATGTTAAAACAAATATGTGACAGTAAGTATACACAAAATGTACCTTAATTGATATGTTCACATTTTTTTCAAGTCTGTCTTAAAGTAAATCAGAATCAGAATCAGAATCGTGTTTATTGCCAGGTGTAAGAGGTATACACTAGGAATTTGCTTTGGTTAACCTCCCCTCTCCATCCTCCAGTAGCAGAGAGAGTACAAGGGCAGAGGGGTTGCTTAGTTGAATATGTTATTCTAGTCTCTGGTGGCTCAGTGGGTTTAGCAGGTCGTCTTTTAACCAGTAGGTTGGAGGTTTGATCCCCGGTTCCTACTCTCTGCATGTCGAAGTGTCCTTGAGCGAGACTACTGAACCCCAAGTTGCTCCCTGGGCGCTTAACAGTTTACAGTGTTTTGCTCCTAAGGATGGGTTAAATGCAGAGGTCAAATTTCATGTTTGTACCTGTATGTACAGTATATTAACAGTTTATCCTATTCAGGGTCGATCCCAGCTGACATTGGGAGAAGGCGGGGTACACCCTGGACAGGTTGCCAGCCTATCACAGGGCTGACACATAGAGACAGACAACCATTCACACTCACATCCATACCTACGGGCAAATGTGATGGCAATGAACCGTGTTCCCGCTGCGATGCGGCCACCGGAACTGATCGCAACCGCTCTCTACAATACTTGTGATTCCACCACATGCATCGCAGCGCATTTCAGAAGCGCCCAAGAAGCGTCTCTCACTTTTCTGTGTATTGATCAATCAATGTCGCTGTCCGTGGTGCTGAAGTAGCAGACGTATTTATAATGACTTTTCCTCTCAGTCCCGCCCTTCGTCCTCCCCGTTAGAAATTAGAGACATTAGAAACAAACCACCTACTCTCAGTAAGTTTCTCTGGCTGCTTATTAAACCTTAGTGTCTCATTTTCTACTCCTACTTGGAGTTGTTTAAATGCACATTTGACGGAGCGGTGCTGAGTAACGAAAGCCGAGTAACAAGTAATGTAGCTAATTAAATTAGCGGTTAAGCAATTAGTAAAGTAATGTAATGGCTATTTTAATGAGCAATATGTAATGTGTAGTTAATTAAATGTTTCAAGTAATTTGCCCTACACTAGTCTCCACAGACGGAGTGATGAACACAAGACCAGACTGTATGTCTATGATCATGCTAAGGCACACTGAGCTGGTCCATAGAAAACAGAGTTAAAGTGTTGGAAGCTCAGCTTCCATTTGAATAATGCAATCTGAAAAAAAGCTCAATGCGTAATAATTGAAAACCACATTAGACAGCAATGACTGATCCCTCTCTCTCAGTGTCTGTTAACATTTACAAGACCGGTGGATAACGTTTCTGCTTCAAGTTGACCAATGCAACTTTAAAATCTTTCATTTTAATTGTCCGTTATGTTTATTATATCATACGCTCTGAATATAATTACCCTGCACTCACAATGTGCTGCTAATGCCTCACGAGCAGCACTTCAAGAACTAAACTTATAGAAGAACACACACACACACATTCCACACACTCAGTGCATAAAGGAGCTCTTATGTCAGCGAGAGAGAGAGAAAGGGGGGAGAGGAAGCTCCTCCACTCCGTCTCCCTACAAAAGAAGCAAACAGGCTTTGATATCGGTGAAGAGGAGTTCCCTCCGAGCCCGGTTGGAAGTAATCTATTCTATCCTTATAGAGACACAGAGCCATTTCCCTGCCCCGCACTCGTCCTACAGTGGAGAGTCTTTCCAAAGAGGGACGCAGGCGAACGTGATGGAATGAAAAGAGGGGCACGGGGTAAGAACGTAAAAGGATATGAGGGGGAGGAAAGGAGCTGGGAAAAAAGGAGACATGACGAGAGGGGTTCGGGAGGGGAGTGGAGGGGGTGAGGAGAGCGGAGAAGAAAAATCATCTTATCCCAAAGTATCTGCACCTGAGAGCAATTTGTCCCCAATTTTGGGAGCTTAATCACACCATTGAAGTGTGTGCACACAAATACAGACACACACACACACACAGCGGCAGCATTTGCAGGGTCTGGAGGGAGTTAGACACGCGGATGATGTCTTCTGGGAAAGCTGCAGGGGTCTTTGAAGAGATACCCAGCTCTCGACCACTCTGCACGCTAGACGGTGGGGGCCCTCTCATTTCTAGTTCAGAACAGAGTGTGTGCTTGTGTGCTTGTGTGTGTGTGTGACCCAGGCTCCTCCATCTTCTGACATTGGGTGGTTTTTTTTTCTTAATACTCCACAGGCTCTCTTTCATGGTCTGGGCACTAAGCGTTTTCCCCCTCTCTCCTCTTTTCCTTCATTCTTTCTTTCTTTCTAGTGAAGTAGCTTGGGTGGAGCTCCTCGTGTGGGCACGGGTGGAATGGAAAGAAAGAAGGAAGGAAAGAAAATAATTGCATTCGCCTTTAACTCCTCTCTGTCTTTCTTATCAGTGTGTCGGAAACAAGGCATTAGCCTCTGGAGCGCGGCCAACACTGCTTCTTTACGATGGGGTTATAATAAAAACTGCCCCCAGATCAGATGAGATGAGATGATGGAATGAACATTATAGATGGAGGGGGAGGAAGAGGATGAGGAGGAGGAGGAAGAGGCACTGTGAGGCTGAAGAGGAGGGAGTTTTTTGCGGTGAGGAGAGTTTGCTTAAAGCGCTGAGCTGTTATTGCAACAGGCGGCTCAGGAATGCGACCGCTCACTACTGCGACCAAAGAGCGAGGGGAGACGAAATAGAAGGAGAGAGAGAGAGATTGGTAAACCAGAGTGCGACCAGGCTAACCACATTATGTCATCAGGGCTTTATGATCTGCTAATAACCAAATCGTATTGAAGAAAAACACTCTGGTTTCAATTAGACTCCTCGAACGCTGTTTGACTTTTAGAGGTAGGGTCCATATCATGCTAACCCGGGCTAATTGTCAAAGCATGTGGACATAAAAAAGCCAGAGACGGGCGAGCTAAAGCCACGAATGATGACAAAAGTCAGCACATGTCCCGATTCAACAACATATCTACAATACTGTACCGCTTACATTTCATATAATGCTGCTGTAACATATTTTAAATATTACCGGCCTCAAAGGAATGTAATCCTTTACTCTTAAACTGGCAACTTTAAGAAAAACATGTCAAGACAGAAAAGCAGAACGCTGACAAAAAGATGAAAATACTCTTTCATTATACGTTCTGGAGAAAAACTATTTCCCATGAACACGCTGTGACCTCAGAATGATACGGTTCAATCAGACTGTTTGGGACAAAAAATCAGTTATTCACATGACACCATGGCCGTAACATTGACGACCCTGAGGTCACGACCTCTGCATTTTTGGGGGAATTGGAGCGTTAAGCAGCCTCGGAGGAGTTAATATGCTACAATTAAAAACGTACACATAACAGATATTTACAGGCTGATTCCAGATGTTTAGACTCAGTTTATAAACAAGCTTTGCCAATATAAAATTAAGTCTAAAGTCAGATAAGTTTCCTGATTTAAATCAGATCTGATCAAAGAATCAGTAAAGACGACAAAGAAACTGACAAAGCTTTCAATACAAACTGACACTTTAAGATACATAAAAGATGCACATTTCAGCTGGTTTGATACCCAGCCCTAATCAGTATTTCTCCACCAGAACTGTATTCCTTGCAGTGAGAGGATGGCTTTGAAACGGCATGTTTAGAAATATAATTCTACAGTATAGTTGCAATTTACACTTATTTTCATTATCGATTGATCTATTGATTGTTCATTCATAAAATGTCCAAATTGAAAATGGTAAATGGACTTGCATTTATATACTGTAGCTCTTTTCTAGTTTTCTGACCACTCAAAGCATTTTACATGTCAGCATCCACACATCTAATCTAAATGCTCATTCACACACCGATGACACAGCCTTCGGGGGGCAATTTGGGGTTCAGTATCTTGCTCAAGGACACTTTGACGGAGGAGCTGGGGAACAAACTGCAGATTTTCCAATTAGTGGATGACCCGCTCTACCTCTGAGCCACAGCCGCCCCTATAATGTCAGAAAAAAAAACTAGCTAAAGCCCTGCATATCACTGTTCTTTGACAACTATGGCTTTTATCCGGGGTTAAGTCCTTTTTATCTTTTAATGATTCTGAAAAGGTAATGCATGCTTCTATCACCACACGTCTTGATTATTGTAATGCACATACGTTTGCTAACACGTTGGTGTTAGCCAAGCCTCTTTGTCTCGCCAGCAGCTTGTTCAGAATGTGGCAGCTCGTCTTTTAACTGGTACACTTAAATGTGAGCACATCCCCCCTATTCTGGCTTCTCTTCACTGGCTCACTGGGCATTTTAGGATTGATTTTAAGATTTAATTTTTAACATATAAATCGTTAAATGGGAAAGCTCCAACTTTTCACATCTTTTATCACGGACACTCAGATCCACTGACCAGTTGCTTCTAACTGTCCCGAGGTCTAGGTTGAAGCTCAGGGGTGACCGAGCCTTTTCAGTTGCCGCTCCAAAGCTCTGGAAGGCTCTGCCTCCACATGTTGGGCTGTCCCCCACACTGCCTGTTTTTAAATCAAACCTCAAAACGCACTTTTATTCCTTGGCTTTTGGCTTGGTGTGAGAGTTCACCATTTTAATCCTTTTTCCTTTCCTATTGGTCTTAACGCTTTTATTATTTTAATGTCCTGTTGGTTTTAAGTCGGTCTTGGTTATTTTATTGTGTTGTTTTTAATGTTTTTATGTATAGTTGTAAAGCACTTTGGTCAATTTTTGTTGTTTTTAAATGTGCTTTATAAATACATTTTGATTGGATTGGACAAGTTATTACCATGCATTAATTCAGGTTCAATCTCTAAAGTCATTGTCTAACTTCTATATGAGGTTTCAATACCAACATCAATCAAGTTCTGTGTCTTTACCATGTCCCCTCACTGCTTTGTGAAGCGAGGTTAAAGGAGGTGAAAAGATCATCTTAGTGAGAGGGTCATTTTTACCATCAGCTACCATGCTGGACAGCTAGCTTGCTGAGGTTAATTACACATCTTATTCTAATGTTTGTTATCAGAATCAGAATCAGAAATACTTTATTGATTCCCGGGGGGAAATTGTGACGTTATCAGAGTCGTTACCATGCACACTTCTGAGATGACGGCAATGACGGCCCAAATTATGAAATGTAGGAATGTGAGATACATTTGATTTCATGGTGGCTAGTTGTAGTGAAGTGATGCTGTTCTGTGCTCCGAATGGGTGTCTGTTTATAACACACAGACAATGATAATGATAGTGAAGAACTAGTAGAAGAGTAGAAAATCAGTTTCTGTTGTGCTTTATATAACTTCAAATACTATTAGGAGCTTCTTTCTGCAGATACTGATATTGATAATATATATTTAGAGAACCTTATGTCGTCTGTTATTTTAACCAATAATAGAGACTTTACTACATGTCTTGGGATTTGGGAAGTGAAAACGTTGAACCCCACTATTTCAAAACCACTCAGATGTTAGAATCTTTACTCCTTATAAGTTATAGATTCAATAACGCTCTAATATGATAGGTTGTGTATCTAACAGATAGAACCTCAGAAGCCACAGAGGGGGCAGACAGCGGTCACCGCAAAAACACTGAATCGGATTTAATCCAATTAATGTTTGATGCTGTTGGGCTGCTCGGAAGAGCCTGAAGAACAAAGATACTGTGGTAGAATTTACCCCCAGACATGCCAATGTTGATCATTTGATTAGGTACTTTTAATTAGCGGCTAACACAACCAGAAAACATCCTGAGACAAATCACTCGGAGCAGCTCGAAACCGAGGGCGGAAGGGAGGGGACTGGGCGGCGCTAACCCATCCATCACGCTGTCTCAAAAGGTCTCTAATTAGCCGGGGCCAATCAACAGAGGCAATCCATCAGCCCTCACGTCGGCCTTGGCCAATCGCGGAGCACCATTAGTCACCGTCTGAGGCCGCCCGAGCCAATGGCGCGGCTGGATGATGGAGGGAAGCGAGGGCTGGCTGCCAGGGATGCAGAGGTTTTAGAGGACGAGGGGTGGAATGGGCCGTGACAGCTTTATTCATCCGACGCTTAAACGGCCTCAGAGGAGAGGCAGAGAAATGTCAACGTGGAGAGGACGATTACTAGAGATATCGATCCCCGGTCCTTCCCTGAAAAGAAAAGAAAACACTCCTCCTCCTACTCCTACTCCTACTCCTCCTCCTCCTCCTCCTACTCCTCTGCCTCGACACTCCCTGAGGCCGGCTCCTGTAGACGCTGGGAGACAGGTGGAGGAAAGAGGGAGGGACGGCGGATGCTCGGTCCCCCTCATTCATCCTCTTCCCTCACTAGTGCTCTTGGGTTTTTTGCTGGCAGTGCATCTGCTTTACAGCAATACAGATAATGCTTACCCAAGGCCCTTCTCTGGCTTCGGGCCGTCAGAACAACTGTGGCAAGGAGACACGGGCCAAAATACAAAACATCAGCAGGGGTGGAAAAAAAGGGCACTGATTAAAACAACGGTAAGGAATAAGCACCATAAAACACTCGTGACATGGCAGACTTGTCTGCAAAGTTTAATGAAGCCAGAAGCCATTAGGATTATATTTCGTTAATGGTAATTGCTCGCTCATATTGCTTTTTAAGTGTTTCTTTCCGTTCATTAAAAAGCCAGACAGGCTTAGAGGAACAAAGTGGTAAGGAGGGAATGACAGACACGCAAAGTCACTCAGTGCCCACGTTTCAAACACACACTGGGTTCAATGTTACTATGTATTATACACGCTAACACCGTGGTGACATCAGCACTTAACAGCACACTTTATGCCAGTTGTACGGCACCTGGTTTTTCAGATACTTTTTTTTGTTCGCAAGTGTATAAGTATGTCATACTTCACTCGTACACTCCCATACACTGATGTAAGTGTGCACTGCTGCTATGTACATTTTACACAATACGATATTAATCATATTTATATCAAAACTCACTCTTAAGGTTTCCTGTGGAGTTTTTGACCACTAGAGGTGCTACGGAGGAGTGTTTTTAGGAGTGAGTCCCAGTTTAATTTGAATCGTGCATGCACAAGAGAAAGCCAATGTAATCTCATACAACGGTTCGTATGATCTCTTACGAAAAAGTTATTCCTCCCTTTACGTTTTTTTTCCAGCAACACGTGTAAACGTGTAGACTTCATGCAATCTTTTCAAAATAAACGTCCGTCTTCACAGGAAACAACTTCCTCAGGTTTATTCAAGTAAGCTACTGAGTTATGCTTAGAAAAAGATCAACTCGGTTAGGTTTAGGTAACAAAACTACTTAGTTAGGTTTAGGAAAATATTGTAGTTTGGAAGTTACGTGACAAATAAAGCAACGTTGACTTCTGCTTTCAAACGGGACACGAACGCTAATCTCCTGCGCAAATGTCTGGTATTTTTGGGACCCACCCATCCGCCCCGACCTCATCCCTACGCAGTGTTTGCTGCTCTTCATATTTCCTGGTTTACAATCACGTGGACTACATACAAACTGATTTCATGGAATATGCACAAATTACAGTGCATTACTTTTCGTAGGTATAGCTACGAACAGTGATATGAGATCAGCCCAAGAAGGCACACACATTCCTGTTAATGTTTTTTTTTTGCTGTTGATTGACAGTTGGTGGCTGAAACATGCAAAGAAGCAGAGTAATGTGGCCGCAAAGGCAAGGAAGAAGAAGACTGCAGGCTAGCAAACATGAATGTAAACCATGCAACATTAAAAATATTCCCAAAAATCAGATTTCTGAGTAAAGAAGTGCATTCAAGTTGTTTTTTTAAGCCTCAAGGACACACATAATCTGTTTTGGTGAGAAACACTGAATGTTTGTTTACAACAAAACTCCACAGGGCACCTTCAATTTTTACAACTTCTCTTATTTTGAAAGTTTTTGACTTTCACCTTCCTTATTTACCGTAGTTGTGCACACAAACAGTTTTCCTGTGCAGTGATAGATTATTACAACTTTTTGAGTACACTCACTTTCAAGTTTGTCGTTTTATTATAGTATATATTATATTATTTAATTATGTAAATGGCTAAAATCATGGCCTGTTTACAGCCTGTATAATCATCTAACTGCTCATCTTTGTTGCTCAGTGGACTCCTTTGTAGAGATGTTGCCATGCAGGCTTCAGCAATTACTTTGTTGAACAAAAACATATCATATAATATAATATTATCTGATAGAAATGATGGACAAAACTATGAAACAGACCTAAATTGTAATGAACCTTTTAATCATTTGAACACAAAGACACTACTTTCACACTGTTATGTGCAAAGAACAAACTAAGTGTGTGCTTTGTTACAATAACATCCGCTCGTTCCCTGGCACCCATTTATCCACACACACTGAAACATGTCGAGATGTATGTAATCATCATCATAGTCATAACATGTGCAAACACACACATGGTTGCTTCCTCGTATCCTATTTTCAGCCACTTTCCTCTCCCTGTCTCTCACTTTCTGTCTCACTCTCTCTCTGTTACACCCACACATGCTGGTCCAGACGCTGCGCTGTGGGTGAACCTGGGCGGTGTTTCCTGATGTCATTAAGTGTGGGTTCTCCAGGGCCACATTGCCACATTTCACTCTACTACAGCTGCTGCTCAGGCCAAGTCCAGTAATCACTACTTACCAGCCACTCGGAGCCACAAGCACGCCAGCGGAGAGAGGCTCCAGGAACCTGCACGCGGGGCCAACTCGCTCAGCTCCACGTCAATCAAGTCCTCTCAGAGAGGAGCCTGATACCAACAGAGTCTCCGCTCAGCCCAAACACAGTACATGATAGCTTGTTTACATGAGCTGGCAGCATCCATGAGCAGATGTCTATCTGCCAGCGTTTAGTTCTCATGTCGTTGACAGAATCGTGAGCCGACATTTTGAAAAGAAATCGGTAAAATGGTGGACAGCTAAAACCACAAAGCCCAATAACAGGCCGCTGAGTTTCCTCGTGGGTCTGCTGCTTTATTCATCTCTTTCCCCGGCTGCTGTTATTGGAGCTGACCCCTCACCTGGCCCGTTCAGAGACGGCTGGTCCGACGCATATTCTCCATCAGTCGTTGGTTAAATATCGGAGCCAACAGGATGTGACCACACAGACGGGAGACGTATATAACATTTATTGAGGAAGGAAAAAAGCAAAAAGAAGTCAAACAGTCCTAACAGTTTGTTTTTGTGGTGCTGATTGCAGCTCAATCTACAGGAAATGTATGCAGCCGGTGAAGCAACAGTGTTTCAAAATGAGTGTTCTTGTGGTTATCAGCATCTGGCTGGAACAATGGACGACATAATTATACTGTACACATCTGGAGGGATGTGGATATGTGTGTATGTGTGTGTGTGTGTGTGTGTGTGTGTGTGTGTGTGTGTGTGTGTGTGTGTGTGTCTGGCTCTGAAACTAGAGCTAACATGTCACTGTTATCATGAGTCTTTATGCTAAGCTATCCGGCTGATGCTACCCGGTCTCACAGGAAGGTGTATTAATAGCATGGCATTACAATGACATTTCGTGTGTCGTAAGGATGCCTCTTAGGCTTTTCGTGTGTGATCTGTACGCCAATTTTCACGTCATTTGTACGCCACGCAACAAAACTACGGTAACATCCACAGTTAGGTTTAGGCAACAAAGCCACTCACTTAGGTTTAGGAAAAACATCATGGTTGGGCTTAAAATAAGTATAATAAATAAACTAAGTTAAATACGTAAGGTAACAATACAACTTAAGTACGGAAAACACGTCACAAACGTCACTAAAAACATGTCACTAAAAAACACGTCACTAATGTAACTTTCAAAATAGAACACCGACCTCCTTGTTAAAAGTCCTGTGTTTGTTGGTCTCATGGTCTCATCCACCTCCCCTTCCGCTTAACATAAGCACTCTTTCTCACTTTTTTTCTCACTTGACGTGTTTGCACTGTAGTCAGTACAGAATACATGGTGTACAAATGACACGCCTAAAGCAAGAAAGGTGTTCTTATTGCACATTAAACGCCTAGTGCATTATCGTTGCATTCATACGCCTTTTCCTGCGAACGGGCTGGCTGCTGGCTGTAGCATCATATTTACTGTACAGACATGAGAGTGGTATCAACCTCAATCAAAATCTTTCAAAAATGTGTAGGCTAATTGTTAAGTCAAAGCGGTTTTTCTTTGGTCCTTCAAAGTTGACATGTTGGAGATACAAACTTTCCCCAGACATAACTGATGAAAAAAAACCTTGTGGGTTGCGGGGTATTAATTTCATACCTGGAAAAAGAAAACTGCTGTAGCCGTTCCTCACAAGACATCAAAACACTGTCTCACTTCTTGGCAGACACAAGTCAAATCAGAGCTGCCAGCAGCAACACTTGGATCGAAAGAGGACAAAAAAAAAGAGAGAGAAGGAGAACAAACCATCATCTCAGGTTTACTGCCTCGGAGCGAGAGGGATCGAAATACAAGATACTTGTCGAGTGTGTCGCGTCAATGCCTCAGTTTATACTCTCACTATACGAGCGCTATTAAAGACAGAAGAAAAAGAGAGCCGAGGCAAAGAAAAGAGAGAGGGGAGTAATTTAATTTCATCTGCACTAAAAGGCAGAGTGTTGGCACTGGTCAGTGATCCGCCTCGTTAGCTCCCTACCTCTCTCTCACGCCAGCCAACGCATATTTCACTTGTGAGTAATGTGGAAGATGGAGAGTTTGCCCTCCTCCTCCTCCTCCGCCTCCTCCTCCTCATCGTCCTCCTTTTCTTCTTTGTTCCACCTCTTGCTTATCTGCTCATCATCCAAATCGCCCTCCTACGGTAACACGTTTAAACTTTTGGTTTTGAAGTGCAGATTAAGATCTCAGAACTACATGTTTTTTTCTTTCTTATCAGGAATGAGTGGGATCTTAAAGTGTGTGCGTGCGTGTGCGTGTGTGCGTGTGCGTGTGGTGTGCGTGTGTGTGATGCAGTTCAATGGGTTATTGTAGCTGCTCCAGGAAGTGTAAAAGGATCAGCGACATTAAATGGCCAACAGGGTCAGATTCCCTTAAGACAAGCCGGGGCAATTAGAGGGAAACAAGACAAGAGACACACACGCACACACACGTTTATGCACACGCACACACACACACACACACACACACAGACACACACACGTGCATGACCAACTCCCCGATGCACTGTGTATTCCACTTGTGTCTGATAAAAAAACAAGCAAATCCAGATGCACACACACATGCGTTCACACTTGGACAAAACACACAGACCCACACGTGCACTAACCACCACCACACACAAACACACTGTTCGCCAGCGCAGCCACACACACACTTCTCACTTCATCACCCTGCGGGCTTGTTAAAAGCCAGTTTGCAGCGTGCAGTAAAGCAGGGCTACGAGTCGCTGCGGCGAGTCAGGTAACAAATTGGCAGGGCTGTTTTCTATTGCCATTGATTGTGGGAGTGGGTGTTTTTCACCGCCGCCGTCGTCGCCGCCGCCGCCATCGAGTCACCCCGTCGGAGGCCTGCGCTGGAGCGTGAACGAGAGGGAAATGATGGAAACACTATTCATGTCTTTTCTCTCTGTTTCTTTCGCTCGTGTTTGGCGCTTCTCTTTTTCCCCATCGCTTCTCTTCCTGCCTCTCTATCTGTCTGTGTTTGTCTCTCTCTCTCAGCCTCGAGGCCACCAGCCACATTATTAATCTATTACACTCCCGCTCTCCTTCTCTTCTCATTTGCGCTGTCATCATACTTCCTCCGCTGTGCTTTTTTCTCTTTTTTTACTCTCACTCTGTCGCTGTATTTAATTTCAAAGTTGGAACAGAGTTTTAATTCAGTGCAGAGGAGGCGGGGAGTGTTTGACAAGTGCTTTACAAGGCTGGAATTTAAATAATAACCAAACATCACAAATGTCTTTTATTGTAGAAGCTATAGCTACTCTTAAATATGTTGTGTTGCTAAACGTAAACCTGCATTTCATTATCTTTTGGTCACTTGGGGGCAGGGCAACAAGCTGTAAACACAACATTGACTTATCACCTTATAATGTTGATGTATGCAGTTAACATACATCAATCGCCTATTTACATATTCAGCAGCCACGGAGCAACATTAGCATTTATTCAAAGTTTTTTTTCTGTCCAATATTCACTTTCCTTTGGCCTTTGGCTGATAAATGCTCCACTAACTGTCTGTATGCTGTTTGGTGCTGGATAGATAGCGTACAGGGCAACCCTGTCTCCAACAAAAGTATATTCCCATACAACTAAACTGCCTCTCAATTACGTTTGAGGGAAACATATCTTCTCTCGGATTACAGTCGCAGTTATAAACACGTGGTTAACGTTGCAGATTGAAACCAAACACAAATGAAAACAAAACTACTTGGTTAGGATAAGTAAAAACCTCATGGTTTGGCTTAAAATGAGTACATCCGTTACATTATTTAAGTTACGTACGTGAATTAAAATGAGTCAATGGACTTTTGGTTTCACACGGGACACAAACAGTACTATGTTGACCCAACCATTTACCCGACCTCCTCCCTACGCATACTTCAGTGGATAACAAATTTGTGATACGTCAAAAACAAACATAATCCAGGAGAAAATACATTTCCCTCGAAACGCAATTGACAATGCAGTTTTGATATATGGGAACGTCATTTTTAGGAGACCAGTCTGTACAGTGGGTTTATCAAAGCTTTTTTATGCAAACTGCCTGCTGCTTCTAGAAACAACACTGATGAGAGCTGTGGGACTTTGCAGAAGTTGCAGGTCAGACACCCAAAACAGAAATGTTCTTAGAGCTGAGGGGAACTGCAGATTTGATCTATTTATCTTGGTACAAAAGTGTGTCTTTGTGTTTGGTTCTTTTGTTGTTGTTACTTTACTTACTTTCTCCAAAATGCAATAATGCATTATTAGGATTTGATTTGGTTATTATTAGAAAATAAAAATGAGTTGCCCTCAATTGCAGACACATGAATGGACTTTAAGGCGCAAACTGAAGTGGAAGCATTAAAAAATGATCCATATGGTCGGTGCATTAATTTCAGTCTGGCCTAAAGCTAAAGGGAGACTTTTTAACAGAGCTTTACAAAAACATGAGAAGCGGATAAAGTCTTTACTGTATTGTTTAATCAATAAAACAACTCCTCAAAACTTCCAAGACATGAAGATGAAACAGATTTTGTTCGGCTTGCTTGTTACGACTCTGTAAAGCAGCAAAACAACAAAAGCTCCCAATAACACGGGGTCATTTCACCATAAAACCCTAAATGGGCTGAAGAGAGAGGAAACCAGAGAAGAAAGAGCTCAGTCTGAAATGTTAAGACGGCTCCATTTCCTGATGGGCAATCACAGGCTGGTCGTCCAGGCTTTGCTCAATGTTGAGTGTGTGTGTCTGTGTGTGTGCGTGTGTGTGTGTGTGTGTGTGTGTGTGTGTGTGTGTGTGTGTGTGTGGACGCCAACCCCCCCCAAACACCTATATGATTACAGCCTGGCTCTCCGGTCTCTCTTCTTTTTTTACATTGCGTCCAGACGGGGCACGACTGGCCCCTTTGATTGGACGCGGGGCCGAGCTGAGGACGCGGCTGATTGGACGCAGCACCGACAGATGGACGAACAGACAGTGAGGTGCAGACAGGAGACGTTCCTGAATCCAATTATGCAAGCCTCTCCCTCTCTCTCCCTCTCTCTTCGTCTCTATTCGTCTCTAATTTTTTTTCTCTTTCGGTTAACGCTCGCTGCCAGACTTTCCCTCAATCCTTCTCTACAATCCATCATCGTGAACGGCATCACCAATAGGGCAAAAATTAATGGCATCCACAACCCTGTCTCCTTCCCTCCACACACACACACACACACATACACACAGACATGTTGTAGCGACAGCCCATAATTCTGCGTGCTCTGACCCTGACACGGTGAAACATAAAACACTCTATTTAAAGGGAATAAGCAGATTTTACAGCGATGCATGTCAAACCTATGCGCCTATAAGACACACAAACACATACATACACGTCTTTACTGTGACCTGCTACACTTGTGAGGACCAAATGAGGTTAAACACAATGCATTGAGTCCGACTGGTTAATAAAATGACAGAAATACGAGCATACACAGGTACTGTTTTGTGTCTAAAGTGCTGTTTTTCTTGCTATGTGTGGGCAAGGCTTTCTGTTTAGTGAAGCAGATGGTGATGGAGCGAGAAAGAGAGGGAAAAAAGAAGTGGATGGGACTCTTGTATGGAGGAGTTTATACTTTATGTCTCTCCAAATTGGAGCCCTTGGCAGTTCCCGGTCTCGCTCATACATACATGGCAGCAGATCAATCTCTCAACCCTTTTCAGACGCTCCCTATCTTGAGATCCGCGACTGCGAATGTTCCCTATTTGCATGTGTCACCAGGCATGAACTCGCCTATGGGTGCACACATGTGTCAAGTTTAGGGCGAGGAGGGAAAGAGAGCGTAAAAAGAAATGAGAGCGCGGAGAAGCCGGGTGCACTGAGGAGTCACTTCATGTCTCTCCAAACTGGAACACTTGACTCCAGATCGTTGGCTTATTCCTCATGCCACCCGGCTGCCAAGTCAGATTATTATCCGACTGTACTTGGAGAGTGAGCGCTCTCGGTTTTCCTCTGCCAGTCTGCTCTTACTGGGATATGACGGAGTGCTTCAGGATGCTGCTGGTGACGGGGGGGAACGCATTGTCTGGGTCTGATTGTCCTTCCTTTGTGCAATCAAGAAGGCTTGATTTGGGGACATATTTCCTGATCCGATCATTAACAATTGAACACATTTTCATGACTAACTGTATTATTGTAGCTTTGAGGACGTCCACTTTTACTGCAGCTTAATGGTTGTCTTTGGCTTTCCGTTCCTGTGCACACTAAAACACACATGCTAAGCTTCCTGCAGCGGTATTGTCTGGACTTTACTTGACATTTCCTGCACTTTTTCTTTCATTAATGAGTCTGGTGTCCAGTAGGAAGGCACAAAGAAGCACGCAGTGTGAGGGCTGAGGCCTGTCCAAACAGCTGCTGCAAAGATTAACTACCTCGGAGATTTGTTCTAGTATTAACAAGAGAAATGACAATGGGCTGCAGGGGGACGTGTTAGCATAAGGGAGAAAGCAGGAGGGTTGGCAAATGTGTGCAAAGGACATTTACAATCTATTAGTATTTTACAGGATGACTTTGTGGCAGCGCTGGGATCTGTTTCTGTATCAGGGGGAAAGAGACGTGCTTGTTAGCGGAGGCTTTATTTGTCTTGTTGGAACAAGTGAACGGCAGAAATATGAAATGAAAAATCCACATTTTCACACTGTATTTGTTTTAAAAAAAGATCAGTATACAGTTTGTTAGGCTGGTTGTTTTGGTTATGTTACAATGTTCTGCATGTGATATGAACTTTTTTATCCTTGTTCTGTGCTGCAGATTATAATAGCTGCCGTTTGAAACATGATATATTTTACTGTAATATGAACATTATTCTTTCAAGGACTCAGTTGAGATGTTATTTCCATCGTAGAGGCAGCAAAAAGAACATTTGCATTTTGCTCCTACAACAGATGCTGCTCGTTGGCAAACACCTGACTCTGTGTTCTTGCTATTGTCTATAATTTTGCAATTATGTATGTGGATTTAGGACAGAATAAATCACACCCAATTAAAACACAGAGTTATTCAGTGGTGGTAAAAAATGCAGCTGCAAATAGCATTGTGACCAAGTTAATCATTATATAACACGTAACCATCCATCAGCTGCCCATGCCCTCCCTATTTCCAAACAATTAAGTTTATATAGTACTAGTTTGCAACAACAATGCAATAAATGTGAAGCTTCCTGAATAATATCTTTTATCCACATGTTTAATAAACTTTTTTAGCCTTTATGTGCTGCGCTTTTTAATTAAAATATCTGCAGAACTGAAATGTTCACACTGAATGTATCTGCACAACATTCACTGACAATATATTTAATTTGTTTTTATGGGTCTTTTTAGGCAACTCAAAGCACTTGGCTAGGAACGTGATAAAGTTGTCATCTTTGTTCAACTTTATTATTATTTAACCAAAACCACGATCTTTCCCTTTAAGTTAAACAGTAACTTGGCATCAGACTTAAAAGCAGTGTTTCCCCTCTGACCACACCCAACAATGACGTCACAGTGTACTTATTGACACACCCCAGAGTACATTTCTACATCATGTCACATGTCACTCTGTGTTCTGTTGTTTTCCTTGTGTGTGTCTGTTCTATGTGTTTGTGTTCTAGGTGCAGTTCCCTGGCTGCTGATTGAAGGCAGCTGTGTGAAGCTGGGTTGGGTTCTATATAGGAGGCTCGATACTCTTCCCACAATCTCTCTTAGCTCTCTGACACAAGACGCAGCTCTTTGTGTCCTTTTTGTCTTGTTGTAATAAATGTGTGGACGTGTGAATATGTTGCATTTAACCCGGTGTTATGTCCGTCCCTATGTTGCGGCTTTCAAGCCAGTCGTAACTATGACTACGAGGTGCAGCCTGGTTTTCTAAAAATGATGTTCCCATATAACAAAACTGCATTTCTCAATTACATTTTGAGGTAAACATATTTTCTCCTGGATTACATTTGTTTTAGACATATTGCAAATGTTTGTTTGTAATCATAGTCTGTGGAAGAAACTCAAGACTGTCACCCAAGAGACCAATGTTTGTGTCCCGTATGAAAACAAAAGTAACCATTGACTTATTTTAATTGACGTCTGTAACTTGAATAATGTAACAAACCATATGTTTTACTAAACATAACCAACTAGTAGCTTTCTAGTAGTAGTAGTACTACTTTTGTTTCCATTTACAAATCACCAATTTACAAACCACGTGTTTAAAACTGCGACTGTAAAAATGTGTGTGCTCGAAACATGATTGAGAATGCAGTTTAGGTGTATAGGTATGTCATTTTCTAGGAGACAAGGTTGGGTTATAAGGTGAGAAGTTAAACTACTGAAGGTCTGCAAAAACAAGATTTCCAGCTGCTGTTCAGTTGCTCTTTAATCAAAGTGTTGAATTTAACTACACAGGTTCAGGATGAGAACTCCTGTCTCTGGTCCAACTGGATAAAACGTTGCCAGTGAACATAATCCACTCAGTAATTACCTTTCCTCCAAAACATATTGGTCTATAAACATAATTTATAGAGGACAGGCTTGGTCCATGACAGTTATTATGTAAACTGCTTCTTACATAGGCATCACATACAAACCGTAGCACTATATACAGTAACATCCATACACAGAGGCTTCTTATAGTTCTGTGAGGAAGAAGCCACTACGAGCACCGCTATGAGCAGACCAGTCATTACTCACTGGATGTAGGCAGAAAGAACACAGAGGAGTTCTTCTCACTTGCACGATTAACCTGACCTTTTCTAACTACGATGTATTAAGTTAGAGGATTTGGATAAATGGCCTGAGAAGGCTAATTAAGCTCCACTAATCTGTGAAGGCAGCGCTATGATCTCAGCAGGAAAGACCAAAAAAAGAAGATTTTTACAGTGTACTATTTTCATCTCTGGGTTTGTTTGGTTGTTTTTATATAATGTAGACTTGGTCAAACACAAACAACGGAAATATTACTGGAAATTTTTCAGTTGCAAAAGAAGAGCAACGCTGTTTGCAAAAGTCCAGTTGTGGTGTTCGTCTCTCAGAGTCGAGAAGTAAGGGCCTCCTTGACGAAAAGTCATTTTGAACTATAAGTTTAAACAACCTCAGAGGGAGAAAGTAACCGTTGAAAAGACTCCATCACACATTTCAACACCACAAGACACGTTGCATTTAAAGTAAGGGGACGAGAACAACTTGCTCTTTTGCCCTATAGTGGTATTACTCTCTCTGGGGGTTGTAGGAAAGCAAGAGACGACTTGTTGAGGGGAAAAACTGATTAAATCTAACGTGTAAAAGTATCTGTGGGAGGATTTCACAAGATTAGACGATGACTAGTTTGTGTGCCTTTTTACATAAATTAGCAACAACAGGATGTGAGGCTTTGTTTCTCACGTTATGTACCTTTTACTAATCCTCTGCTCGCTGGAGAATGACAGGAAACGCTGTGGACATATTTTTTCACGAGTCCACATTTTGCTTGTGAGGATACTAGCTGACTGATGGAGATGACAGCGAGGCCTGGCTTCTGTCAGCATCAAAATGGACGGAGGTCAAGGTTCAGCCAGGAAGTTACAGAGTGATGCTGTCGCTGAGATGGAAGGACAAACACAGACGGAGGGGGGAAGGAGATGAAAGGAGACAAGAGAGACTGATGGAGATTCTTCTGGAGGAGCTGAGCAGAGAGAGACTGTTCGAGCTGAAGACTGAAGCTGACTGTCGGCCCGGATGTACATCGGGAGCAGAAACATGGCGGTTGGCAACACTGGGCTGTGACTGGACAGGAGATGGCAGAGGGAAGTGACGGATCAGGAAGCGAGTTAGGCGAGATGGAAGTAGGTGGCGGGAGCAACGGAGAGTGGGATATTGCTCGGAAAAAGAAACGTAAAAAGAATCCAAATAATAAATCGGATGATAGTGATTCTGTTGGCAGAGAAGCTGTAACAGAGAGGAGGAGAGATGATTATAAGGTAATCATTAAACTGGCGCAAGAAGGGGCTTCTTTTGGAGAGTGGAATCCAATTCAACTTACCAGATCAATATGTAAAGAAATCGGAGAAATAAAAAGTGCTAAAGTGTTAAGAAACGGATCACTGTTAATTATGTGCAAGGATGGAGGACAACAAGGGCGAGCAATCAGGATGAACAAAATAAATGGCAAAAAAGTACAATGTTCCCTAGCTAGTGACAAAAAACTAGTCAAGGGAGTCATCTCAGGGATCCCAGTAAGTGTAACAGATGACGATGTTAAAGCAAACATAACTAATGCAAAAGTAAGTGAAGTCAAACGCATGAAATCAAACAGAAATGGCATTAAAAGTGACAGTCTCTCAGTGCTGATCACTTTTGAGGAGGAAAAACTTCCCGAAAAAATCTTCATTGGATACATGTGCTATGATGTCAGGCTGTATATTCCCCCACCACTCAGATGCTTTAAGTGTCAACGATTTGGACATGTGGCGGCTGTGTGTAAAGGACACCAAAGGTGTGGAAGATGTGGAGGAGAACATGAGTATGGCAAATGTGCCCAGGGAGCAAAGCTGAAATGCTGCAATTGCGGTGGAGAACATAGCTCAGCGTACGGTGGATGTGAGGTCAGCAAAAAAGCGGCAGAGGTGCAGAGAGTCAAGGTGTATCAGGGAATCAGCTATGCAGAGGCAGCAAAGAAGGTTTCAGGAGGAATAAAGGTGACAAAGCAAAATAACACTGTGAATGAAGATGTTGTAAAATGTGCAGGATGCGATAAGTTGAAGGAGGAAACTCTGCTAGTCAGAAAAAGTGACTTTGTGCTCTTTATGGCAGAAATAATCAACTGTTCGGCACAGTCAAAAAGTCGCAATGAAAGGATTAAAATAATTGTCAGATCAGCTGAGAAGTACCTTGAAGTAAATGGGTTACAATGGGAAACAGTTAGAGACACTCTGAATGAAGATACACAATCCGCACAAACATGGGCTGGATCCTCTTAATGGTGCTAATTCTGCTACAATGGAATGCGAGAAGCTTAATAGCAAATGGACAGGAGTTTAAGAAGTACATTGATAAATTACAAAATAAACCGAATGTAATATGTATACAAGAGACATGGTTGAAACCACAGTGGGATTTTGTTGTAAAGGGATATTCTGTAGTTAGAAGGGATAGGGAATCTGGTAATGGTGGAGGAGTTGCAACATTCATACAGAATGAAATGAGTTACAAGATAATGCATGTAAACACTGAGCATGAATCAATTGTTGTTAAGGTGTGGACTGACAGAGGTGATATAGATATAATTAACTTTTATAATCCATGCGGGAAATTAAGTCAAGGTATTTTGGAGGATGTAGGGGGATCATTGCAAAATAATGTAATATGGTGTGGGGATTTTAATTCACATAATTCATTGTGGGGGACCAATAGCACAGATGCTAATGGTGTAGTTGTAGAAGAATTTATAGATGATCACTGTTTGGTGTGTATTAATAATGGGGAGGGAACACGGTATAATTGCACTCAAAACACAGAAGCAGCACTTGACCTAACATTTGTAAATAGTACTTTAGCAGGTGTAAGCACATGGAAAGTAATAAAGCATACTACAATGGGCAGCGATCACTACCCCGTAGTGACTAAAGTTGGTGTAAAAATTTATTTTGATAAGGGAAAGAAAATTCCTAGATGGAAGTTGGAAAATGCTAATTGGGCTGCTTACCAAGAGATAAGTGCAACGAGATGTGAGGGAATTAAAGAAGACTATCAAATGGATGTAAACATATTTAATGGTGAACTAGTTAATGAAATAATTCAGTCTGCTGAGGAAACAATCCCAAAGAGTACAGGAACTAAACGTATTAAGAATGTACCTTGGTGGAATAGAGAATGTAGCAAAGCCATAAAAAATAGAAATAAAGCATTTAGGGAACTCAAAAAACTTCATTCACAGGATGCTTTGATCCAGTATAAAAGGGCACAGGCAATAGTAAGGAAAACAATAAGAACCCAAAAACGCACATTTTGGAGGCAATATTGTAGCAGTATAGGAAGAGAAGTAAAGCTTTCAGATGTCTGGGCCATGATCAGGAGAATGGGTGGGATCAGAAGGAGTTATAAATTACCAGTGATGAATAATGGGGATCAAATGGCTGTCAGCAACCTAGAAAAGGCTGAACTTCTGGCGCAAACATTCAGGAAAGTTCACAGCTCCGACAACCTAACAGATGAGGCCAGGCGCTGTAGAAATAGAGTTTTATTGGAGAAATCTAAAATATTAGAGAAAAAAGAGACATCAGAAGATCCAATAGACCTGCCTTTTAGTATGTTTGAATTGAGAAGAGCAATAACTTGTGCACGTCAGACCACACCTGGTAAAGATGGCGTATGCTATAAAATGTTAGAGAACATGGCAGATAACACTCTGGTCACTGTTTTAAGACTGTATAACAGAGTTTGGGAAACTGGACAACTTCCTTCAGTGTGGAAACAAGCCGTAATAGTGCCTATTCTAAAACCAGGGAAAGACCCATCAGATCCATATAGTTACAGACCTATTGCCCTAACCTCTCATTTATGTAAAATTATGGAGCGAATGGTTACAGAGAGATTAACATATTTCCTGGAAAGTAAAGCTCTTTTATCTCCACATCAAAGTGGGTTCCGTAGGGGTCGCAATACTATGGACTCTGTCTTATGTTTAGAGTCAGACATCAGGAAAGCACAGACCAACAAAGAAGTAGTATTAGCTATCTTCTTTGATGTGGAAAAAGCATATGATATGCTCTGGAAAGAAGGGTTACTCATTAAATTGAATTCATTGGGAATTGGTGGTAGAGCATATAATTGGGTGAAGGACTTTTTATTTGACAGGAAAATACAGGTAAGAGTAGATGCAGAATATTCAAATGTATATACAGTAGATAATGGAACTCCACAAGGTAGTGTATGTAGTCCGTTATTATTCAATATAATGATCAATGATATATTTTCTCAGGTTGAGCAAAATATAGGAAAGTCTATGTACGCGGATGACGTAGCTCTTTGGATAAGAGGCCGCAATGTATCATTTGTTAATAAGAAAATGCAAGCTGCAATAGCTGAGGTGGAGAAATGGGCAAACAAATGGGGATTCAAGTTATCAGTAGCAAAAACACAAGTTATTTGTTTCTTAAAACGGCGTAAAATCGCACCCATTTCCCTAAAACTGTATGATCAACCTCTGGAGCAAGTCAAAGCTGTTCGATTTCTGGGGATTTGGTTTGATGAAAAGCTCACATGGAACATTCATTTAGATAAAATCAGGAGCAAATGTAAAAAAGTCATCAATATACTGCGTTGTTTGACAGGACAGGAGTGGGGAGCAAGTAGAGCATCTTTACAACATATATACTGGGCTCTCATGAGATCTGTCCTTGACTATGGGTGTGTAGCTTACATGTCAGCAGCAGAATCAAACCTCAAGAAATTAGATGTACTGCAAGCTCAGGCTTTGAGAATCATTAGTGGATCATTCAGAACATCTCCGGTATCAGCAATGCAAGTGGAAGTGGGAGAAATGCCCCTACGGATTAGAAGAATAAAATTAATGCTGGCATACTGGGTTAATCTTCAGGGGCATTATGAAACTCACCCTACCAAAAGTGTTTTGATAGACTGCTGGGAACATAATGAAACAAACTTCATAAGCTTTGGGTGGGTAGGTGATGCAAAGGCAGAAAACATAGGGTTATGTCAATTCCAATATTGCTCTACAGTTTCAGTTTCCTCCATTCCTCCCTGGTTATTCCCATTACCAAATGTTGACCTCAATATACAGCAGGAATTGAAGGAGAAGTCAAAGAAAATTCCAGCATGGCGTATAGTCCAGAATTATTTAGATCAGCACTTCTCAGACTCCGTGTTCTTATTTACAGACGGTTCCAAAGATCCTGAGACAGGGTGTGCAGGTGCAGCAGTTTATATCCCGGTGAGTGAGACATACATCAAGAAACGAGTATCAAATTATGTGTCAGTATATACTACAGAAATATTGGCAATATTATTGGCCCTGCAGTGGATAGAGGAGAGGGAAATAAAAAACACCGTTATTGCATCTGACAGTTTTTCAGCACTCACAAGCATAGGATCTGGTAGATCATCAGTCAGAACGGATTTAATTAATGAAATATTTCTCATTATGTATAGGATGGAAATAAAAGGCACAGGTACACGATTCATATGGGTTCCTGCTCATGTTGGTGTGGAAGGAAATGAGCAGGTAGACATTCTGGCCAAACAAACACTAAGAATTAAGAATATAGAATTACAAATTCCATTAAGTAAAGCTGAGGCTAAACCATTCATCAAGAACTATGCACAAAAAGTATGGCAGGAGTATTGGGATGATCAGGAAACTGGAAGGCATATGTACAATATACAGAAACATGTTGGAGCAGGGAGAAAGGTGGGCTGGAAAAGAAGGGAAGAAAATATCATCACTCGACTAAGAATCGGACATTACAGGTCTTAATCAAACATTATATCGAATAGGCAAACACCCAACTGGGAAATGTACACACTGTAACCAGCCAGAAACTGTTGAACACGTACTGATACACTGCAGTAATTACACTATCCAGAGGAATCACCTTTTTCAGACACTAAGGAAGGCAAAACATCACGACTTTTCAGTGTCAGGTCTATTGGGGAATAAAGCAGATAATATATACAGTGAAATTATTCAGTTTTTGAGAAAAACTGATTTAGTTAAAAGAATCTAGAGTTTTCATTATCATTTTTTTATTTTTATTTTATTTTTTTTTTTTTTTTTTGTTTTTGTTTTTAGTTCTATTTTGTTTCTGCACAATCTTCTGTTCCACACTCCAGTCCAGATGGTGGCGGTAATGCACCTCTAAGATGGTTTGCCAACCGCCAATAAACACCAAAGAAGAAGAAGAAGAAGAAGAGACTGATGGAGGCTCACGATGCTGACAGAAAAAAATGTTTTCTAAACAGAGATGGTGAGTGAGGGAGACTAGATGGTAGATACAGAGAGGAATGATACTGTGGCTCATAAGGGGTTAGTAGACCACAGTACATATGTGATTGACACGACAGTAGTTTAGAAAACACTAATTGCATAATTTGAAAGTTGAAAATTTAAAGATATTTTGTAGATTTACTAGACGATAGTGTTACTGACATAAACAGGTAAGAGTAGGCTCCTATAAAGGGACTATTTTGGTGACAAAATAAAGTATGGCATTTATTTTTTTGCAGATAATATTGTGAATTACACTTAACTTGCAAGGCTAGGTTATGTGTATGTGCTTGAAACCTCAGCGAACAGCGTTGGTGATTAGCATTAGACTAAGACATAGACAGACTATTAAATGTGTTAACGGTTATCGTTAATAGTCAGTTAAAGTCAGTAAATCCTGGTAAAATGTTCATCAACCAGGTGATGGTCTGGCTGTGCCTCTCCCATATTTCTAATGTTGTCTGTTTATCTCTTCCTTGTGTTTCTTGTTTGGTCTCCTGTTTGTTCTCTCTCTGTCTGGGCGTGACGCTCCATCTCACTCCTGCTGCCAATCAACCTGCACACCTGAGCGCCATCCACTCGTCAGGCTCCTCCAGTACATCTACTCCAGCTCTACACTCCTGTCTTCTCCAGATCATTCAGTTTTGCCGACGTCGTACTATAATGCTACAGCCAGTTTTACCTGTGCCTCAGGTTTCTCTCGCCCAGCGCATCGCCGGTCTGCTTCCCAGCCGACAGCTCAGCTCTCTCAGCCTGCTCCGCTCCACCTCATCCCCGGATCAACCCGTTTCACAAATAAAGCCGCTTGCAAACTTTCTGCTAACCTCTGTCTGTGTTTCCAAAAATCCACTCTGCACAACAAACCCCTTGTGCTGGTATGTTACGGCTTTTGTTGTGACCTGTAAACAACGTTTTGTGTATTTAGAGTGTGTTAAAGACTAGAGACTGTTTGGTAGCAATCTCTATGAGCAGATCTGCACATGAATGCAGAATCTGGAGGCAACGGGACAAGATTTTGGTATGTGAAGCATTCTGGTTTATGCTTGTAGTCCGAGTAGTTGGCTGTTGAGCAATCACTTTTGAGCGTGCTTTGGTTGAAAGCACGTAAACCGTCCCTGTTGAGAGCAAAAGAGGCGGATCTGGTTGTACATATCAACTCCAACTCCATTGTCTTATCTCAAATAGCACCATAAAGTCAATAAAAGCTTTAAAAATTCATCTTTAAAAAAAAAAAAGCAATGAGCAGGCCCGAATATCTGCTGGCTACACCCCAAACATATTGGCCATTGCTCCCAGAGGCTAAATCGACCTCAGGCCAATAGCCAATGCTACCTTAGCCAAATGCAGTTAAAGAGGTAATTCAAGGTTTTCAATCTGTAAACAGTTGATCAGATAATTAGGTGGAGCATAGACACTCATACAGTGTGTGCAAAGATGTTTATTGTGCTATATTTAATGTGGTTTTTGTAGTTTTTTGTAAAGAGATATCGTTACTGACGCGGATCACAAACAATGACAGATTTGAGCAAAACCTGAAGAGTGAAAGTGGAAATCTTTGGGTTTCTTGTTCTGTTTTTCTTTCATGTGAAACAAAGCATCAATATTAAAACACACAAGCGTCTTAAGAGCAGCAAATGGAAAAGCTTTTATAAACTCAATCACCGACAGAGAAGCAAAAGTAGATTTATTTGTTTACAAGAAAATGTTTCTGATTATTTCCTTCAGTACAGGAAATAACAAATCCGGGGGTTTTGCAAGCAACGTGTCAGATGTGAGAAATAAAGAAGGAGTGATATTAATTTAAGTGTTATTGCCCAACAGGGATTTTTATGGGATGTGAATGGTTGTAATGTGTCATGGGGTTTCACCATATGTGGCTGAGAATATGGGAGCGTCGTGCTGCTTGTTGCCTTGTGTGCCGCGCACAAACAAACCCTGATTCATGAGAAATAGGCCGCCATAATCAATCATCTTCAAACTCGTATTTACAGGAGAACAGCGTGTGTGACAACGAGATCAGCCAGCTGTCTGAGCAAAGCACGCGCAAACATATAGACACACAGTCACTCGCACACACAGGAAAGGCACATTTACACTGACAAACTTTAATATTCACATGAACACTAAGTGCACACACACATACACACACAACAGGCAAACAAGCCATCAGCAGCACTCATTGCCAGTGAAGTGTGGTATTTCCTGCCCCGCTGACACATATTCACGACACGCACACACACACACACACACGCCCTCGTCACCTCGACTTCCCTTAACAAATGTGCAGAGCAGGCCCCTGGATGTATACAGTAGTGTTAACAGTTAGGTCTTGTTGATTTAACACTTAAGGGAAAAAGCTGAGACATAAGTGTTATTCTTAGCTTTCCTCAACAATAATAGATATATAACTATACATATATATATAGAGAGAGGGTAAAAAGATCTGCTGAGGTGCATTTTGAATGTGATATGACTCAAGGGGCAGAACGTAGGAAATATATGAAGTTGAACACGTCTCCATTCAGAGAGATATTTACCCTTGTGTTTTGTTGACATGACCTTTACTTCCTCACACAATTAATACATTTTTCCCCTTAGTTTCTTATCTTTTTACCTTATTAAAACACAGTATGTTGAAGAGTATTAAAGTGTTAAACCTTCTCTTTTCCACACAGTTGTTTTTATTGTAAAACACTTTGTAACTTTGAATTTGAAAAGTACTTTTCAAATAAAGTTATTGTTATTAAAGTGAGCTTCCACCAGGACCCCAACCAGAACATTAGGTTTTACACTGTGATTTAGAAATGATAAATATTGGGCTTATTAAGCTTCAGTATTTTGAATACAGTAGAATATCAACAATATCAGGTCTCTTTGATAATAAAGAGATCTGAAACTGATGACTGAATATTGAATTGTGGTGCTGCGAGGAGATAACTGAAGGAAGCGATGGACGTCCACGCCCTCGACGCAGACACACCGCTGCTGCCAAGAGAGACAGAGAGAGAGCGACGCACGCTTCTGCCCCTCAGTCACTGAATACTGTGCCAACATTGGAGATTAAACATGAGGAGGCAGACCGCTGTCTGCTGGTTTGTGGTATGAAGTCATACTGTAGTAGCAGCTATGAGGCTAAATATGGAAGAGCCTCTTTTTTGTGTGTTTTTTTGCTTTTCTTTGTGTTACATTTGCCTTGAATTAACTTTATTCATGGATTAGTTTGGCCTATTAGTACAGAAATCCAGTCTACACACACTAGCGATTGACTCAAGTTTGCAACAATATAAAAACATATTAAACATTTGATTTGAATTCACTAAATAGATTGAAATATTACAGACACTTGTTTAGAAGTGTGTATACAGTACATGTAAAACTATCAAGCACACCCGAGACGTCAGCTCATTTCTATGACTTAGTGTTTCTCAGAGACACGAAGCCAAGAACAACAAGCGTCTCCGATGAATGGCTGCTTATCAAATGTCTCTCCTCACACTGATCCCACGTCAGGCATGAGTAAATAAAGTGTGAATCGATAGCCGCCATTAACAGTAACCTTATCTACTGAGCCCGGACAGTAAATCTACTTCATGTGACGCGTCAAGACATGAACCCAAACACAGGCTCATCCCTCAGCAGCTGGCAGCGATGATGACGGAAGGTTATATTACTTCTATTAGTCAGAACATGAAACCAGGTGATTACCTGCCGTGCTTCAATAAACTGTTAAAGCGTATCACAAAATTATTCGTCTCTAATGGAGGGCAACAAAAATGCAAATGGGGAGCCATTGTGCTAATTGTTGCTGTCAGATAAGATGCTTGTATGTCTGAAGTGTCGACCTTTTAACCTGAAAGCAGTTTGTTTAGGGGATTTTAAAGGTTTCAGAGGTTGGGGAATTTTCTCAACCAAACTTTTGCGAGCTCCTTATAAAGAAAAAAACAAAACATAATTTAAGTTGAAAGCTAAATGCAAGTTTGGTTCACCAAAAGGCCCAATCAGTCATATTTTGGACCATAAACTACAGGTAGAATTAATATATGATACTTAATATGATACTTATATGGTTTGTTCAGCAAGAAAATCTTCACAAACACCACTTTTAGGATTTTGGAAGTGTAAATGCAATCGTTAGGTTACAAACTAACTACCCCACGGTCACATGACTTCATGTCACCACCACGAAGCTTCCAACTTGTCATTCGATTTAGCGCGACAACCCTGACAACCTCTGTAGTCTCATTTAGTCAATTGTTAGCAACCGCCTTTTTTAAGACACGTAAAATCATTTTATGTCGTAAAACAAAACGTTATTTCAATACTCTTATTTTGTTAACCACAGACCTTATTTCAGGCATCTAACTAAAAACTCTTCAGACATGGGAACCAGAAGTGCTAAAATGCTAACTCATTCCCAGGTTTTAGGACTCATTCCTGCAGCACTCTATTGCCCCAACTGCTCCTCAAGACACAGACTTGATTTTTTTATCACGTTGATCAAGTCTCCCTTGAAAGAAGATATTTGAATCTCAACAAGACTTTTACCCGGTTAAAAAAAGGAAAATGGAAATGTAGTAGAGTTTCTATTGTTTTTTTTTTCATATTTACTATGAGTGTATTGAGACACCTGTAGAGTTGGGTCTCAATAACAGATCTCATCAGTTTCACGTTGGCAAAACACCCAGATGTGCTAAACTCTGAAGCTAATGACTTTCTTATCTCCTTGCGCTTCTTTATTAGCAAAGCGTAATGTACAAAACATCCAGTTATAATAGCAGGCTTCTCAATTTTAGCCCTCACTTTTCCCAGTTGAAATTAAAAATCATTGCCAACTGCAGATTATATCTGCTGCAGCAAAGTAACTTTAGTAACTAGAGAAAGAATCACCACTCCATAACAGCCCTCTATGATGATGATGATGATGATGAGTGTTTTTGCAGTTCAACAAGACCAACTGAGAGGTGAGACTCCTGTTACTGATCACATCACATTTCAGCAATCTCAGTTCAACTTTTATGCACATTATATCAGCAATTTGAATTTATCAACTTAATCCTCACGTATTGACGTCACACTATAATACTGTATGTGTTGGTGTTGTACAGAAGCAGCCCCACATACAGAGGAACAGAGTGCAGAACGGTATTTTCTGGCAGGTAAATATAGCGTAGCAGCTATGGAGAAATGCATTGGACCAGATGCATACGCTGCAAGAAGAGATTTGGCATGAATTTTTGATACACAAACACAATCATGACTGCAGATTGGCACAGGGGACACCGTGAACACACACATGCTCCCGCTCTCACACACACGCGCGCACACACACCTACGATGATTTCCCCCCAGACTCCATGTCCTCCACAGTCGAACACATGTCATTTGTATGCCGCCCCTCCAGCACACTGACAGAACGGCATTTGGAAACACTCATCTCCTGATCACATCCCCGCTCTGCTCCCTGTTATTCCCAGACAGGTGTCCCTGCACACACACCCACACACCCACACACCCACACACACACACACACACGTCACACATATAATTCAATACTGTATACTCACATATTCAAACATAATCCAATTTAAACATCCTCATGCATACTGTGAGCCAACATACTCAAATAAACATAAACAAACTCAAACATACATGTGCTCAAACACACATGTTCACCCTCCATCTCTATGGCGACTGCTGAGCTCTGACACTATCATGTGTGTTGCTTCTTCACACACACACACACACACACACACACACACACAGACATGTGTTGGGAAAGGAGGGGTCTTCCATTACACTGACTAATGTCTCCCCGTTGCCTTGTTAGCTCTGCACTTGTTGGTGTGTGTATGTACATGCAGGAATCTGTGTACGAATGTGTGTGTTCAGCCAGTATATACATACAGTATATACATATATGTACATGCATTGTATATTCATGTTTCTGGGTGCATTCCTGTGTGATAAATTGAGCTATGTGCGCCCAAAGAAAACATAAATCACAAACTTGTGTGCGAAATTCTGTGTGTGTGTGCAACGTATTCTCATACAACAGTTAGTATGATACCTTACAAAAAAGTTATTCCTCCTTTTTCATTCGTTTTCCAACGAATGTTCAGCAACACGCGTCAATTTCCACTTGTTACATGCATACAGTCTTTCAAAATAAACGTACGTGTTCACAGGAAACAACTTCCTTAGGTTTAGGCAACAAAACTACTAAATTAGGTTTACGAAAAGATCATGGTTTGGCTTAAAATTACTCTGGAAGTGGGGTTATTTATGTGACAAATAAATCAACGTTTACTTCTGGTTTCACACGGGACACGAACGCCGGCCTTTTTTTGACCCACCCTTCCACCCCGACCTCCTCCCTATGTTGCGTTCGCTGCTATTTATATTTCCTGGTTCACAATTAAGTGAATTACAGACAAATTGATTTTGTGGAATATACACAAATTACAGTGCATTACTTTTCGTGGGAGTAGCTCCGAACAGTGTATGAGACCAGCCTGGTGTGTATGTGTGTGTGTGAGTGTGTGTTTGGCGGTCCCCTTACATCTGCTGTAAACTGGGTTAATATGCATGACTGCTTCTAACCGAGGTCACCAGAGAGGGGTGCTTGGGTGATATGCTGATATGTGAAGGGTCACGCACAATCTCCCCGCCACCCCCCACCCATATGGAGTTTACCACACACACACACACTAAACAGGAATGGGGTAATTAATAGCCCCTCTACGCATTACTGATACACCCAGGAGACCTGCCGTTCAAGGAGGGTCTCACACACTTTATCAGAGCAGGTGTGTGTGTCCTGGGGGTGGGAGGGGTTAACGATGTGTGTGGTGAAAAAAAAAAATACTTTCCATTCCAGTTGTTGCTTCTTTTCTTTTTTTAAATAAGACTTTTATTCCTACAACTCTTCCTCTAAATGTAAAATAATGTGCACATGTCAATCATCTAGCTCATCACTCATACAAAGGTTTTTTTTTTGGTTTTTTTCCCCTACTGCTACTGCCTGTTTGACACACAAGGCAAAAGGAAAGACGCTGCACCCGGCAGCTTTTTTTGGCACAGCCAGCAAGTGGAAAAACTAGTTGAACCTACCAAAAAGAGCAAGCAGAGAGGTCAACTGCTTTTTCCTTAGTCAACCAATCACAATGAAGAAAATACAGGGGGCACATAGGAGAAACAAAAAAAGACGAATGCCGGCGGCGAAATTGGTCATAGGAGGTAAATACTGTCAGGTGATCTTGTATCTGGAGCAACAGGAATATCTAATGGAATCTGGTGTTAACAGACATAAGGTTTTTGTTTTCCTCACATTAAGGACTCTAAGCGCTTTTGTCGGTCAAAAAATGACTGTATGAAAACAGCCCAGGTTTAAAGCTCCAACAAGTCCCCCCATGCTGTCAGCAGAGTTTTCTTAACGGGTCAGTTTGCTTAAAATACCCCAAAAGTCACATGTTCTTCCTCATCCCTGGTGGTATCTAGCCATATAGATAGTTCTGGTTTTATTTCTCCAGGTTTTGAGATATCTGTCTCTGAGATGTCAGCCTCCACTGACTGCAACTGAGGTGAAGGGAATTTGTTTTGGTGGTGCTCAGAGTGGACAATGTTTATTTCTAAACTTCTTAAGCAACATTTCTTTCCAAATAAAAAGATATTCCTTTTATTCTGGATTATTCACAGAGCACACTCTGAACAGTTCTTATAGGGACTATTTTTTCAGCGGAAAGTAGTTCCAGTAAAAACTGTTGACATTGAGGTCTGAGGATTATCCTGAGTAACACTTTAGTAGAAAGACACATAGTTGTTGTTGATTGTTTTGCCCACATTTTGATATCCTACATGACTTTACTGTTGCACAATAAGGTGAAAACAGATATGCTCTGAAAACTCTACTAGTAAAATGCATTACTTCACTTTTGTTGCAACAATGACATTTACAGCTCTGAATAGGAATGTAAACCCACTAACATAAGCAGAAAGTTGTGTTTAGACTGTACTTGTCAATGACATGACTTGGTCAGTGGTTTGAAAGTATGACGCTCTAGGTACCCCTCTAGTGTCAGTTTTAGACGTGTCAGGGATGGCGTGTCAGTTTCCACTTGTTACATGCATACAGTCTCTTTTCAAAATAAACTTTCAACATACGTTTAACTTACTTAGTTTTTAAGTTTACTTCCGCAAAAAAACTACTTGGTTAGGTTTAGGAAAAAATTTAGTTTGGGTTCAAATAAGTTATGTTTGTTACATAAACTAAGTCTGTTAGTTACGTAATTGTCGTAAATTGCGTGGCCCTTAAACTAAGTGCTCATACATCTATATCAGTCAACATGAGTTTTCACAACCTGGCAACCCAAAAGTTGCTCTTATTATAACTGATCTATACAGCATTAGTAAAGTATTTATTAACCATTAATAAATCCATTAGTTACAACTCATAAACTCTTTAGAAGTTGTACCTACATCTTTGTTCGTCGTTTCCATATATATATTACCAAAAATTCAACTAAACATCTTTTTGAAGCATTCAATTTCCAGTATTTAAATCCCTTCTGCTCTCCCTCCCCGTTTTTGCGTTTTGGTTCGGTCCGGCAGCTGCTGAGCAGATAGGTCAGGAAATGTATGCAGGGGGGGAGAGGAGGGGGCGGGTGAGAGACGAAACTGAAAATGAGATTGGCCAGATTAGATTGCCTGATTGAGCAATTAGCTATCGTCTCCATCATTTGGCTGGGGCCTGGCGGCATCTGCCACTGTGGGGTACACACTGCCACACACAGGCCTGCTGCAGCACACACACACACACACACACACACACACATAGCCCTACACTTGTGCAGAAAACTGTGTGTCCGTGAGAGTATTTCAAAGAAAGTGCGTCCCACAAAATGTGTTCAGCTCGTTCCAGATCCAGTGTGAGCGTCGGCCCGTGTGTGTGTCTCTGAGTGCGCCTGCCTTCTCATTGTGGTTTCTGTCAGAATAGCGAACACAGAGCTTGTCAACCACACTCCTATTTTCATTTCCTTAATGTTCTTCCATGTCTATCTCCCTCTCTCTCTCTTTCCCTCCTTCTCTTATTTCTCTTCACTCACTCGCTGATGTATTCTTTCATCACTAACATCCCACACACACTCCTTCCCTATAGCTCTCTCTCTTTCCCATTCAATTTCTGTCTGCTTTTTTTCTGCCACAGCCTCAATTGAGAGCTTGATTTCTCTTCCTCTCGTTGAAAAAAAAAGTAAAGGAATAAATCCAACGAGTGAGCGAGTGAGCGCTGTAAAAAATAAAGAAAATTAGTGTCTTTAAAACGGGGCACCATCCATTTCTTTTTACTCACTCCTGAGGCCGGTGGAATTTCAAACAATGCCGCGCAGCGAGCAATAACTCACGTTTAGCACCTTGAGTTTTGTCCCATATTCAAAACTAGACTGATAACTCTTAAGAGGGGTTTTTAGCTCTTTCTCTCCGCAGAGGCCCACTAAAATCTGTTTGATGAATTGGTCTCCATTGGCGCTCACTTATTCTCACATAAAGGGTTTTATGGCTCAGGAAAAAGGAGGGGTTAGAAGACGTGCTATTTCTACACGTGATGAAGTAAAACTCCATCATGTGGACGGCTGGAGAGAGTGAGGGGGGATCTCAGGGGAGGGGGACGTAAGCGTCAGTTTATCTGTGTGTAAATCTGCAACTGGGTGCATCAGCGTTTGCACTGCTCTTGCATTTGTGTGCTTCAGTGTGCAAGCTTACATGTATAGGTTCATGGGTGTGTGTCGATTTTTGCATGTGGCTCTTATTTGTCCAACTTGTGTGTGTGGTCACAGTTAATTGCCAGGCGGGCAGTGAGAATGAATGATGGCGGCCATCCCTCTCAGACAGTGGAGAGTTCACCTGTCAACGTGGGCTACCTTAAGACGGATGGACATCTGGAACCCATTGGTGTGCAGCTGTAAGGGGCTGGACGCTCACCCCCACACACACACACACATGGCCGTAGATATCCATTTTAAGTGCACACATAACTGTTGAGAGAGCTGACAAGGGCCCACATAGATCTGAGAGTGGGAGACGCCGAGCATGGACATAAATCTCAAAGCTCTTGTTCTCTTCCTCACCCTCACAAACACACGCACTGCGAGCTAATAAGAGAACGATGAGTCATTCTCCGCTCGGATTCCCCCTTCTTAAGTGGCTGAGTGAATAGCTGGCAGGTGCTTCCAATGAAGCAAAGTAAACTGAGCGAAGGGGGGAAAAAAATTAAAGAGCAATGATGATGATGATGATGATGATGATGATGGAACATTAAAGGAATTTAGATTACATCCAAATAGGCAGAGGACTGTCTAAACACAAGATAGACTTTGACAAATGTTGCCAACGATCCCAAACAAAGGCTGCATTGAGCAGAAGGGATATTAGAAATAGAGTTATACGTCTTTGTCAGGTATTATTTTCCCATAATAAGAGATATTCTGGCTGTGCTGGGCACGCAGACGGAGATACAGATGGATGCATCACACACATATCCATTTATCCACTCACACTAACAACTTATGCACAAACACGCACACATAAACGGGCTAATCAATAAACCCGGTGAAATTTAGATGCTGTCTTTAACACTCTCACACATTCCCAAGACACACAGATGAGTGCTAACACTCCTGACATCGAATACCCTTGAGCTCAGATTGATCCCACCCATATTCTCACACACACACCAACAGACTGAGAGTGCAGGTGGGCGGTGGACATCTGGCTCTGCTACTAAAGTGCCACTGATAGTTGACCCATTCATTTCTTAATTTTCGAGTCTGTTTACTGTGATGGTGACAGAATAACTGTCAGTTCACTGCGTTTACACATCTCACAGTTTGCAGTTAATTCATTGACTGGATTTATTTGGTATAATTAGGTGGTGCATGGAGCAGTTTTGCACATCGTTATATTATTGTCAAATGAATTGCAACACTTGGGTGTAATTATTGTAAACAAGACAAACCTCGGTTGAGAGGAGTGACAGCATGTACCTTCACTTTACCCTTAACCCCTTCTGCACCCTGCACTACCTCTAGATACCTGCAACTGTTCAGCCTTTCACCATCTACCAAACTGTGAAAAGTTAAACCAGCTATAATCAATGTTTTTAGAATAACAATGGATCATGTGACTATGTGTAATATGAAAGGGGTCGCTCGTAGTGCAGACCCAGAGATGATTGTTGTCCGACATTCAGGTCATTGTTTTGGTTTTCCAGCCTTTACTGTTTTGGTTCATTCTCACCTCATAGATATGGGTTAGAGGGGGCCTACTAAACCTACTATCAGGCTCAGAAGGTCATTATCATCTATTGACATAGTTGATTACCGATATGAATACAAGAAGACGAAGCCGACCTCTAGTGGACGTATTAATAATGACGGGAGCAAAGGAGGAAGTCTGGTGCTGTAGTATAAAGAGCGACAAAGTCCACGTAAGGAGGAGGTCAGGGTGAATGGATGGGTCAAACAAACAGGACTTTCAACCAGGAGACTCACTGACTTATTTTACTGTACTTTTGTTATGCAACTTACATATTTAACTAATGCCAAGTTACATAACTTATGTGACAAGCGTACTTATTTTAACTCAAATCTCGATCTTTTCCTAAACCTAACCAAGAAGCCTGTTTTTCAACAAAGCTTAATTTTCACTTTCACAACGTGGTAGGTGCAGTTTGGCCCATCTGTAGCATTAGAATGGTAGTGATAACCACTGATACTGCCCATTCAATTGGCTGATAACATTCAAAATGGGTGGTTTTATCCAGTTAGCAACTAGCTTGTAAACATAACAGAGCGTTTAGCAGCTAAAGAGACAGATCTTTTTACTCAGGAGTTGGTGGAAACCAGAAAGAAAGCTAAAAGGAGAGCATCAGGTGGACAGAACATGACTCCAATGAAATGCTAATGTTGCCCATATTGCGTAAATAGGCAACTGTATGCAACAGGTTCACCATATGTACTTAAACTTAAACTTGCATGAAAGTCAGACGTGCTACACGCCACTCCACACCCTTACATTCAGTCTCAATATACACAGGAAACACTACTTTCCACATTGGTACTGAACATTGGTATTTGATGTATATCGTGACAACTTGAATCGTCCAATATGGACATAATTCCTGGGATAATGGGCTGTATCTGTAATATGGTCCTTTATTAGTAAAGCATAAAACATAAAACTTTTTACAATAAATATGGTCACTTCTGTAGATTTATATATCAATAACCTTACTTATGTTAAAACGGCCCACAGCGGAACCTTTAAAAAGTCAAGCAAACACTATTACACAACTATTAAGGTAACAAAACAAAGTTCATGACTAATTCTCTTTGTGCTTCATGAATTATTTAGCAGGCAAGCAGGCAGAAAATGTGACACTGACACACTCAACCACACATACAGTATTTAGTGCGCGCAGATGTGAAATATAAAAACATTATTCACCATTATGCCCACCCTCCTGGTCCTGGCGATCACTTGTTCTTAATGTATTTTTCTCAAGAGCCATTTCATAAAGCATCTCTTGAAGCTCTCTCATGCTTTGAATGAGACCATCAGCCTAAAAGCCTCAAACTGCAGTGTAAATGGTTGAATGAGACCATCAGCCTAAAAGCCTCAAACTGCAGTGTAAATGGAGCGCTCACTTCACGAGCTGTCTTCATTCACGGAGGGAAACTTTGTGTGGGGATGACTTTGGTTGAAGTAAATCGGACTTATACTGAAGGCTGTACAGTGCATATATCATCAGGGAGATGAGGCACAAATAAACAGGCTATGCACAAACACACACAGACTATAATTAGTTTGCTTTCGTTTCCTAATCATGGTGACAATAGGAGGGCCCCCTGTTAGAATTTATCTCTCTCCTCTCCTGCCTCCCATCCATCTCCCTCACTCCCCACCCCCTCCTTCCAGGGAGTCGGGCTACAATAGGCCCGAGCTCCCCTCTCACTTTGCTGCAGAGGCTGGATAAGAGAAACTTTAGCCACAAAGAGAACATATGGTCTCCACCGCACACCAAACAAACCCTATACATTATAGCCGATGTGTGTGTGTGTGTGTGTGTGCGTGTGTGTGCAGGGAAGTTTATTAGAGGGTAATGAGGTAGAGAGAAAATTGGAAAGCGCAAACAGAAGAGGAGAAAGTGTTTTTAAAAAAAGAAATAACCGATAGAGTGTCAGAAACCACTAATTCTCTTTATCGTGTAACAGAGAGACCACATCGCAAAGCAGTGCGCCAGAGAAATGAAAGGGCTTAAACCTGACAGTTCATGCTATATTGCAGCTCACAACAAGCAAGGAAGGATTAGCAGAGCAAAAATCCTATTCCCCTGCCTGTCAACTGAAATAGACATATAAATTAGCCCATATGAGCGCAATTCGATTCTGCATTGACCCCATTAGTAGGAATTGACCCAGTAGCACAGCGAGTCAAAGCTTCCGGAGACAGAGAGGGAGGGAGGGAGGTAAAGAATATGACAGCGAGACAAACAAAATGAATCTAGTCGCTGCGAAGCCACCGGTTAGATTTCTCACTCCGGGAGGTTGTCATACTTCCCACCCCCTGAAGGGAAAATCATAACCCGTATGTATTACACCAATGGGAAGATGTAGTCCATTTCGGAGGCGCACAATGTTCTGAAAGCGTTTCAGACGAAGGTACAATGACTTGTTTCTTTCTCTCTTTCACTCCCTCCTCCTCCTCCTCCTCCTCCTTCCTCCTCTCATCCTGCCAAATCTGATATTACAGGCATTTTTCTCAGCATGTGTGACACTCGTGTCTGTGGTGCACATGGGCCTGGCAAGCTTTAGCGGATGGGAACGTGTGTGTGCATGAATGTGTGTCCTCTTTGAGTTTCCCCCTCTCTGTTTTTACAACTAGGACGAGTGCTTTTAGCATTTATTTGCTACAAAACTAACCAGCTATAGTAGTGCTTGAAATATGTCAGTGGTAACTCTAAAATGTGTGCTATTTCATATTAGCGTGCCAGTTCGAACTTGAAGTTTTGAAAACTGAAAATGTGAACAGTTTAAAGGTGTAAAGGCTGAAAACCCAATTTGTCATCAGGACATCACTCAGTTTATTCACTGACCATTTCATGAATAACAATACAGTGGACCATTATATTGAAAAGAGTTTCATTATTCATTCTCACTGTGGTCCAGAATTGAATTATGGTTCATCATAAGTACCATAATTAGTACAGTTCAGATGAATTTTAAATATAATTTGATGACATTCAATAATGTTTGGCTCTTTTCAGTTGTGTGTTTGTAGATATTATTCATGACAAACCAGCATCATTTTTAAAGCTCTACCAAGCATTTTTGTATATCAACATTGAGCCAAATGACTGTGATGTTAATCGTTCATAGTTATGAACCCACAGAGAAACAAGCCATAGCTCTACAGAGCTTAACGAGTGCTAAGAAAGAACACAAAGCAAACTTTCATGTAGATGATTGATTGCGTTTTTTATTCGCCCAAAACTGCTAACATCGACTGTACACACGTTAGCTGTACCTTTCTTTGTGTTATTTGTCTCCTGTTTCTCTCTCTTCCTGTCTCTGTACTCAAAAAGCCTCAGGATAAACTCAAATTTTTCACTGAAGTTGAAGCATTTTCAATTTGCGGAGATGTGTCCACTTACTGTACACTTTTAACTTACACATTCTCTTCCATTTGCAGCCTCTTTTACCTCCTTGTTTTGGTTCTTTTGCCCCCCTTCTACGTAGACAGCCCAGTTGAGTCAAACGGCTCTCAACAACTAACCCTAACCGTATAAAATGGTTGGTAGCTATATTTCCAGAGAACAACCTGATTACTGTAACGGCCCAGCATGAAAATGTAAAACTAAAGTAATTAACTCTCTGATGAATAAAGTCAAACATGTAGCAAGTTAAAGAGGCCAGTTATATTCTCAGAACTGTTGGAGATTTAACGAGAACTAAAAAGAGATCAAAGGCCACAACTTCAATAGGACGTTGAAACTCAAAGCTCAATACCAAAAAAGTTTCAAACTACTCGGTAAGACCATCATGTTGTCACTGATAGTGGATGGTGGCTTGTATTGTGTTCCCGCCCAGGCAGTGCAGTTGCATATTAGCTTGAAGCTGATTTTGGTGCAGTTTTATAAATGTGCACGGTCCCTAAACTAGACAAGAACTACACAATTTAAAAACTGACTAATAAGCAAAAATAGCCTACGAGTGTAGTGCATGTAGCAGCCACTGACTTCCTACAACACTATTTAGCGTACATGAAGAAATACTAGTGACAGATTTGTGTTTAGCAACCATTTTTTGGTGTTATTCTAAGAAATATTAGAACTTACTTTACAGTTAAATGATAGATATGTGGTGTTCTTACTGAAGTTGCAATAAATTGGGAATAAATGGTGAAAGAGCTTACTGTATGCAACCCCCCCCCCCCCCCCCCCCCCGCCCCCCCTCACCCCTTCATACTTTCCACTTTCTCGACCCTCTCGCTTCCCATCCTTTTAATCATTTTAATAGCACTCCTTGTCTCCCCTAAAGCAAAACCCTTCCTATAACTTTCCACTCGCCCACTCTCTCCAGCATCTTTCCTCTCATCACGCTCTCTTCTCCTTCTAGAGTCTCTCCTCTTCTCCTCCACCTTTCTGTCACTGTCTTTTCACGGTCGGGGCAGAGTGATGCTATTCATTTGTGCCGTAGACGAGCCACTTCAGACCAACACTGACACCCACTCTGTTAGGAAGAGGAGGCAGAGCATGGGAACCTGTCGGCCTTAAAGGAGAGGGCCAACAAGCCGTCCAAAACATCCAGGTAAATAGAACTATAACAACTATTTCCTTGTATGAGTCCAAGAAACTGACATGAGACTGCAGAGACAGCTGACATGTTGCAATTTTACAATTTCAAAATGGCAGTCGGTCAACGACAACTAGTAGGTTTTTTCCTTTTTCTTCTATATCACATTATGCATTGTCTCTGTCTTTCTCTATATATCTGCCTGCTTCTCCATGACAACCCCCTCTCTCTCTGCAGACACACATATCCCTCCATCCCTCTGGTCATATCTGCTCGTCTCCCACGGGTGCAGTGTAACACTATCTGCCTCAGCCACTCTCCGGTCCCAAGCAGACAGCTTGGTCTTCAGAGATTCCTCCCTCTCTTTCTCCACTGCTGCCATTTTCTCTCCACAGGGACCAGAAACTAAATATGACAGCTACACCAGAGAGACAGAGGAGAATGTCAAACTCCTCCAACCCACATGATGAAGCTTTTTCCCACATCTGAGTCACAGTGTGTGGACGACGGGAGGACACCATGCTGTTTGGTGTCTTCTTAAAGAAATACAGCAAAGTTTAGGGGACACTCGTCGTTGTGTACCTTAACTGTATGTGGCCAAAAGTAAGTGGACACATGACTATTACACCCATGTGTGATTTTTTGTACTGTTTAATTGATTCACTCCAAAACCATTGGCAATAATATGCTGCTATAATTAATGTGCTAATGTGGCTTTCCATCAGATTTTGGAACCTGGCCGCAAGAATTAGCTCTCATTCGGCCACAAGAGTATTAGTGAGCTGCTGATGTTGGACTGGCTCACATTCACAATGTTTGAATAGGGTTGGGGTCAGGGCTCTGTGCAGGCCAAGTTTTTCCACACCAAACTGGGAAAATCCTTTATTTTTATGATGATTTATTTATTTTTTGGTCTTTATTTGTTAATGACAGTGATAGTTATGATAGGGGGAGAGAGAAGGGACAACATGCAGCAAAGGGCCTGCTCATAAACTTTCTGTTATTCCGTCACCAATCCACCAAAATCTATTTCTGAAAACATTTGAAGCGACAAATAGGCTATGCTACTGCTGAATCCTGTTTCATTTTAAAACTAGATCGCCAGCTTGGTCCAAGTTTCGTGAGCCAGGCGCGACGCACTCGACAGACTTAAATGCATAAAGTTGAATCTAGTCTTCTTTATGCAGATACAGACCGGCGAAAGCACTGCAACCCTGAGTCCAAACACTCCCACCATGCACATGCGCGACTGCTTCTCCTGCTCTCCATAGGAAATGAATAGAAAGTCTCAAGACGCCCTCCGTCTCCAGATCTGATGGAAACGCGCCATTAGTCTTGTTAGATAATCTAAACCACTCTATTTGGAGGTGAAACTGAAAGTGAGAACACTTGAAATGTCTGGGATATTGTCCCGTTGCTCAACAAAACTGTGAAAAAGTCGGTCTGTAAATTCTGATGGATGTTCACTGACAGATTGGATCATAATTTTATAGTCATTTTCTGTTCCATTTGGCTAACCTGGGAGTGTCTGATTGTCTGACTGCTTCTGTTTGTTGCGCTGTCACACTTCCTTTTGGTGATATTACTGTTCCCAGATTTCACTTGATTAGTAACAAATGTTGGCAAAACTGTGAAAATAAGATCCATGTTTAAACAGATCTGGAAATTATTCTTCAATGAAATCCTTAACGTGAAACTACAGTGTGTTGTTCTGTGGCAATAAGTGCCCCACAAGAAAACCGCATCCTAAGCCTGATTACACACTCACAAATGCTTTATGCTTTTATACGGCCTCATACATGTGTATAGGATATTAGAGATGTCAGCTTTTATTCCTCTTAATGCCTTAGAAGGTCAAACAGGACCTCAAATAACTCGCTGCCATCAAACACTATTTGTCAGTTTTGGCTGGAAACAGGAGGAGACGTTCCAGCCTCTGTCACTCGTCTACACACAGTCTCTCCATTTCCATTCGGGAAATCCCTCTTATCCCCTCTCTTCCTCCTTTGTGTCTCACTCTTTCATGCTTCCTGTCTTTTCTCTGCCTTAATCTCATCATCTATGTTTTAGTTTTCTGTCACTGTTTCTCAGATAAGTGGCACCCTTCCAGTGAAGGAAGGCAGCGTCGGTGTGACACAGAGGGATACACTAAGAGGTGACAGCTCTTATACTAAATGAAACAAAAAAAGTCCAAAAAGGAGGCGGGGGGAGGAGGGGCAGGTTATGAGCAGATTATTGTGGGAGGTGCTTTGATTGTTCTTCTAATGCGTTTCGCTGCTATTCTATTTCAAGCCCTGGTGCCAGGCAGAAAATTCAGCCAAGTGGAAAACGGGAGAAGAAAGTAGGAAGAGATGGTGGAGAGAGAATGAGAGAGATTACAGGTGGCACGAAATACAAAGTGACCACAGCGCCGGTGGTTCTGCTTTATGTCAGTAATGTGTGTGTTATCCATGACTGGAGAAAGGTGTTATGGATACGCACACTTTCCAAATCTCAACATGTCATGCCTTGAATACTTGTAGTCTTCAGCCCCATCCGACGCCACTTGAGCAATCGATCAGATGTCACACAGCTCCCTCTGGAGACATAAAAAGACTTTGTAAAAAAATTTCACATTTGTATTAGTACTACCCAACCAACACATCTCACTCCCAACTCATCAAATATCATCATACGGTCATGGTTGACATTAACTTCACTTATTAGCGACTCACATGACAAACAACTTATGGAACTGACAATACCGCAGAGTCACGTGACCATAGACTGACGTGACAAAATAAGTCAATGTTACTTTTAGTTTCAGGGGACACAAACAGTGGCCTCTGGGTTAAAGTCTTGTGTTTGTTTGACCCGTCCTCCAACCCTCCCACCCGCTCTTGGCAAACTCTCATGCTAGTGATACTACGTCACTTGCTCCAACCGTTGAATAACGCCGCGGTTGGGTTTACTTTGGAGTTAGTTGAAAGCCCGGTTCATCACATACTGTTGCCACAGGGTGCCTCCATGTGTCGGTCTCTGATACGGCGGTATTTGACGAGTTAGGAGTGAGATGGGTTGCCCCAAGGCCTGTAAACAGACTTCAATGTGTAAAATCAGTGGAGTTCCTCTGTAAAGGCTGTTACACACCTGAGGCATTTTGTTCGTGCTATTAATCGCACGTCAATATTCATGTTTTCGAACTGTTGTTTTTGCCACACATACTTTCACACAGAAAATGATAATTGCGCAGCGAAAAAGCGCCATAATTTTGTATCTGAACGAGGCGATTTTCTGATCTTACAAAGGCATCAACTCATCACGTTGTGCGGAACGGGTTCAGTTGCACCTATATTTATAACCAAGACGGCAAGCTTTATTACTCCTTTCAACCTTGACAAAAGCAGCGTGGACCAGATCCACTCCTTCCATTATTACCTTTCACAATAAAAGCCCTAGACATGTAATGTTTGCAGGCGAGTATTTAGTATTTTCGTGTCATTTATTCGTCACGCCCCCGGTGTGTAAAGACCTTAAGGATGAACATTAATGTACTTTTATGTGTGTTTGTGTGATATACCATTCTGCGTGTGTGTGTGCCTTCGAAAGAATGTTTTGTGAAATCCAACAGTGCACTTGGTTGAATGTGTGTGTGTGTGTGTGTACTGTTTGTGCATGCATATGAGCATATTGTGGGCGAAGATATTGTCAATATAGCATATTGATGTCCTCTGAAATCCATGCATACTTCCTTGTGTGTGTCCATATCCAGCCTTTGTGTGTGTGTGTGCGTGTGTGTGTGTGTGTGTGTGTGCGTGTGTGTGTGTGTGTGTGTGTGTGTGTGTGTGTGTGTGTGTGTGTGTGTGTGTGTGTGTGTGTGTGTGTGTGTGTGTGTGTGTTATTAAATCAGAGAGCGCTGACGCACGGATGTCCTTCAGGTAACCAGATTTGTCCCGTTGCCGAGCGTGGCCATCAGGTGGCGACGCTAAGCGGCTCAGCCTTGCCACGGAGGTCACCGGGACGGTATCCCAGAAATACCCCGGAGAGGCGGCGGGGGTGGGGCAGCAGATGGAGGGCAGGCAGCGACACACTAATGACAAGACACTAATAACACGACAGCGCCGCTGGGGTCGGTGTACAACATGCCATTAACGTGTAACACGCCAGGCTAGCCAGATTATGCCAATCCACTAAAGCTATTAGAGAGGCATCGAGTCTGTATGCGATGTGCTTCCTGTAAGATAGGAACGCTAAACGGGGGGGCTGAATGAATGAGGGGTGAACAGTGCAGCTGGGGGTTTACAACCATAAGTGTGTGACAGAACTGAAAGAGATTATGATGAATATTAGAAGCGAGGAATGAAGAATGAGAAGCAGCGTGTCGTTCCTGTCTCCTTCAGCTGATCTGCATTGGGTCGCTACCAAAAGATAAAAAAAAAACTCAAACTTTTGATCCTCTGATTGAGCACTCGACCCTCTCTCCCTCGTGAGTCCCTGATTAGAAGAAAATTGTTGATTTATGGAGGATTTCTCCTCATCTCTCGCTAATATTAATCCGTTCCAGAGGTTGGCTATTAGGAGGCGGATCACGTTTTTTGGACTCGGATAAAGAAAATCCAATCTGGATCCAGCGCGGAACTCAACGTTTTTCAATTAATAATGATATACGACATATTGAAAACTATCAGTAGAAAATTCGGCCCGTATTTGCTGTGACTTTGTGCCAAAGATGAAAATTGTAGTGCATTACCATTAATGTTGCAGGAAGTTAACAAATGATCCTGCAATGAATTCCAGGCAGCAAAGCTAAGGATGAGCTCTTCCCGGCTATACAAGCCCTGTCCACACTTCCCCCTCCTCCTCCTCCTCCTCCTCCTCCTCGGCCCATCTTTCCCCTCTCAGAGCCAAGAGCAAGAAAAAAAAAAGGCAGCTGATGGAAAAGAGAGGGGAGAAAAAATGACAGAGATAGACAAAGGTTGATTAAATTGGTTTTCAATTCTGGGTGTCTCTGTCCGAGGCTACTGCATTAATTTGCTCCATTACATATTTGAGAGCCAGTGAGTGTATTAAGAGCTGCTGTATATCATATCAGTGACTGCTCCGAGAGCTCCCCGCCAAAATAAAAGCCCCGGGTCCATCTATTGGAGCATTAACCAAAGTGACTCAGCATACATCTCGTATACTTTATGTGAGAGATTCTCTGCTCACTGCAGTCATCCTTAAGATGCAGGCAGGTTGGCTTAACGTGTTTACGTCCGGGAGATGTTGATTCATGATGAAACCGTGTTGCAGGGATTCTGCATAGCAGCTTTGTATTAAGATGGAATTGAAAAGAAGATTTCCTGGCTCAGCAGACGTAAGATATTAATTACATGCAAGGTTGTTGGTTTGATTACACAAATCTACCTTAAATCGTCCTATGTCAGATTTACTTTCTCTTTATCTTTCCCCCATTTACAGTTCAAAGGAGGTGAGTAATAAAAACTGTTACCAGGTTAATGTTGGAGAACATTTATTAGATTACAGGCCGGCTCACACAGGTGTTTCTAATAACTCAGGCTGATTGGACCTCTGTTCAGGGGCGGAGCTACGGTATCAGGCCTTTTACACAGCACATAGCATAGCAGGAAAAGCACAGGTGTTACTAATAACATTAATGATTTCTCCGGTCTATTTAGGTATCTCAGTAAGTCACGGCAGTGAGCCAACATGTACAACACTAGGAGCCTGAAACTGAAGCAACTAAATGGAATTCAGACGTGATTCATTTTTATTATTTACAGCTGTGCTTCTCCTACTGTGACAGACCAAAATGTCTTCCACGAGAAAGGCCAATGCAATTCCATTTATAAACAATGATAAAGGTATAATTTATGCAGCAGAACTAGCAGCAGAGCGAGGGAGATGTCTCTGTCTGAGAGGAGAGCTCCGATCAGGAGAAGTGAGAACACCTGCAGGTGGACCGTGGCTGTGTGGAGGTTTTGCATTCAGTTAACACTAAAGGAAGACAGTTACTACTTACCCTTTCAGAACTCTCTTTGCTGGTGAACTGAGGGATCCTCAATTACAAAAACAACTGCACCCAGACTAAATGAAAGAACAAAGAAATAATCTTCCGTTTACAAATTTAAAGTTGAATTCATCAACTCAATTCAGCAATAAAATGCACCCTTGCTCGATTCAATAGGATATACTCAGAGGTTATCCTGCTACAGCCTTATTTGGTCTGGTATGACCTGTAGCTTATCTAACTATAAAGCAAGTAATCTCTGTCTGTCTGTCTGTGTGTCATTTGCATATCTCGACAACCGTACATCCAATCTACTTCATACTTTGTGGATGTATTACTGGTTGTCCAAATGAGTGCAGTGTTGAATTTGATGCAGTTTGGACACATGACATGTTCAATATTAAACTTTGAATAAACGAGCAAAAAGTGCTCTGATCAGCAGCGGGGGCGGGGCTTTCTTGGCTCTCTGGACTGAGTCGAGAATGTTGTCTGCACGTTTGCTGCTGGATGCTGGATACTGACATTACAACTAAGCAGCACTCCCGGTGGCCAAACAATCAGCCCTTTCCAAACAGCCACTTACAATGTTTTCACTGCTTTATCTCCCCGTCAGACAGCCCTTTCCGATGGGGAACTGAAGCGTTATATCGCTTTCTTTAAAGCCACCAGACTCCATCGACAAAAACAACAATCTTACCTTGTAGATCAGGGTAGTTGCTGGTCTACTGCGACATCGATCGGTTAGATGGTTTGTGTTGTTGTGTGACTTTCCAATCCGAACTAACGTGGCGTCCACACAACAGTACATTGCTTAGCTTCTGTGCCGGTACTCCTGTCTGCTTCTCTTAACTGGGAGCCCGCCCTTTAAAGCAACCATCTCAAGAGAATTGGGAAATCAAGGGAAATTTAATTTCTTGTAATTAAATGTCAGATTGTCCCTCAACTCTCCAAAACAGTCTTTGTTCTCAACTGTAGCGCAACACGACTATGATGTAACTTTGCCCAAAAAAAAAAGTAAAGGCAACAAATTGTTCACTCGTATGATGGATTACTTATCCCGAGCAAGTTTCAAGTCTCTCCAGGCTGATTTTCATATTGAAATGAATGGGAGCCAGCGGCTGCCTGGAGGGTGGGAAATCAAACCAATGGACGTATTGTATGCTTTGGAAAACTGTCAGCAGGAATGTAAAACATAGGCGATTTGTACTTAATGGGCTGAAACATGTAAAAACATTGGCACGATCCTGTTAAATAAGCGGTTGGCTTGCTGTTTATTAAAAGTAATAAATTACCAACATTTTGTCTGATGATATACTGCTTTACTTTAAGTCTGAGACTAAAATGGAACAATTTGACTACAATAATAGGATTTTATCCAGGAGGAACTTATGATGGATTACAAAAACTAAAACGTTGTTACCACAAAAATTTGAATACGCCAACATGACTGATAATGACTGAATGAGAATGTAAATTAAGGTCGTGCTTGGCCCTTTATACACACACACCGACTCACCCACATGCTACCCCCCCCTCCTCAGTATTTGTGCATGTGAAAGGGATCTCTTCAGGGCTGTCAGCACTCTTTCAACAGCGCTATTCATCCTGTTTTTCCATTCGGAGTGTGTGCAGGTGTTTACTGTAAGGAGGAGAAGAAAAGAAGAGAAAAGAAAAGATGAAAACAAACGTCAGTGGCCTCAATGTCTGGATGGCAGATGGAGAGGAGGACGGAGACCGAGAGACACCGGGTAAAAGACAAAGTCAAATAAAGCCAAGAGAGAGAGAAAGGGGTCAGTCGCTAGCAGAACCTCAAACTGAACTATTGTTTCTCCATTGGCAAAATCTGGAAGGGAAATAATCTGAGTATGATCTTGGTGATGTTACAGACCCCACAGGTGGAGGGAAACTTCCAGAAAAGGAGAAATGTGGACTGGAAGTGAGTTTCATGGTTCCACAGAGAGGCCAAGCACCAGACCTCCACTGTGGCTACAATAACCCGTATGTATGGGAGAGGAGGGGCGCTTCAAACATGGAAATAATTTTACATCACAAAAGATAAAGACAGAAAAGGAATTGTAGCGTCCTTTCAAAATCTGCAACTTGACAGAAGCCTAAATATAGTCCTGTTCATTTTCTGCATAAACAGAGTTGGAGTACAGTTGGAGCTCCTCCAAGACTTGGCTGACTGAAAAACTCTCCTGGTTGAATCATTGGGGTAAAATATGAGCAACAGCGTTAGAAAATATCTGGTTGTTTGATAAAAAGTCAAGCCTGCGGTCATAAAAACAGAAAGTGAGGAGTCAACTACAACTCCCATGGAGATTTTTCATCAGAAACATTCAGTCACTGAGCTAAAAATGTGTCTGTGTGCGCTGCTCAGGGTGGGCTCTGTAGAAACCTGAAAAAACATTCAAGATTAAATGTGGATGAATTCAGCATTTTTCTCCGTAGCAACAGCAACTGAAGCTTATGGGCGTTGCAGTAGTTGAAGTTAGAAATACTGAGATTGTAAGTTTCCACGGATACACCCTGTCCTCTTCTGATCAGACACCAGAGTCTCTAAAAGTTTATTGTTTAGATTTTTCACTTTTTATCTGCTGTTCGATAACCGTCCCTGCTCTGCCAGAAATAAAATTATTTTGGTGAAATAATGAATCCTGTATTTATTTATTCATGTTGATTGATTAATAAGTATTGAAACTAGTAGTAACTAAACTAAGTAGTTTTCTTGCCTAAATCTAAGGAAGTTGTTTCCTGTGAAGACGGAAGTTTATTCTGAAAAGACTGTATGTATGTAATGAGCAGAAGGTGACACGTATTGCTGGACATTTGTAGGAAAATTAACAAAAAAGGAGGAATAACTTTTTTGTAAGATATAAGTACTGTTGTATGAGAATACGTTGACAGTAAATACAGAATGTGGTCTACCCTCAGCGTGCAATGCAGATCTCTAAATGTGTTTGAATTGCAGCTTCACTGATGCTCGTGTTAAATACAAACCAGTTTGTCACTGCTATTGTTGATTAACACATCTGGACAGGTGTTTTTCAACACTACAGGCCTTTTACTCACAGTCACTTTCCTTTTGCAAACTGGATCTCTAAGCTGTGTTGCTATGAACTGACCAGGTTATCATTGTGTTGTTGGCAAAAAACGTGCACACACAGTCATGGGTTGCAATTCTTGGCACTTATTACTCTGTGCTCTGCATGTGCTCTGTGTTTTATTGAACATCCAACATGTAGATACTGGTTAAAGAGTTATACAAAGAATACAGATAAATTCATGTTTTAGGCCTCAAGCTATTGATATACCACACATACCTGACCTCAATGGTACCCACAGCATAAATCAAGGAACACTGATGACATCTTTAAAATAAGATCTGGAATCAACAGCTCTTTCTATTTCATAACTCTTATTCCTCCCCGCTATGTGGCTCACAGTTAATTCTTAGCCTAAACTAAACCTGACCATAATCTAATCTAAAACTAAGTCAGAGCTTCATACGTCATCACTTTCCTTCATCTGTCTGTTCTTCTTCTTTTGGCTCAAAGTAATAAAATAAAGACGATTGCATTCAGACGCTCAACGACTGCTCTCATTTCCTTCCCTCACTTGTTGTTGAAGTGTTCAACTAGTCCCAGGGTCAAAGGTCATACCCACAATCCCGCAGGCAGAGCTTTGAATCCTCACCTTGCTTCCCTACCTACAAACCTGATCGATACGTTTAAGAAGTTATTTGTGTGTTTGCAGCCTGATCGTGATCTGCATTCCAGCAGTGGCGGGTGAGGAGTTTACAGGTTCAGTGTTATCTGCAAAGAAGATAACTCCAGCTTCAAAACGGACTGCAAACGCCCGCCCACACACACATACGAGGGCTGCGGCAAAGTGTGTCACTGCGTGTGTGTGTATGTGTGTGTGTGTGTGTGTGTGCCCTCCTCCCTTGTTGTAAATCCCCCCCACCCGTCACATTAGCCTAATGAAAAGTAATAAGAGCGCTCCAAATGATCTACTCCCTGAGGTTGCCTCGGAGCTGTGTGAAATAAGATAACATTAACCTGAGTTATACGGCCTGCCAACGGGAAGTGCCATAACAAGACACACACATGTGACCACACACACACACACACACACACGCACACACACACACATCCGTCTTGTCTAGCGTTTACTCTCCAACTGGGAGTCATGGTGTCACACAGACACCATAAACTATAGCAGCGATATGAAACAATAATAAACACAATTCGAAGAGGAAACAGAATAAATATACATGGAGTCTCTCGCTGGCTGCAGTGTGTGTGCATGTGTGTGTGTGTGTGTGTGTGTGTGTGTGAATATGTGGGTTTTACTGGCCGCAGCATGTATTTTTATTGTTTCTCTGTTGAGTTTATTACTGTTTGATGTTTTTGTGTGGGCTTTATATACAGCACATATGCAGCTGTGGGAGCCAGAACATATACTGTATATTGATATCACACATTTGCGCGTTTTGTATATGCATGTGGTTACGAGAGAGAGAGCGAGGATGAGAAGCAGAAGGAGGCCGACAGGAAGGACGGAGAGAGAGAAGATGAAGAGGAGGCAGAGCTGAAGGGGTGAAGGAGAGTGTAAATCTAATGATGGCACGCTGAGAAAGAAAAAAGGAGGATGATGAGAGAAACACAGAGAGAGAGTGCACCGGCAGATCACACTTGTCATCTGTGATAGTGGAGTAATCAAAGGGAGGCTACATGAAGAGGAAAATTATCTCTCACTTTGTGCGAGACACTCAGACACAAAGAGACACACAGAAACATTTGTCACACATGCCGGTGGAGGAGAACTAAAGGCTCACATGTGGCGCGATTACAAGCATCATTTAGAAATAAAATATCAAATGCACAGCACCGATGCCGCGTGTGAAATGAGGATAATGACGCGTTGCTGTGCTCAGGAATATGTATGAAGTCATCGTTTACAAGTGGAGGTGATTAATTATTCAAATAGGGTGTGGAAATTTGCATTTGTAGATTGGACATAGTGCCACTTTACTTGATTCAATGACCTGTGGTGCAAGGTGATTCAACACATAGCACATTATCTGCTTTTTTAATTTATTTATTTACCCGGAATCCCCGTTAGTTAGTTTTTACTCTTCCTGTAAACACTACATCATAATGTCAAAACAAATATGTAATTAAAATCCAAAGCAAAAAATACCAATAAAATTACTAATGACAATAATAACAACAAAATGACCACAAGTCAAAAAGGGATAAAAAAACAGCCGTAAACAAAAGCAAACTACAGGAAACAATAAATCAACAACAATTAAACTACTAATGACAATAACAACAAAACAAGTCCTCACACCTTAAAAACATTTGAAACAGCTCAAAAATGACCTGCTGTTACATGAAAACTAGGGCTGTCAAATTTAACGCAATAATAACGCTTCAATGCAACTCATTTCTTCAACGCAACTTGCGATTTTTAAGGTTGTAGCGGGCTCACGTCATACTAGCTTGTCGCGAAGGAGGTTAACGCTCCAAACTTCCACTAAATGTTAGCGAGGAAAAACTGGCATGACCATTTTCAAAGGGGTTCCTTGACCTCTGACCTTAAGATATGTGAATGAAAATGGGTTCTATGGGTACCCACGAGTCTCATGTCTAGGAATGGTCTAATTTCTGTCGCCCAATGATATTTGAAATTTCAGTTGAAGAACAAAAACTCACCAAACCCGAGGTCAAGAGGAGATTAGCGCTGACTTTAAAGGTTTCCAAGACTGAAAGAAATAACCCCAATGATGTCATCAGGGGTTTTCTCAGCTTGGTCTAAGGGACCTGCCATGAAGCCTATTTTCTTAACTCCCAATATATAATTTCCTTTAGTGATATGTATACTGAGAGGCGCACATTCCTCTCGCTCATCTGTTCACCATTTATATAAGCCCTGATGTTTGAGAAATACTTGTACACTTGTGTTTAGTCGTTCTGCTCACACAGGTTTTCTGTAGGGGAGACTTTTATTCCTTAACCTGTTTTGTTGTAGTGTACCAAGTTAATCTTTTACTAAACCTAAATTTTGTAAAAAATTGCCTAAATCTAAGGAAGTTGTTTCCTGTGAAGACGGAAGTTTATTTTGAAAAGACTGCATGCATGTAACAAGCGGAAATTGACAATTTTTCGTAAGCTATCACACAAACCTTTATATGAGAATACGCTCTTTAAGTGTAATACTAAGTCAGTGGAGCATCCCTTTAAATAATACGAGAAGAAGCTAAACAAAAATAAAGACACAGGCAACTCTAGCAAGATTGAAACTGATAGAACGGCTCAAAATAATGTTGTCTGACTATTATTAGATCTATGTAACCAGGCAACATGTAGTTCAGCTACTTCAATGTGACAGAAAACAAGAGAACAAGAGACAAGAAATACTTTTATATTCATTCATTCAGTGTATGCGTCAGTTCCATAAATACTTGAGGTTCAAATGACTTAATCAAATGTGAAATTTCTGACACGACTTCAGAGCAGAAGTCGTGTAAACACAGCGAAAACTGCACATGTGGGTCCGCCAGGTAAAACACATTAAAACCTCCATATAACCTCACATTCACACACGTGAAGTTCAAAACAACAGGTAAATGAATGCAGGGAGGATCCGCAGAGTGCTACATCAAGGAGGAGGATGGAGAGAAGGAGGAGGAGGAGGAGAAATGGATCTGCACTTCAAACCACCTGGTGAAGACCTCTGCGGACGGATCCATCTCTCTCTCTCTATCTCCCTTCCTATCTGTCTCTCTCTCTCTCTCGTGCTCTCTTTCTGTCTCGCTCTGACAGATTTATTAAGAGGCGGGGATCAAAACGAGTCCCCAGCTCCCTCCTCTCCTCATCCCTTGCTTTCTCCTCTTCCTCATCAACTGACAGCATCTCCTCCCTCGTTCTCTCGTACTCCCTCCTCGTCCCATGGCCCAAGCCTATATTCCTGAGCCCTCAGAGAAAACGAGAGAAGTAGGGGATGAGGAAGGAGATGAGGAGGAGGAGGAGATAGGAGTGGAGAGGATGAATATCTTTTTTCCATCCCTGTGGCCTGCTTTAAAAGATTCTTCACCACTCACACACTTACACACACACAAACGTGTCACTTTCTTTCCTCTTCCACGCATGAAGTTGTCTTTTCTTATCTTTTGAACAGAGTGTGTACTCTCAGCAAACTTCAGGGGGGATTTTGTGTAAAGAAATAAAAACTGTATGTCACCACCATCAATGGCAAGCACAGGCTTGCTCGGGCAAATGGTATCTTTTCCTTTCCTTTCGCTTCACTGATGCTCCGTGCTGCATTCAGAGCCTATGGCTCGTCAGGAAAAACATCCAGCGCTGACAGATGGGGGTATTTCTCAATCGCCATTTTCCTGGAGTGATGCTTCCCGTCACTTTAGCCGAATAACATTGGCTGCTTCAACACGGAGGGATGTGAAACGGACAGCAGCCTGATCCTCACCTCCTGCCCCGTTGAAGTCACTTTCTAATATTACATCTTTGCTCACACATAATACAATACTGTACATCTTCTTTATAATGTAGTTTATTTGACATGAACATCACAGTAACATTAGACATACATTCATGCTCAAGGACTAGATGCACTGTGTTCAGTGTTTGTAGCGAAACCATAGACTGTATATATGAAGTGGACGTAGTCACGGTGACGTCTCCCATTGGTTTGTGGACTGCCGTTTTGAAGCCTCGAGTTCGGCATTTTGGCCGTCGCCATCTTGTTTTTTTGCAACCAGAAGTGACACAAGAGGGTGGAGTTAAGCACAACCGAACGCTGAATAAGATATTTTTAGGCGACCAAAAAGGTTATAATTAACTTTCATGAACTGAAAACACAAAAAGAAAGTTAAAGTTGTAAGACGAAAACATGGACAACTCCCAGACCGGACAACGCCGTGATAGCAATGTCAATCGTGTGTGTTTCAATCACAAGGTGGCCACGCCCTAAAGCATCCCCTGCTTTATGGTCTATTTGACTCTAAATGGGACCATAATTTACTAAATGAACATCATGCTGTATTGAAGAAGACTTGAAACTAGCGATTGAGAACATAAACTCATGTTTACAATGTTTACTGAGGTAATAAATCAAGTGAGAAGTAGGCTCATTTTCTCATAGACTTCTATACAATCAGACTTCTTTCTGCAACCAGAGGAGTCGCCCCCTGATGGCTATTAGAAAAAATGCAAGTTTAAGGCTCTTCAGCATTGGCTTCTACTGAGGTAAGAAATCAAGTGAGGTTTGTCAGTTCTCTTTTGCATTTTGTTTTCTAAAATTAAAAAAATATATATATTATATTTGTCAGGTACATACATGCAACCTCTGCATTTGACCCATCCTAAGCATTTGGGAGCATTGGGCTGCTGTGAAGCGCCCGGGGAGATACTTGGATACGGACAGTAGGAGTCGAGGGTCGAACCGGCAACCTTGTGGTTAAATGACGACCCCGCCACTGAGCCACAGAACACTTTATGCTAAATGTACAGCGTGTAATACAGATTTGTATTATACCCTGAAAACTGTACTCTACAACTAAAAACGGGTGAGGTTAGATGTGTTTACTCGCTCCTCCATTCCTGTAATTCCACAGATTTGGGGCTTTGACTGCATCATTTTGAAAAAAAATAAATAAATCTCTTCCCAATGATGTTGAAAGCTGCCGGAGACAAAGAGGGATGAAGACAGAGAGAGACTAGACCAGAGACCGGCCTCCCTCCATTACCCCCTGGCCTCGCTGTCTGGCAGGACGCGAGCGGCAGCGGCGGACGGACTCGGCCAGTCACCTATCAAAGGCTGTCTAATGAATAGTCATCTAATCCCCTCATTGAGATACAGAGAACAGGCTCGCTGCTAATGCTCTCAGACAGAGATGCGCTCTTTCTCTCCCTCATTCACACACACAGACAGTCTCACACATGAACAAGATTAATGCAAAAAAAACACACACTAAGGTGCACACACAATGGACAGAAAATACACAAGAGCACCTACACATTCACATGCAAACACTGTCTGTGTTGTTGGACTATCATGCAGGTGCCCCGGCCTCTTTCTCTCTGTCTCTCACACACACACACACACACAACAGCACAATACAACTCAACTATATTGTGCCTTTGTACTGAGCCGTAAGCCGCCCTAATTATTCCCGAGCAGAGTGGATTTCAAAGAGGGAAGACAAGAGGCCCCTCGTCATTTTGGAATCGGTTTAACATGTTTGTTTTATTCCCGGCTTGTTTACGAGCTGGCTCGCCGAGTGAGAAATATGAAGTCATTATGTTTAGATTGAAGGGGAGAATTATATATCCCGCGTTCTCCTCCACCCGGCAAATCATTCAAACACTTCTGTTTTGACATCATATCTGTCTTTCATTTCCCCCCTTTCTTTCTCTCTTTTATACCCGTTGTATATTCAGCCAAACATGGAATAAACATCTCACCTTTCACTCTTTGTTGTTTTTGCGTCTGTTCTTTCGTCCTGGCAGTGCGTTCAGGCCAGATATCAAATAAACACAGAGACAAAGCAGCCATGCACGGCCAACGAACCTCCACCTTCATCACCATCATCGCCACCGCCACCTGGCCAGAGGTGAGTGCCACCCGCAGGACCTGCTCAACAGGAAGAGCTTGAAAAGGAAAAGAAATCATTGTCACTTCAGCTTTCCACGTCAGAGTTTGGGATTCACCTGATTCCACTTGAAGGAGGGAACTGGGGATTTGAAGGAAGTTTGGAGGGTGGACATAAATGGACTCGCTGAACCCCCCTAGAAATGCATCTATATTTGTTTATAATAACACAGAACTAATAATTTATTGTAATGATGAATAATATCGACCTTGTTGTGTCTTCTTATCGATAGAATAAGAAACTAACAAGATAAGAAGATAGATTTGTGGTCTATTTATTTACTTTCTGTGACGCATGGTAAACAAACCATGTAGCCGATCAGCTGTGCGGTCGAGATCAGACTGGAGACGTAACCACTTAAAAGATGGGGGAGTTGCTATCTTCCGACATTTGTGATTTTTAAACAGAAAACACAGGTTTTATACTGTGATATTTACTGAAAATGAGAGTAGCCTAAATAAAATTGCAGGCGATCTAGGAGAGATGCCACCTTTTTTAGGTGTTTGGAATAAAATGAGGAGGTATCGTATCAGATAACTCCTCATTTCAACTTCATAAATCAGTTGTTCCTCATCCGTTGTGACGCTTTCAAAGCGAGCGACAGGAATAAATAGAAACAGGTCGTCTGACTAAAGTTCAGCTCAAAACGGCACACTGCGCAGCGCTTCAATGCAACTAATAGCCCCTTTCACTCCCTGCCCGGTTAAGTCTTTCAAACTCGACAACCCCAGCTTGTAAAGCAGAGTTTTTTTAGGACTGTCGAAGTTAACGTGTTAATGCAAATTCATTTTAATGCCACTAATTTCTTTAACGCATTAACGCAACTTTTTTAGGTTGTAGCAGGCTCAGTTTTTAAGCTAGTGTGAAGGAATCCATTTCTACCAACCATGTCATACTACAGCAGCTTGTCACAAAGGAGGTTAAATAATCGCTCGCAGCCAGTCAGGACATTCCAATAGAAAACAATGCAACCCAACAGATTTTGTCACGGACGCTTGCTCGCGTCACATTCTGTTTGGAGGGTTTAATATGTAGGCTACACACATCCCAATACATTAGACCTCTCTGAGGCGTACTGTAAACATTACATTCCCTCTAGTTTTTTTGTGAACCCCCAACCTTAAAGTTCAAACTGCGCCTACAACACTGAGCTGTGTGAAATGTCAGCCAGGAAGCAGGTAGCCAGCTCTGGACCGAAAATGGAAGACAACACAGCTGGGAGGCAAAAGGAGGAGAGGAGGAGGAGGATGGATGGATGATGATAAAGAAGAAGAAAGGAAAGTGCAATGAGATTAGAAGAGGACCGGAAAGATTAGCATCAAATGATGAATGACAGATCTGAAAAACAAGCTGTAAAAAGTTCTTAGAAAGGGAAGAGAGAGAGTAAGAGGAAAATAAAAAGAAAATAGAGAAAAGGGCTGCATTCTATTTATTCACACAGCAGTGACCTCGAGGGGGTCCAGAGACCCCAGCTCTTTATTTACATTGGCACAAACCCCCGCGCATTATCATCCTGATGAATATTTATTTATATATGTTTCTGGATTTGTTCTGCTCAGAGGGGTCCTGTTTGGGTTGGCCGGGCTCCGACTGGACCATCTGGTTGTCCTCGGGTCGGTTCTGAAGAACCGGACAGAGTCCAGAACCTCAGCTTGCTCTAAAAACAGGGTCCAGGAGTATTTCTCTGATCCATAATTTTTGCGGCTCGGGCTGCAGACGCTGGGCAGGGGAGTGAGCTGTAAAGCTGTGCTGGGTTCGGCTCCACGGCTGGAGGCGGGTGATGACACAAACACGGTGAGAGTTTTGTTCTTGGAAACGTTCGGCAGAATAACAGTGATTTCAGCAATGCAGCGCGGTGTTGGTGACTAATTGATTTCCTGCCAGATATCCAGGAGTTTCTTAAAGCTCTTCTCGGGTGAGCCATGAGTTTTACGGCTCTGTTGCTCCAAGCGACTAAAGAAGCCAGCAGAAAGTCACATGACTCATAGGAGCATCTTACTGGTGTTTCTTTATTCTGTTTTGAGAGATTGTCAGTTGTTGCAGTTGGAAAATGTGTAATTTTAGTTTAGTTAATTGGCACAAAAATTACATGTCTCGTTTTTTATTATTTTTTACATTATACAGGACTTTACGGTGTGCAAAGGGAGTCTGGTTAAATACATTACATCTGGCATTGTTAGGAGTCGTAATCTTCTGGAGAAATGATGCATGAAAATGCATGTGTTAAAGTTACTGTAACATCCATCATCTGTGAACAAGGGAACAACTGGTCTCAGCAGTTTGAATACACGGCGTTCCAAGAAACCTTGGAGCGGCTCAGAGTCCCCAGCATTATGCCACTTTAAATGTCTATTACTACAAAATTTAAAACTAATAGAGTGTAAGAACTACAATGTAATTAAAGAGCTACAAAGAAGTCCATGAATGATGGACGTTTGCCACCTTATGGAAGTGGCAAATTTCTGACACAGATTTGAAAAAGAACGGTCAAAGTCGAAGCAGCAGAGACTTTGATATTCTGACTTTTCGTCCCTATAGGCTGAATCAAGCTCCAAAAACACTGAATCGACTGCAACGACACTGTTGTTCCGGACGGCGTTATCATTATATCCGCCATATGAGAGTGCAAAGCGGCGGCCGTAAGCGAGCCAGTTCGGGCACATGCATGAACATGCTCTAAAAGGCACGAGCGGCTGGCGCAGCTATGTCAACTAAGCATGGAGAAGCTCAGATTGCAACACACACAGAGGGAGAGTGACTTCATTCTCTACTCAGGTATACATTACTACTCTATATCTTTACATAGACAATAGCTGTTTGCTACTATATTAATGCTCTGGCTATCGAATTTAGCACCTTGAATAAGACATGTCTCCAAGCCCCAGCCGAGATGGCCCTGATGACTTCACTATGACATCATCAGAGGTTGTTTTCCCAGATTTGACAAAGATCCAGTTATTTTACAAAGAGAACTGTATCAAACACAGATGATGTAAATGAGACTTCCCAGAAGAATAAAGTAAAGCTGTATCTGATGATGCTTCTCTGTTGCGGTACTCAACAGACGTGTTTTCTTGTGTAATCACAGAGGAAGGTCAGCGCTCGGGGTCACATTTGTTAACAAGGTGATCAATGTTAATCCCAGACGTAACGATCAACACGGATGAGTGAGAGCAGCATTAGTCAGAGCCTTCGAGTTACTGGCAATTATTGAACCACACGGCTTTGGGAGTTTTCTTTGTCACCTATCAAATTATTGATTAGACGGGGTGGCTGGGGTGACGAGAAGCAGTTGTGATTAACCTTACATGAGTCAAAATGTGACCTAGTGGCATTGTTACATTTATAATACAGTGAGAGAATGTGCTGAAAGCTATACAGGAGAGCAACATCACATGAAAGGTTTCTGTACTTTGAAGGGGGGAGGACGGATGGAGAGACGAGAGGTAAAGATACCATGCATGGTGAAAGAGAGCGTCCATGAATCCACTTAGAAATTATGGGAAAAAGATGCTCCAGAAGTTGCCTGAGAATCATCACGTTTTTAGGTTTTCTTCAGTACCAAAGTCATCCAATGATAGCTGTCCGTACATACATAGGTACAATACAAACATAAACTGCTAATAGCTAATTCGGCATGCTTTCAATGGTCGATATTTTCCAAAAATGAAAACAAATACGGGCTCAAGTTGTAGCCCAAAGCGAACTGTTACCCCTCAAATACAAGTAAGAAAAAGAATAATGAAAATCAGAGTTTCTTCACGTTGCACTATGAATATATTTTTGACATCACTAGGGATGAGGATGAGGATGAGGATGGGGGCAGAGTAAAACCAGCATCAATCATCCCTGTTTGAGGACCACAATTCAGCTGCAGACAGTTTTCCTCTCCTCCAGAAGAGCCAGACCTTCGCTGAGAGTTTCTAAAGACACCCTGCTTTGCTTTAAAACGCTGTGACGTCGCCACTGACCCAATTCTTGCAACAAACCCGCGAGCAGCCTCATGCGCTGCTGTATCTGCATATTTAACAGGAGGGAGCGGGAAGGAGGGGGTGGGAAAAGAGGGAAAAGGAACTCGTTGCCCCTTCTCCAGCTCGCCCTCAAAGCTTAGATGTACTGACGGATGACTCTGAACATAAATGAGGGCTGGAGATGAACCTCAAAGTGAGTCCTCCTCTTCTTCTTTGACTCACCCTGTTGTGCGCAGTCAAGAATCAGCTGATGAATACGCTGTCAGTGAAAGACATTCACTCATCACAGAAGCAAAGACCCGCAGACAAGAAGCTGTTGGCATAATCATTCAGTCGGGAGACGAGACGGTGTGTGTCCGTGTGCATTTAAAGCAGTGTTTCTCTTTGAGTCTGTTTGCCCACATGCACGCAAGACTTCTGTTTTTGTTGCATCTACATGCATTTTCATTTAAAAGTACAAGAAAGGCGTGCATTGTGAGAGTGTTCGACGGTGCATTTGTGCACGTTTGAGAGTTTCTATCTGAGAAAACGACAGCAACCAGCAGAGTTGAAGCAAAGTGATTCTGTTTGACATGCTGAAATCCAGTCTCATCCTCAGCTGTCTTCTGAGAGCAGCAGTCAGAGATACGGACAGAGAGGGAAGATAAGTAGAGCGTAAATGTTCCTTTAACACATCATATATTCTGGGCTATCTTCCCCCTCTATCTCCTCCATCTCGACACACACCATACACCAATACACCAGGCCTGGGAGGTACACAACATGAAGCTCTCAGACATATTGAGCAAATTAAGCGTTGTTAAAGATGAAATGTTGTAGTTAAGATGCTATCTCCTCAGGAATCACCATAAGAAGCCTGTCCCTGGTTATGCATATATCATACATGATTGGAGCCAAAGATTTGAGCGTTTTATGGGTTGACTCTCATGTAAAAATGTATCCGTGATAAATTCACTTTACATAAATTCATCCTTAATTTTGGCCATTTTCCTGCCCTTAAAATTGAGTGTATTAGCAGCTCCTGAAGACATGGTGAGTTTGAGCATAGACATTGACTATATTTACATGCACAATATTCAGTTTTTTACCCTTATTCTGAAAAAGACAATATTCCTACTAAGCTCTTTACATGGCTAATGAAAATTAATATTCCACTGTTGTTCCCGTTTCCATGCAGCCGTGCAAAAAAGGATTTTTTTCAAAGCTTTCCACCGGTGGCGGACTTGTTCAACCGTGTGAACACAGCCTCCCTCTCTCTTTCATACCTTCTTGAAACGGTTGGCGTTGTGATATTTGTGCATGTCCAAAAACATGTTGATATCCAAGTCTTTCATAATGTAAAAATGACCACCTGATTAAATGAAAGCTCAGAAAATGCTAGTGAGTGGATCTTGAGTTGAGATTATTTTGCCACACAGGGTGAGACAAGTTTTACACTCCTGAAGCTGCAACATCAAATCATCAACATCACATCAAAACTGACTGGTACATAGTGGATTTTTAATAAAAGATGATGATGATTTATTGACCCTCATATGAAGTGGTTTAATAACTCGGTGAGTATACCTTGAAAATCCATTGTTGTCGTTTCATGTGAAACAAATACTGCTCTAATCATCAACCCGGCTCAATCTTTCTGGCTGCTATGGTGACAGCCTGAACCAAATATGAGTTGAAATGACGACTGGCTGAACATGTCAACGGGGAGTCTGTGTGACCTCCAACGATCAGCTCCTCCCATGTGTCTCCGTCTGTATCTGATTACGTGCAGTCTGCAAGTTTGTGATGCATTATGGAGTCAGCGTGTCGTACGGTGGCTCAGAACCTACTCCCTAACTTAGAAATGTGGGTTACATATGGGCCTAAGTGGGTGTGAAAGAGAATGTTAATCAGCCGAATGCTTTTGTCTGCCTGCGAGGGTGGAGCTGCATGTGTGTGTGCGTACGTGGATGCTTCTCTCTATGCATGTGCATGCTTCCATATGTTGCTCCGCTCAGCAGGGGGGCATGTCAGGACGTCTTACGCCAACAGCTGGAGGAGACCAACTGTGCGGCAGACTCAGTGGTGGGTCGTATAGCCCATCATCACACCCAGTACACAACCGGACTGAACCATTTTCGCAATAATCTAGTGTGGTGAACCAGGACGTCCTCTTCAATCACTCCTGACCACAGTCATTCTTTCAGAGGACACTGTGTGTGCGAGCTTACTGTAAGTGCAACTCTAAGAGGCGACGCCACAGAGCCTGGAAAAGCTCCAGGACTACAAAGCGAGCGCCATTGTACGGTTCCTGGGCCACAGTGCAAGTGTTTGTGTTTCTCATTTGAGTTTGGTTTGCGGCGGGGGCTGAGTCAGATGGGAAATATTGGATACTCCCCCCGCGCCTCGGCACTTGTCTCGTAAATCCAGCGTCCCCCTGTCATTCTCCTTCTCTTTTAGCTCTCCCATTGGTGACATAATCTCCTCGCCCCTTGTGGGTGTGTTCCCCGCTCATTACTATTTCTTCCTCTTTGCTTTTGTCTTTGTTTCACAACTTCCCCCTCTCTCTCTCTCTTTCTCTCTCTCCCTCCATTTCTCGCGCTGTCACTCTCCTCCTCAACACCCTCATCTCAAGCCGCGAAGAGGAGGTGTTACTCTTCTTCTTCCATGGAGTTTCCCTCCGCCAGGCTGCCTAGAGACAAAACACATAAGATACTTTAGGAAATAATTAACACCCTGCTAAGCTCTGAGAGACAAAACTCGATGACATGTGTCACTTCCGCACATGCAGGAACACACAAACCTGGCAGCAGGCAACGTATCCTCATACAACTGCTCTGATGATATCTTACGAAAAAACGTATTCCTTCTTTTTCGTTCGTTTTCCTACGAATGTCCAGCAACACGTGTCACTTTACGCTCGTTTCATGCATACAGTCTTTTCAAAATAAACTTCTGTCTTCACAGGAAACAACTTCATCAAGTTTAGGCAAGAAATCTACTTAGTTAAGTTTAGGAAAAGATCGACTTGGTTAGGATTAGACAACAAAACTACACAGGCAGTTACTGTAACCACCGGGGGGCTGATGTTGTTTACTACTTAGTACCATCTGCGATTTGAGCGCTCTGTACATTACTCCATGTTGTGATTCGAATCACCAGCTAAAGCGCTGAGGTTACAGGACAAGCGTTACCTGTTGTTGTGATTTTTCAGTCATGAAAGACGGTAGCTGGACCCCGTCCTTTGCATAACGCAGGACGAACATAGCATTGAGTGTGCACAGGCTAACAATGACTAACAGGTGTTGAACTAACATGAAAAGGAAACTGGTCTGCTAGCTTTGCCAGTCAGTGTTGCCAACTATTTTCAGTGTAAAGTAGAGGATCATCCCGATGTTCCCACGGCATGTGTGTCTCTTGATATAAACTAAAAGAATGAGATATAAATGTCTAAAGTCAAGAATACTGTCTTGCCTGCAAATTTGAGGGTGTATTGAGGAGTATAACATCATTATTAGCTATAAGCTATTTTGTAAGATGCTATAATCTTATCAAAATGCATCTTAATCTACCATCAAAACTTTTACGTCTTAAAAACTTTTTAATAAGACTGTTATAGACTGGAACTGATGTGTATTTTGAGAAAAAAAAAGTTAAAGTTAAATCATTTAGAATAAAACAAAGCAAAATGACAAACAATGGGGATTAGTGATTGGTTATTAATACCCATATTCACAACTGATTTATGCTTCTGTCTGGCTGATGATGCACATAAAGTGGCTGGATTTGTCGCTGTACATGCTTCTTTGGTAAAAAAAAAAAACCTATGGAGAAAGTCACTAAATTGGCGAAACAGATGATGGTTTGCTGCCATGGGAGAGGCTTGAATCTTAGACGTTGTTTCCACAAATATGCACAAAACCGCTGTGTACTTTTCAAAAGATATTATTATATTTTATATTTCCTCACTCAAAAAGTCAGGAGAATTCAATTTCCACTTTATGTGTTGTGTTTTTTTCATTTTTTGTTTTTTTCAAGCATGTGTAATAAGTATTTGTGTGTGTGAGTGCATTAGTGTGTGTGAGTGCATTAGTGTGTGTGAGTGCATTAGTGTGTGTGGACCAGCTCTTGATAATTACAGAAAGACAGCGAGTGGCTTTGTGCAGCTCTACTTCGGCCATTCAGTCCAACACAACCGTGACGGCCAGTCAGACCATTCAACGAGCGCTCAGAAGGCCGGCATTCATGCATGGCCCTTAGAATTAAACAAGCACACACAAACACATACCATATGCAAACACACACACACACACACACACACACAGATGCAATCTCTAAATATGGTATGTATGGACTCAATTTTACCCTAATTCACCCAACATACACACACAAAGAAAGTCGCTCGGCTGGTTCTTCTTGTATACACATCGACTGAGATGTAAACACATATGAAACAGGAGACACCGCTGATTCAATCACCAAAAAGAAACACACACACACACACACACACACGAACACACACACATTTCCATCAAACGCAGCCCTTACTTGTTTTGTCTGCTGTGTAGCTAAGTAGAATTTGCGCTAAAATAACTTCAAAGGCGGTGAAGGAGGGGCCACTCCGAGGAGTATGGGTAATTAGGACTGTGGAGCGAGGGAGTAAAGAGAGAGAGAGAGAAGATGAGTGAAAGGGGGGAAAGGGAGAAGGATCCTCTGAGCCACAATGGATGAATAGGAGGAGAGACGGTTTGGAGACAAGGGGGGGAAACTGGGAACACTTCATGATAACACTTGAGCCCACACACACACACAAGCACACACAGATTGGCGGTGTGATAGCACGCCACGAGACAGGAAATTTTGGCCGTGGAATTTACTCCCAGTTGCAAACATGACGCCGGATAGACACAACCACACAATCAAGTAGAAACAGACCAAAGCAGACATTCTCTCTCTCAGACACACACACACACACACACACATACACAAAGTGCTCCTAACAGCAGTGTGTTTCCAGCCAGCCGTGCAGCCGGTCCACCCAGCCATCACAAGAGCCCTCCACCAGCTAATGCACTGCTATTTATAGCCCGTAAACAACACTAAACATGTCGAGATTGTCCCCTTATCGCCGCCTGTGCAAATAAAGCCAGATCACTAAATGCTACTGTCAACAAAATTGAGCTCTGTGCCTTTTAAAATGTGTGCGCTACGTTCATATAAAACGCCTAATGAATCTTGGCTAATAGAACTGTGTCTGCCTGTAAGAGTTGTTTACCCAAAAAAATACAGTGGATACCTCAGTAAACAATGAAATGAAACAGGAGAAAATGGAGAATTGAAGCTTGGGAAGGAAAGCGTTGGGAGAAAAAGGGAATCTGTGTGTGTGTGTGTGTGTGTGTGTGTGTGTGTGTGTGTGTGTGTGTGTGTGTGTGTGTGAGTGTGTGTGTGTGTGTGAGGAGAAAGTGGATGCAGACGGAGGGGTGAGAGTGCCCTCTATTGACTGAGCTGGGTTTAACAGATCAGGATAGAGATAGACACACACGCACACACACACACGCGCATGACAAGCAGCAGAGTGTTTAGTTACTGTTTAGTCTGAAACTAACACACACACACACACACACACACTGCTGCAACCTCAACTATACACACTTCCAAAAAATCAGCTACATCCAGATGGGCGAATAAAGACTGTGGCACAGGAGGGTGTGTGTGTGTGTGTGTGTGTGTGTGTGTGTGTGTGTTTGTGTGGAAAGCATGCACCCTTGCATGTGTGTGTGTGTTTAAGTGTGTATTTTGCATGTATGTAAACCGTGTTGGACCATCAGCCGTTCTGCAGATTTCTGGATCCCCGCTGAGCTGCAGCTGCCTGAGTGACATGTGCTGGTTGAGCCCAAAAGCCCCTTCAACTAAAATCACTTATCCTCTCCCACCCACCCACCCAAACACACACACACACACACACACACACACACTGTCCATCTGCAACTGTTCTGAAATTGGAACTGGTGTACGTTGAAGCAGCATCCAGCAGTTTCCTGTTGGGATCAGAGGAGAGTCAGGAGGAGGATTGATGGATGACGTCAGCTGTTGAGGACACAAATACATATTTTGGTGTTTTGTTGCTTTAACATCGAATGCACTGACATCATAGTGTTGGCTTGGCTCCTCCCTTTGTCCTGTAAGAAGCCCAATATTCATCAGTACTCGTACTAAAATGATGTTAGGTGGGTTAGCAATTTTTCAGAAACCCATAATTTCTCAAACAAAGCTCAGATGAAATGAACCACAAATACCTGCTTTAATTGATTCCATTACAGGGTTTCCACTCATAAACTGGTTGGCAGAGGTGATTTGACTCTGATCTGAGTCACCGATGCAATCAACAACCAACCTGCTGACATTAAAATCATGTCCAACTAGTCCATGTCTAACTTTCCAACTCACCTTCTAACCAGCCTGGTGGGTTTTCTGTTCTGATTAATTACCAAAAAGTGAACTTAAAATGTGATCAATCGGTTATTGTCTCATGCTGAGCTGAATCAGGTAGACGCTGACACTTCTCATCTTGTGATCAATTATTTAACTAGATGACTGTCTAAAAAAGTCTCCTCAAACAATAAATACTGTATGTGGTAATTGCTGTATGATATAGCCGCTCTGACACGGCTGTGTTCACTATGGTTGCATAGAATGGAAGAAAATCCCTCAAAAATGCTTCAGGTCACAGTTATGTGCACAAGTGTGAGTTAAAATACTTGTTCTTTGAAATGGACGACTGAAAAACATAAGTGTTGAACCACGAAGTAGCTCTGCAAGATCTAATTGGCATCAGTTTTGAAAATAAGAAGTTCACACTACAAGACTTTCAAAGGTGTCAGATCGCTGTACTGTTCACACTACACAACTTGCTGTCTTGTAATCGGGAGTCTTGAAGTCGTCGTGGTTTTCACACTACAAGTCTGACCGGAGACAGGAGGTCACTCACTACGAGATCTTTCACCGGGAGGAATCCCCGATGAGGTCTCCAAACTATGTTTTGTCACGAAAACACAGGCGAGAAATACACGCTAAATGACGTGATACCATACATGAGACACATTGCTGATGTTGGCCGAGGGGTTTACAAAAAATCCTGTTTCCACCGGATTCCACACATCTTTTTTTTACTATTTATTCCTCTCTGTGTAACAACAACTTTGCTCCGGGTTGCAAATACAACTCATATAGTAAGTTCCTGTTGTTACAGACAACCCCTCCTCCCCCAGGTTTCCCCTCAACTCCGGTTTTGCACTCTCATTGACTGTAGCTTGTGACCGGAGTACCCAACAGATCAAGATATTTAGGATGCTATATATCTGGAATCTCTATGTCTGGCATCGGCTCGTGTCTTTCAGCAGCCCACACATAACTCTCGAGCTCTGACGTGCGAGCAGCGAGCCACTGAGCCACTTGCCTCTGATCTGGGGCTTTTGTTGGGAATCTCAAAAAACTTTCGGGGAGTGGAAGATCAGACCTGAAGTCGTGTAGTGTGAACCAGGCATTAGTAGCTGCAAGATGAACTGGTGGTGCTTATGATTTAGAGCAAAAGTTTTCATGATGGCGAAAACTACAAAGAAAACCGGGGCCTGTTTCACAAAAGGATTTGTGTGTTCTGCTTACATGTAGATCAAAATCACGTTTCACAAACATTGCAGACATATTTCTGAGTCCAGGGCATGTCCATCCACAGGCTGGAGTAGATGACACTGACTGGTGAAGGTCAGATTTTCATGAAATTGCCAGTAAGGTTCATTCTTGACCCTGGCAGTAGTTTAACAAAACCATCTTGAATCATCCTCTATTCTTCTGGTACCTCTGTCTTCTCTTCATTAATTGATTCTGAACCTTTTATCACTCTCAGATACACAGACATCACCTGTACAAACAAGCAGACGCAGACAGACAGGTGGCGTCTCCTGGGTGACAAGTTGACAGTGAGACGGTGAGTCTGGCTCCGAGGGGGGGGCGTCTGCTGTCATATTTAGAACACACACACACTAACACACCTGTTACGTAACACCGCCGCGGCCTACAAAACCCTTGTATTCTCCAATGTGACATTTCTCACACTGCTAATTGGAGTGACAGCGACTGAGATCACCGACTTTGATGTTTGACAAAGCAAAAGTAACTACAGCTATTCAAACCTCGTGTTGAGACTCCGTTGTTGCTCTGATCCACGAAGCTGCTCTGTTTTATTTTGATTTCTCAAACCGGAAGGTTGTGCAGATGTGAGTTTTTGTCCGACAGCGGTGGTGATAAGCGCTCTGAGCTTGTCATAGCGGTGCCCTGGGTTGGAGTTTGTCTTCTGTGAAATATCCGAATGTCACTTTTCAACCCCTCCTCCTCCCCAGCTCCTCTTCCTCCGTCATCCCCCTTTCCCTGTATTCCTGTCACTTCGCCTCGCTCGCCCAGACTATCAAAGCTTACACTGTTTACTTTCTTCCATCTTTCCCCTTCCATCTCTCATTGTCACTTCTCTCTCTCTTTCTTGCTGTTTTCTGCCGTTCTCTCCCTCTCTCTTTGTCTCTTTGATGTTCATGCAGCGCTGACACAGACCCACTCCAGACTCAACTCCCCCTTGAATGTTAATGGACTTCCTAGATTGTGGATGTGTGTGTGTTTGCATGTTGTGCATCTGTGTGAATGGATGCATTCATGGTGCGTGCACATAATTGTTTGTGCAAGCATTTATTGCTCCTTGTGTTCAGGGAAGTTTTTGGTTTTCAGCTTAAAGAAACAGATCTTTGAATGTTTTAATTTTCTCATTTGCATTTTACTTATATGTAGACATGTTGTGTGATCATATCATTTTTAAAGCTGCTTTTCTCAATATTTCTTTTCTGAACAGTGGATCATATGACGTGTATTTTGAAAGGTGACACTCAAAGTGACGAACTCACAAAGAATTTAAACCTACAGCTCAGTTTTACGGAGCATTTTGGCATCTTTCAGCTTATTGTTGTGGTTTTATGGCCCACTAATTTATTGTTTTGATTTACTCTCACGCTCTCATCAACCTCGTTTCCAGATGTAGCAGCTGTCTTTTAGCAAAAGACTTCTTAAAACACAAAAACTGTTGACCTTATATAACCCATTGGTTTATGGAGTACGGTTTTGAAGCCTCAAGTTCGGCATTTTGGCCGTCACCATCTTTGGTTTTGCAACCAGAAGTGACACGAGAGGGTACAAGGACAACCAACTGCCGAACAACACATTTTTAGGAGACCAAAATGTTACATAACCTGGAAACGCACTGTGAAAGTGTTAAAGTTGTAAGATGAAAATACGAACAACTCCCAGACCGGACAACGCCGTGGTAGCGACCTGTCAATCACAAGGTAGCCACGCCCTAAAGCATCCCCTGCTTTATGGTCTATCTGACTCTAAATGGGACCATAATTTACTAAATGAACATCATGCTGTATTGAAGAAGACTTGAAACTAGAGATTGAGACCATAAACTCATGTTTACAATGTTTACTGAGGTAATAAATCAAGAGAGAAGTAGGCTCATTTTCTCATAGACAATACAATCAGACTTCTTTTTGCAACCAGAGGAGTCGCCCCCTGCTGGCTATTAGAAAGAATGCAAGTTTAAGGCACTTCAGCATTGGCTTCATCCTTTCAGTTCAACTCCACTATACGCTACCTTCCCAGCACCACACGACAGTTAGCAACTAGCCTGCATACAGTACAGCAGTGGAGCATTGAGCAGCTAAAGAGACAGATATTTCCTTCAGGAATTGGTGGAGACCAAAACAATAGTGTGACATTCCTCAGTTGTCATCAACGTGACTGCAAATGAATACCACTGTCACTCCATGTGTGCTTAATTGCTAACATTTGCCAAATCTGAATTCCCACCACTTCCCTCTTGTTCTATTGCAGCAGTAAATCCTTTCCTTTGTCTGGTCTTACTAATGTTTGCTGCAGTTTCCACACTGGGATCATTAAATTTTCTATGAGAACTTAAGTTCGTTAGCAAATGAGAAAATAAGTGAACAACTGGGCCTCGCTAATCAGGCAAGCACACTAAAATCAATTTGAGTGTTTATTGTTTTTGGCGAAGCCGTGCTGGTGGATTTGACGTCTTCCACATGTGTCCCTGCTGAGTCCCGTTCTCAAGTCTCTGGAAGGTGGAAAACCGGAGGCGCTACATCCAACTTTCCCTCCCCAGGCCTCCACTCACGGGACCGGTGCAAAAGTTTAGTGAAAACACACATGCACTCCTTACACTGTCCTACGCACACCTAACAAGACACACACTTGGACAAGAAGGTGAGATTTTTAATTATTGTCAATTTGTCTAACGTGACATCTCTGACTGTGTGTTATTCACATGGCTGTGGTGTAACCAACACCACAACACCCATGTGATTCAAACATCTTTTTCCATTCTTCTTCTTCTTTCCCCAAAGAACTCGTTTGTTTTTGTATCCTTTAACCTCTTTTTCCTCTTCTCCTTACTTCCATCCTTCTCTTCCCTCCGTCGGAACTCCTGCAGAAGTGTTGCGTTGTAGTGTGGTGAGCTCTGAGAAACAAAGTCCGATTTCTTTGCCATTATCAGCACGTCTGTTTTCCCTCATTTCCACACAAACGGCTTGTCGGCCGGTGGCGCGGTGCCACAACCAATGCCAGTCTTTGTAGCTCTTCCAGGTGGGTGATTTATGCGTGGCGCTGAGCCCCCAAAGCGCCACCGAGCCTCTGTCGTCTCCCTTCTGCCAGGCTTGGCCCCCGATGGGATATAAATCCTTCTCAGACGCCGTCGCCAACGAACAAACAAACTTTTATTTACTCGGAAATATACCCCTCTGTGTTTCTCTTTAACTTGAGCAGTGGATTGATTTCATCTTCCAGTTTTTGCTTTGCTATCTCTTTATTATCCATCAGTTACTTTCTGGCATCACTATTTAGCAGAAACTTCTGGCAAAGCTGGACAGAAAATTTAATTTAAAAAACATCAAACGGCTACTTTGATTGATTTTTCAATGTTGATCCAAAACATATTTCTGCATTGAAACTGCTGCTAGCTGGTGTTGTGTGAATATGTAATACATTTACATTTGACCATGCTAAATATTCCATTATAATCTAGATTTTCCACCCGCATTTTTGTCATAATCTGCCTCTGAGGTTATGTTTTCTTTGTTTCTTATAGTTTCCTGTTTTATTTTGTCATTCATCTCTCCTCGTTTCAGATCTCTTCACTTCCTGCCTTTGTGTGTTTTCCCGCTAGTTTTGATTGTCTGCCCCGCCCTGATTAGTTTCACCTGTTCCTCATTAGTCCTGATTCACCTCACCTCCTGCTCACCTGTTCTCACTTCCCCCAATCATTCACATCCAATCATTCACATCCAATCATTCACTACATATACCAGTCCAGTTTCTTTGTCAGTTCGGCTTCGTTGCATCTTTTGTTTGGAGTTTTGCTGCCTGTTTCCCTGTGGTGCCCGAGTTATTAGTATTCAGAAACCCCAATAGTCCGAAAAATGTCCTGTTGGAACAAAAGCCCATTTGTCCAACAGCCAGCAAGGTCCATTGCTGTGAAAACTCTCTGTCCAACAAACAAAAGCACATGGCAGGATGAAGGTTGCAATTTTTGGTCCTACCATGCAGGCTACTTGCCAACCTTGAGACCTCAAAAGTAGGGAGGATTTCCTCCCTCAGAAAAAATAGTGTTTCAGAAACTTCGATTCCTGCATTCTGGTGACTTTTAAAGAATGGAAATAGCAAAAAATAATAAGTACACTGCAACAGCATTGTTATGTTAAATAGGCCTACTTTGAATTTTACTTTGAATTCTCAGGAAAGAAAACTGAAAAATGTCCCCTCTGGCTTGAACTTACGTGTATCTCTGGCATAAACTAATATCCATCAATTTTTATTCATTCATTTTTTTGCTCCTTCTTGAGTATTTCTTTCTCTTAGTTCTCTCTCCAGCTCTCACTCACTGAAGGTCCTTTCAGAAAAAACACAACAGCGGCACCACGGCGCTCTAAAACTCATTACTTTCAATGGCTTGCACCGCGCTGCGATGGCTTTTCACTGCGTCATGCAAAGCCCAACGTTGGGCATTGCACACTGTGATGTGCAGCAAGCGCAGCTCAAACTGCGTTGTGTCGCGAGCAGCTTTCTACTGCCAGGAACAACATTTGGTGTAAATGCACTGTTGTCCAGGTGGAAACAGTAGGGCTAATACATACTATACAGTACCAGAAATAGTTTGAGAACGAAAAGGCAAAAAGGTGTGAAAATTTAACATAAATCAGGTGAAATACGGGAGATTTGTGATCCCGGGAGGAAACCGGGAGAGTGTAATGAAAAACAAAAGAAGGCATGACCCGCCCTACTCTGCCTCTGGTTGACTTACCCTGATATTCTTACCCTACACCTAACTAATCTCACTGCCTAAACCTAACCAACCCAACCAACCAAGGCAGCTGGAGCCTTTCTCAAACCGGACCCTCCCCACAATGAAGCACCCTTATTCAAGTAGGATGTTAGTATGAGGAATATGAGGGCCCAAACTGAGAGGAAAAAGAGGAATACAAAGACTGAGTGAAAAAGAGCAGCAGACGTTAGCAGGCTAATGGGTTCAAACTGGCCTGATCCTTCCGTTTCTCTCCAGAGGGGTCAGCTGAACACACACTCTATTCCTAATTGTTCCCATGCCACGACCTCACACACACACTCTCTAACCATGTTGCCAATTTTCTTTCCCTAAAAACATGTAAAAACAATGGCTTCGTAGAACAAGGTAGATACCAGTGTATACATTCACATACGGTCACTAATACACACAGTTCTGTCATGAAATAAAGATCAGGGGTTGAGTCTGTGTTGCCTTTGTTTTCATAGTCTGAGTGATCTGTGCTAAGTGCCGCGCTGTAATTTTAATGGTATTTATGACTGTGCACACACACATCTGTCTCCAGCTGTCAACTCAGACACACATGCATGTATGAAGACATGCAAGCATGCATGCACGGTGACATACAGATGTGTGCAGGCTTGCATAGACCCAAGCTCCTATAGAAACACACACTCCAACCGATGCAATATGCATGTCAGCATAATAAATGGAGATGGCAAGTGGTGTTACTGTAGACAGGCTTTCAGAGAGAGAGATGAGGACAGGCTTGAGAAAGGGTCAGAGGGTAGAAAAGTGTAGAAATACTAAAACACGGCAGAAAAATCAAGAGATGTGGACAAAAGATGGAAATAATTAAAGCTGGAATGAATAGAAGTAAAGATAGAGGGGGGTAATGGTGGGTTGAAAAAGAAGTAGGAGGGCTGTGGTTGGAGTTTCGCACTACAGAATAATAGATGGATATCTGTGTGTGTGAGTGTGAGTGTGTGTGTGTGTGTGTGTGTGTATTCCCTCTCACTGGGACCAGATGAAGTATTCCTCAGTGTCTGTGGCAATCGACCAGAGCAGCGCAGCTCCAATGATGGATACCACCGCACTAATCGCTCCTCCGATGCCTTCTGTTTCTCTCGCACATACTTTGCTCCACTCTCACTCATTCATTTATCTCTCCCTCTTTTTTCCCCTCCCTCGCTCCGTCCTCCCCTTCCAACGCTGCGGCACACAAACAGAAACAGATCACAGATTTAATGAAATTAAGTTGGGAGGGAGGCCTGCCGGAGGGGCGTTTGTTTCACGTCTCCTGACAGCTGCCGCAGTGGCGCACCTCCGCCACCTGACTGACTCCGCAGCCCGAAATGACTCCTCTTAAGAAAGTCCCCGACATAATCGTCTTTTCACACATGGAGAGCTGCATCCAGCCTCGCAGCTTGCATCATTCGCCCGTTGGGGAGGATAAATCATTAAGGCTGCGGAGCCCGGGGACCATCAGGGGTCCTTGCGAGGGGATCCAGAATCCTGAAATTTGAATGACCTTATTTTTTAGTTTGTTGCTCAGTGAAACATCATCTGAAGCCGGGAGTATTGAATTTTACAGGCTGTCACTTTGACTTAAAATGCTTACTACCTTTGGAACGTGGGAAAAATGTACCGACTGAGAAGTAATGTGTGGAGGCATTTTGAATTTGGCACCATAGAAAATTGTGGATAAAGGTAAGGCTGTTTTCTGACGTAACATCAACTGACTCACCTCACAATAAGGTTAGCTAGTCACTCAAGTGTAACAGCCGAGGTACAACAAAGAAGTTAATTCTACAGTGTAGTTAAGGATTAGTCTAGACAGGCTGCGGTTTAATGAATATGAACAAATTAAATGCACTGATTTTTTTTTTCTTTACAGTCAGAAATTAGCAAGTATTGAAATACAGAGGACGACAGCGGAGTTGCAATGCAAATCACAAAATCCCACAACAGCACAAATTCTTGCGTCTCCAACAGAAATGGGCATATCTTTTAAATAGTTCTACATATAATAACTTATGGTGCAGTTGGAGAGGAAAAGGCAAATCAACGAAAAGGAAAAATGTTAAATTTGGATGAGCTGGTGGATGGAGAGATGAGGGCAACAAGGACTGTCAACTCTGTCAGCGCATTCGCACGAAAAGGCGTATGAATAACAACGCCTTTCTTGTTTTTGTCATTTTCTACACCATGTAGTCTGTACTGACTGCAATGTAAACACATTCACATAAATATGCTACACTTAGAGCTAGTGACGCTGAATACAAAGAGAAAGACCACTTATGTTGGGCAGGAGGGGAGGTGGATGGGTCCAACAAACTCACAACTTTAACATGTTTTCCGTACTTATGTTACGTTGTTTCTGTATGTATTTTACTTGGTTAACATACAGTTTAAGCCCAACCATGATGTTTTTCCTAAACCTAATTAAGTGGTTTTGTTGCCTAAACCTAACTGCACATTACTGTAGTGTACACGTGAAAAGCCTAAAATGCATCCTCATGACACGCAGAACGTCTGTGTAATGTCTTTATACTCCTTCCCGTGAGACCCGTGAGGTGGTCTTCAGGCGAGTTGTGGTTCTGCACTGAAACATGATGAACCGCATTATAACACTTCTTTATTCTACCGTTTGCTCGTCACTTTATGGCAGCTTTTTACTCCCGCCATGTCATGTCAGTCCTCGCAATTCCATTCGTAAATTTCAACACAAACAGCTACTGAATGAGAGAGAAAAGGATTAGCATCATTGAACTCAATGCTGTATAATTTCATCTCACAATTGTCAACACCAGCTGGCCCAGACTGGAACTTACTCCGATCCTTAAATGGCCCCACAATGAAGCACAAAACTAATGTGTGTTGCTGCCCTTCCTCCAGTTTTACTGCTATATCACATTCAGTACCAGCCCATATCCAGTTCTAATGGGGTTCTTCGGGATGCCATCTGACCAAATGGGAGTCTGTGGTCCAACACTGGCAGTCCTCGATATGGAAAAGTTTAGGAACCATTGCTGAGAGTCTCCAACAAACATTAGACTTCAGACAGATTGTGTAAGTGTCTTTTTATAAATGATACACCAGGGTGTTCTTGCATTCGGTCGGCGTACCCTCGTAGCACAAAGGCCCATAGTTCGTGCAGGACCCCTGGGTGTACTGGATGTTCATGCTGACAGGGGAGAGATGGAGGGGGCGGGAAGAGCGGAGCAGGACAGCGGGCGGGTGGGGGTGGCAAGAGGGTCTCTTCTGATCTCCCATAATCCCCCACTTTGTTTTGGACCCACTCGAAAGCTCTCGCTTGAACAAATACACACTTCTCCGACTGTCTAGCTTTTCAAGACACCTCCTCCCCCCCGTCCTCCCTCTCGTTTTCTCCTCTCTCCCTCATCCCTCTATCCCGAGACCCCATCGAGGGCCTGTCACCAGCACTGTTTTCCTTCTTTCATTTTTGTTTGTTTTCCAAAATAAAAGCCTCATTGAGAGGTGCGGTAAATGTGTGTGTATGTGTGGATGGTTGTTTTTGCTCTTGCCGGTAGAACCTTAATGACCTGTGCTCCACTCTGCCCAGCTGTCTCCACTCTGCATCAGCATTTAATCTGCACAAAGGCTACAGGACCACCCCAATGGGTCGCAACACACACACACACATACACACACACATACACCTCGCTCACCAGGTAATTATGAACCAGGGGAGAGAACAGGAGAACAGTCATCCTCTCCCCCCACCCTCCCACCTTCTCTCCGTCTGTACTTCCCTGCTTCCCCGAGTCTATTCCCAAGGTTGAGCGCAGAGGCAATAAGTGTGTGTGTGGGTTTTTAAAGCAAACTTTGTGAATTATGGGGAGCAGGGGAGGCTGCGCTGCAACTTAAAGAGCTGAGTTAGCAGATGGGAGACAATGCACCTCAGGGAGACGGCGGGGAGAGAAATGAAGGCCTGGAGATCAAATCAAGACCTCGAGAATCTCATTCGGAGAGCAGGGGAAGTGCATCGCATAGGGGGAGACACAATAGAAAAACAAATCATGTGCAGGGAGAAAAAAAAAAACACCTTGATGATATTTCCTGTCCTCTGGATATTGTTCCGAGGTGTTTTTATGAAGTTGAGGTGTGCTGGTGGCTTAATCGTGCATCCACACTGCACAGCTAACATGTTGTCAGACGTGTGATTCTTTCCTGTGAGCTGAAACAAGCTGACCAGTGTTCCTTGGCACAGTTTGTTAAGCTAACAGCTCCCGTCACTGTAGGATATCAGTTATAAGCCGGGTTTCCACCAAAAGTTCCAAAGACTTTTAGTCCCTGCATGGAACTGCTTTTCAAGGAACTAAAAGGTTCCTTCAGCACATTGTTGTCTGTGTTTCCACCGCGGTCTAAAGATTAGGCAAATTAGTCTGCTGACGTATGAAGAAGCAACATGACATGGGACGAGGGCCGCTGGTGGTCGCAGCGTTAAACACACTTTCAGTTCAGTATACCATCCCGTTTCATTGAAAAAACATGTTAAAAAAAAATATTTTCTCACTGCGACAATACACGGATGTAATGAATGAAATGTAGAGGAGGAAAATGAAACTAAAAGTGTCTGTCTCCACAGTAAATCATCTGTTGAGTGTTTGATGGTTATTTATTTGTGCTTTATAACGTAACCGCTGTACAACAATCATATAGGCTGTGAGTCCTTTCCTTAGCACCCAGAAAAACTGAAATAGGTCAAAGCTGCATGTTTGCGAAGGATGTGAGCAGGAGCCTCTCTGTTGGTATTAAGGCTCATTGGTGACATGTTTTTTGAGGGATTATTTCCTCGGGGAGATTTCCATTTTTTCCTGTGGGTGTCAGGTGTTTGTCAGGAAGCATAATGCTGCCCTGATATGAAAACTGCAACAATGAATTATGGGTAAAATAGAGACTAAATGACGGCTTTATGTTTACTGAAATAGATGACCTTGTTTTGTGGAAGCTGTTTTTCATACCGCAAAAGAAAGAATGAAAGCAAAGAAAAATGGGGGATGATCTGGAGGTATCGAAAATCATCATTTAATGTCTCCCCGTCCTGCGAGTGGTCACCATTTCATTATTACTGGCTTGATTTTGCAGCAGTTTTATCTGTTTCATGACACTTCTGAAATATTTGGACTGCAAAAATGGAAGCAGAGCTCATTTAGGCAACATCAATCATCATCATCAGTCGTTCAGTAAAACGACACGTTTATGTTCAAATAACAAAGATCTCTGGTGGTCGTATAGTTATTATGACTCTTGTGGGTCAGGAGCAAAGGAGGAAGTAGTTTCAAATTGTTACAGAGCCACAAAGTCTGCAGGGAGGACGTCGGGGTGGTTGAATGGATCTTGAAAACATCTGACTTTGACACGGGAGAACACAGTTCTCGTTTCCTACAGACAGTCAACGATGTTTTTTTAACCACAACCACCATTGTTTGCTAACCAAGAAGTTATTATTTTAACCATGACGAAGACGGCCCCCTCACAGTGCTGACACAGGCCTAAAACTAACCAAACCTGTCATTGTCAGATCAGACAATCAGACAGTTTTATTTTGGAACAGGGATATGTAAGAGTTTTTGAAGGCACTGACAAATGATGTCGTCCTGCCGAAAGGGACGTCAGATCAGAAAAGTTTCATTCTTGACGTCAGTTACAAATGACGTACTGAATATTGCTGTTAAATTTGGAGGACTTGATCATAAGTTGGAGGCGTGTGGCCGATTGTTTCTTATTAGCATAGTTAACGCCCCCTTAACACTATGAGGGCAGGTGTTGTGCCGTGTGTAAATACTCTGGCATATGCCCAAGAATTGGAGAGATGCCACCAAAAAAAGGCTGTAAGAAGAAGAAGAATTTCATTATTAGTGAAATTTAGGTACAGTTAAATAAACTTAAACAAAGTAAAAATTTGATTTTCCAGAACGTCAGTAGCTACTGGCGTTACAGGAAAATCAAAAAGCATCTAAGGGAAGTATGTAAACCACACAATATCATCCAAGGGTTTTTATAGTCTTAACTGGGATAAATGGACCAATAGTATTTATATAGCCCACAAATTTAATAATTAATCATTATAATTCCTCTAAAACATACTAATCTAAATTTGATCATATGATATTCATGCGATTTTTTTTTTTGCTCCTTAAATTAAAACTTATGTTTCCTTGTGTTTGACAAACAAGTTTGTGGACTGTGAAAACAAAATGTTTTTTTCGTGCTCTCGACCACTCGTAAAACGTTCCTATTTTTTAAGAGAAGAGCTAAAATAAGAAAACATTAGTGAATCCCAGAAATCAATGGGTACTAACAAAATAAGAACAAATCGTGGATACGAAATGGGTTTGTAAGTCACTTCCTGCGTGAGGCCAAATGTGTCATAAGAACCCTTCTAAAGGGGAAAAAAAGTGTTTACAGCTGTTATGAGTCGTACTCGGTTGAATAAGTTATGAAAAGTAACAGAAGTAATTGCGTAAAGGAAAAAAAAGTCTGAAATAAGAGAGAGAAACAAATGTTCAAACCCTGCCCTGTTTGAAGCTTACAGAGACCTTAAGGTTCCCATTCACACATAAACAGCCACAACGCCTTAAGCTTATTTTTAACAGTCTAAACATGTTGCAGATTTGATAAAGTGATAAACTTGCGTCCGTGATAAGTGTTGTGACACAAACTCTGCACCAACAGATGGATTTTCATAAATCAAATGTTAATATGAAATGACTGAGAATTAATGACAGGCAGCATGTGGTTGGTGCCATAATGGAGATATGGATGCACGATCAAATGCGTCGGTCTGCACACACACACACACACATGCACAGTGGGATGGATGTATCAGTCCCTACAGTGTGATCAATTGGTGGTCCACTGCAGAGAATTGATTGATCCCATGTTGAATGGAGCGAGTCTGTGTGCGTCTCAGTATGTGTGTGTGTGTAATAGAGTCATTATTGATATCATATGGCCGACTGCTGCTCAGATCAATAACTGTTTCTCTTCATAAAGTTGTTTTGACCGCATGTGCTATATGAAACCCATCTACACACCAGCCGGCCTCAGTCTGTACACTCCTCACACACATGGGGACAAACGCTTATAAAAGCGTGGCATTTCTTCTTGAAGGCCAATTAAAATCATCGCTCTCTGCTCCTAAACGGCTCCACACAACACCAGAAGCATGTTTTTCATTATAGCGCCATTGTGACTCACGCAGGACTCATATGGGCCGAGGAGGTTCACCATAACAAGTTCAAATGTGTGAATAAACCCCTGTCGTCCTCTCCTGAGCTTTGACCTCATGACCCCTGATTATTCATTCATTCCTGACTGTATAAAGACCCGACTGTCAACTGGCTCCACAGGAAGAGACAGATGCCGTTACCGTTTTTTAAAGGAGCTGGTTGATTTACAGGTTTTTACCTTTGCCAAGGATGTGTTGCTTTGTTTGTTTGTCAGCAGGTTTAGCAGGATATTTCAAAACGCTTGTGAACAGATTCTAATTACATTTGACAGACAAGTTTTAAAATGATTACTTTACATTGCAAATTATATAGTACTTACATGAAGAACCGCTGGGAAAGATGCAAAGTAAAGGTCGCCCCTATTCATTTTCTATAGATACCAGCGAATCATTGTGGGATTCCCGGTGACATAAGTTAAACATTTTAACAAAACTCCCCCGGCGGCTCCACAGCGATTTGTAGCAAAACTGAAAACAAAAAAAGCGATGCAGGAGCGACGGGGAAGGAAGTCTTCTTCCATCTGCTGTGGATGAACGTCTGTGGAGGAGATCAGTGTTGTATTTCCTGGGATCCCTCTTTTTCCCTTTCCTCTAAGATTACAAATAAAAACAAAATCTACTCGTTAACTTGCGAGCACGGACACACCAACAAGCGAGAAGTGGAAGCGCAATTTGTTTGGGGGCCTTCGCCATCAAATAAACAAAAATCCTGCATGTTGTGTATTTGATGGAGATCCAGATCTACATGCAGATTATACATTTTCTAAACATTTTTTATTACAGCCTAAACAATACAGAATTTGCAAGGCTGTTGCCAATATTGATATTTCAGGGTCCAAAACCCTGATAATGATATTTCAGCCACTATTTTACACATAACATAAGCATTATCAACAATTTGATAAGGACTGCTTAACTTTTGTTATTAAAGAATTGTGACTAAGATATTTACTGGGCATCTTACAGGTAAAGATAAGAAAAAGTGTTCCAAAAGGTTACAGCTTTACTCAGTTTAATATAATATTAAACTACTTATCTTTGGACAAAACAAGCTGTTTGAATATGTCCACTTGGGCTGACTTTGTTATGGTCTTTCTTTTTTTCTTTTTTTCACTATTTTCTGACATTTTATAAGCTAGATGATTAATTGATTATTGAAGAAAATAACTTGCATATTAGTCAGTAATAATAGTAAAGAAACTAAGTGAATGAGTGAGGGATCTAACCAAACAAACTTTATTAGCGTGCATTGTCAAGCATCTGGATTTTGTGTTGCAAAGTGCAGTGAAAACTGTCACAGAAATATAGTTGGATTTAAACATGGCCCCTCAGTAATGCAACAAAAATGGGAAAACTTCACATTTCATAAACATAATCACATTAATATAATACGAGTATTGCGTTGCATTACTTGATGAGATTACTGGTGTTCTTATAGAGATGGGAATTATTGTGATGCATCAATCATTTGAGTAAAAATGATGTTTGTTAATATAAAAATGTGTCAGATTGACATTTTGATATGATTTATATTATAATATATATATATATACATTCCCTCCTGCAGGCTTTGTGCAGATTTTATACCGCTCAGCAATATTGCTTGTGAAACACAGTTAAGCCAATAAAGTGTCACCACTGACCTGACAGAGCAAAAACACAATGTAAAATGAGGGTAAAGGTAAAGGTGAACGCGAGGAGCTGCAGACACATCTGGCCGAGACATTAGACCCCCGCTGACCCGTCACTCGGCCAACGCTAAGAGATGGATAACCCTGAACCGAGTCAAACACAGAACACACACCACTCACATCCTCAGATCTCTCTGCACCACAAAGTGTCCTCCAGCCAAGCAGCAGATCTGGTGGGACTATACATCTCATGTTTAGTCACTTAAAAACACCGACTGGTTTACGGACACATCAATAGCAATGTTCTCTGCTGTCAGCAGGCCTTTTCATAAACTTTACTATTCTTATTACCGCTTTGCCGTATCTGTTTTCATCCGTGGCGGCCGGTTGCTTCCCCTCCCATCAGCAGCTCCAGCTATGCACTGTACAAACATGGCGCTGAAAAGCCATCCATCACCTCCTGCCTCTATAACCCCCCAACACACACACACCTCGAACCTCTCTTTCCTGTAGTTATGATTGGAACAAGGCGAAGAATTCCAGGGGAGCAAATCGCGAGAGAGGAGAATGTGGAGTTTAATTTGAGCGGATCTGCTTCCTGTTTATGCTCGTTCTCAAAGTTGGGATGAAATGGAGAGAAGGAATAAAAGAGAAAGGAGAAGGATTGGTGTGAAGGTGTGAGGGGGAAGGTTTGTCCTTTTTGTGTCACCCACCTTATGCTTCCTTTTTATTAACCGTTATATTTGTGTATATGTTTATTTCATTTGCATGTGCGTCTGCCACCACTGGCCCTTATCAACCTGTTCACATACTACTCACTTCTAATGATTTACCAGTTCATTTAATCACAGTCATTTAGCTCTTCATCCATCAAAGGCGCTCTGACTGACAGTGATGAATTATGAAGCGTCTGTCACTGCCGCTGCCAAGACCAAACTCTGGTTGAGGTTGATAGATCTATCTCGCTGTGGGCTGGATGGGGGGAATATGTTGTTTTCACACCGGAGCCTGTCAAGCCGGTGCGGCCCAGGGGCGAAGCAGGTAACGTATTGGCATTGGCATCCGAGGCCCCGGGGCTACAGCCTCAACCCCACGCTGACCCGGGCTCCTGTCAGACGCCGAGAACGCCACCACCGAGCAGAAAATGACACAGCTGCCACGGCAAGATTTCTCATTTAATAATGTTTGAATCCAACACACATTTTTTTTCTTTTTTGGGGAAATTTTTGAGCATGATAACTTTTGAATGTACTAGTATTTATGTCTCATGGAGGGAATTTGTCTTTCTCGGCTTTGTGCACCAGACTGAATGTCTTAATGCTAGCGGCATGGCTCTAGAGATGGCAATGTCGGACACTCTGTCCACCACTTTGGGCTAGAATAAACTAACAGCTATTTGATGGATTGCCATGAAATGTTGTACAGGCATTGATGGTCCCCAAAGGAAGAATACTAGTGACTTTGGTGATCCCCTGACTTTTCATCTGGGGCCACCAGAATGTCAAGTTTTTCATGTATCCGTTGAGATATCTCAACATCTACATGATGGATTGATGCAAGATTTTGTAGAGACATTCGTGGTCCCCAGAGGATGTCTCTCACTGACTTTTCCTCTGGCACTGTCATGAGGATGGCATGTGGTTTTGAGTGGACTGTCTCCACAACTGTTGGGTTCATAGATTGCCATGACATTTTGTGACACAAACTCGTGTCCCCGTTGGGATGAATTGTAAAAATATCCCTTGACTTGTCCTATTGCACCATCATCAAGTCCTTATTTTCAATCTGTCCAATATCATGATTTATGGTCTGAAAACTAATAACATTCCCATCAGCCTCAGCCGTAATGTGTGTTTGATTACCAGAGGTGGGACCAAGTCATTGTTTTGCAAGTCACAAGTAAGTCTCAAGTCTTTGCACTCAAGTGCCAAGTCATGTCCCAAGTCCTAAACTTTAACTTGATTGGATGCTGTCGTATTGGTTCAAACAAAGTGGATCTGGGGAATTAAGTGTAAGATAATTACATGCAAGTCTCAATAATATTCACCAAAAATAAAGAGTCCAGATTTCAACAAAACAAACATCACTTTTCGGGGATTCAGCAACGAACAACAACAGATAGGAATTTGGTCCCCTACGAGTAAATCAATGAAGAACCTCTCAAAAAGTAAATAAACCCAACATCTCTGACTGTGTGCTCTACGGCTCTATCGGAGTTACCTCTGGTACTGTTTAAGTATTTTCAAGTCAAAAGGCTCAAGTCCAACTGAAGTCATGAGTCACTGGTTGTAAAGTCCAAGTGCAGTTGCAAGTCTTTTTTTATTTTGTCAAGTCGAGTCTAAAGTCATCAAATTTGGTAATGAGCTTCTGGTGATGAGCAAATGATAGCATGTTAATCATCAGCATCTTCGCATTGTCATAGTGAGTATGTTAGCATGCTGAAATTAATATTTTGCTCGAAGCACCATTGTGCCTAAGAACAGCCTCAGAGAGCTGCTCGCATGTCTGTAGACTCTCAGTCTAATTTCTAAATCACCTGAATGTCTAAAACTATTCACTATATATCCACTGCAATTTTTCAAACCACAAGTATGTATCTTGCTGTCCTTGATAATTATCATGAGCCGTTATGATTTGCCAGACCTATTTCATTGATTATTGTTTTTGACTCCTGGGTAGCTTACACAGCAATGCCCGACCTCAAGAAGAACTTAACCTTTAAAATGTTACACGTCTACCTAACCTGGGGAATGCTGGGTAGTATTTAACTCTCCCCCCAATCAGTATACCTAATGGCAGAGAGCCATGTGGCCGACCTCGGGGCCGGACTGTGTTGCAGTGAAATCTATTCGCCTCCATGTCTGGGGCCGCGCTCAATAACCACACTATAACTCTGAGGCCACAAAAGCGGTTAAAAAACATAAAAAGCATTACAGGATATGCGTTTAGCAGCGCTCTCCAGTCTGAACGGCAGCCACTGCGGACAGGCTATCCATCCTGTGCTCGCCGGGGCTGCATTAGCGTAATAAGACAAGGTCGCTATCACGTTCCCCGCAGTCAATTCCCATTGTGAGCGTCCCTAGCCGGAGAAGGACAGCTGCCAACGCTTCTCATCCAGCAGCTGCTCGTGTGTCCCGGGCCACGCATGCATGACAGAATTCGGAGGGTTGCTGTAAAGAGTCGGAGGCAGGCTGGGTTACCAGGCTGAAAGGCAGTCCCTGTAAAATCACAGCGGGTCTTTGGCCTTTCTACACACTGTACTGTATATACTCCATCACCTCTTTGGCTGGGAGAAACAAGGTGTGTGTGTGTCGGAAGGTGTGCAAGAACAGAAGAGTGGAATTGATGATACAGTTTGTGTGTCTGTGCATTCATCCGTGTATGCCCGTGTATGTGGAAAACAGAGTTATAGTGAACTCGTACGTACACATCTTCTCTCTTTTGCTTCTATATCTCTCTCGCCCAGGCTCTCCTACCGGCTGACAGATCCGACCTGGCACTTTGGACTTAGTGTTTTCAAAAGAACAGGACAACTTAGCGGGTTGCGCCGTTACAACATGACCTAGAAAGGCATAAAACATAAAACACAGGCTTTCAAAGCCCAGCGCCGTCTCACTTTGTCTGTTTCTATTGCTTTCTTGCTGCTTATTTCTGCCTCTTCTCCTCTCCTGCAGCTTATGAGGTGAGGAAAAGTCAGAATGTGTAAACTGGAGCTTGGTGCATGTGTGTTTGTGTGTGTGTGTGTGTGTATGTGTGTGTGTGTGTGTGTGTTGGCATGTAAGGTGAAATACAGCGGCGGAGTGCTTGTTATGACAGGGTAACGAGTGAGACAGGCCAGAAGCAACTGGTCATGGAGAGAAAAAAGCACATGCACACTGCTCTACCAACACACACACTCACTCACACACCTACAGCACATGATGGATTTGAGAGAGGGATTTTTAGGAACAGGGTCGGAGCTTTTGCTAATGAGAAAGCCAATACTCTGGCTCTGGACCCAACGTGGGACTGAAATATGTTACTGAGCTTTCCAAGGAGGGATAAAAGAGACGGAAAGTTGACCCAAAAGGGTAGGAGAATGTACCGCCGCAGCCAAACGTCTAGGTAAAGAAAATTAATCGTAAATTGTGTCGCTAACCGCACCATAAGGACGTGTTTCAGTGCACACACCAGCGCTGGAGCTGCCTCGTAAAGGCGGCTAATTTTGAGTGACAAGCAGTTCAACACATGCTAGCCGAGCGGCGAGTCAGCACTCAATATCAATTAGAGAGAATCCTAAACAGAGGCAAATAAAGTCGTACACGTGAGCGGTATCGACAGAAACTCCAATGACTCATTAGAGGCCCCTGTTGCTGCTCAGCCATCTAAAATGGCCACCGTGCACAGGCGAAAGTCAGTGGCCTAATGAGAAGTGAAGGGTAAATAAACTCCCAAGTGTGGTGAGACAGGACAGACCGGCCAAACCGCCGCTTTGGTTCTTCTTTCAGCGTGGAAGCTCATCGTGAGGAGGGAGACTTGCAAATGCAATCTGTCGTCAAGTGTAATGGCTTCATGCAGCCGCTCATCAAATACCGACATGCTTGTACAGACCATAATGTACTCTAACGAAGATCTGATGATGGTAATGATGACTTGCCAAGACATTAAGTGACACATGGAGACGGACAGTATTCCCATACATGTGCATATGCTCCTCCGTACACCAATAAGCACCCTACACACATATTTCAGATGTCATTGGCACCGACGGGGCGGACGTGAGTCAGGATGAGACTAGGCAGAGAAGAGGGCTCTCCTGTTCGGGGAGCAGTGGAGGAATGTCAGGCTAAATAAACAGGGTGTCTGCTGGAGAACTGAACCAGCCCTCCCAGCTCCTCCACACTCCCTATAGCCACGAGGAGGAGGAGAGGAGGTGGGGGGGGGGGGCGGCAAAGAAAGGCACTTAACATTGAACAGCACTTCGTATGCACACATACGCATATCTGGGAACATGTAGAGATACAAGGGTTTGAGCGATATGGGTTGTGAAGGCAGATATCACTGTTTAGACTGAAAAGTTAGTAAGATAGTATATTTTACATTTGACCATTTTTTTCTAAAAATAGCACAAAGAATCAGTGTTTCCATATTGTTATTCTTGTTTGGATGAAAGACCTCAGCTTTTATATACAGACTGATGAACCATATCAGCTGATTGAATGGGTGTTATTAGTTATCACTACCATTCTAATGCTTCAGACGGGCTATACTGCACCTACCACATTGTGAAAGTGAACGTTGTGAATTGAAACAAAACTACTTTAGGTTTAGGCAACAAAAGTACTTGGTTAGGTTTAGGAAAAAAATTGTGCTTTGCATTAACATACGTACGTTTGTTGCGTAATCTGGCACCAGTTAAAGGTCCCATATCGTGCTCATATTCAGGTTCATACTTGTATTTTGTGTTTCCACTAGAACATGTTTACATGATGTAATGTTAAAAAAAACTTTATTCTCCTCATACTGTCTGCCTGAATATGCCTGTATTCACCCTCTGTCCGAAGCGCTTTGTTTTAGTGCATTTCAATGGAACTGCAGCGGATTTGCAAATTTGGAATTGCGTTGCTAGGCAACAGTTTGGGTCCATGTTTACTTCCTGTCAGCTGATGTCATTCACATACACTGCAACCAGAAATAAACCGGGACGCAGTTAGAATGTTTACGTTAAAAACTGTGAAATGGTCTAAATATTGTACAGTTGTGACATCACAAATGGACAGAAATCCTGACGTCTTGTTTCAAAGGGCACTTCCATACTTTCACAGTACATATACAGCACTTAATACAGCCACCAGAGGTCCACGTCATCGTCTTGTATTTGTATCATGATCAATCATGAATTCTGAACCTACTAGTAGGTATAGCAGGCCCCTTCTTACCCATATCTATGAGGCTGATAACCGCCGCTAACGCCCATTCAATCGGCTGATAACATTCAAAGCTTGTGGATGAACTAAAGATACAGGATACATAACCTAGTGATCATGTATCACTGTCTGTCTAATCTATGAAAAATACATATTTTTTATTTTATTTAGGTCATTTTATATACTAATTTAATAATATGTGTTTTTTATTATGGTCTCAGTTTCATTGAGCCATTGCTCCAGTTTGATTTATGTGTTCATTTTAGATTCCTGTCATTTATTTTGTGTAAAGCTTGAATCACTTGATCATGCTGAATAATGTACTGTCTACATGTTGTCTTCATCGGCATTAACATTGTGATTTATTATAGCTCTGTATGCTTATATCCTATTTCACTAACTTGTATTTGAAGCAGCATTGATTTTTTTTTTTTTGGCCACTTTTGTTTTGGCCGAACAAGCAAGAAAAACAATATCCACCGTAAGAAAAAACTGGCAGCATGTTTACACATCCAGCATTCATTTGGAGTCATGTTTTGGCAACTTTGTATGTCTGCTGTTTGTTGCTGGATAGGTACACTACGGCGGGTGTATGAGAGGTTTTTGGATGAAAACAGCTGCTCGCTGCAGCTGGAAACGAGGTTGATGAGAGACGAGTTTGCGAGCCTGAAAACTAAAACAATGATCTTAAATAATCTAAAAAGCTCAGAAAGAAAAATATAGAGTTGGGTTATAAATCTCTGTGGGTTTGTCACTCTGAGTGACTCCTGCCACATTACATATAGTAATTTTATCCATTGTTAATATAAAAAAAACATTGATTAGTGCAACTTTAAACTTTTATTTACTTTCTTAGGGCGACTGTGGAACATCTGTCCACGGATCATATATGAAAACTAGTATTTTGGCAAACTCAAACACTTTTACTGTAATGTTTTTTATGAGTAAGTGAATGAATTAATAAAACCAATAGTCTGGATGAATAAAAGGTTATAAAAACATCTTTTAAACAAATATGAGTAGCTTTAATAGCATCATGAACACCACTGACTGGTCTGTTAACCTTAATAGTTGACATGTGCATTTACAGTATGGTACAGCATTACAGCAGTATATGTGCATGGGCTCAAACCAAAGTCCCAAAGCTATTTTTACATACAAATGCATCAGCGCTGTAATATATCATCCTGTGGTTTACAGAGCACATAAAGGAAGACGGCAGCTGCCCAGTGAAAACATACAGTTGCACATATCAAACACACGTCTCAAACACACGGTCTGCGTAACGTCTCGAGTCAGCGGCTGAAATTGAGTTATTTCATGAAAAACAGAGCAGTGATATTTTTATGTGGGAATATGTCATCTCATCACTTGACAAGAACTTGAATGTCTTAATGCAACTGTGTTTACATGGATGGATGTGATAGCGTTGGAGGTGTGTGCATGTACGTCTGTAGGGGTTATCAGTGGGTGTGTTCTTGTCATGTGGGTCTCTACTTTATCAGTGTTTGACTCCCACACGGCGGACACTCTCTCCCCTGACTTCTGCTTTGCGTCACTCTGCCACAAACTGACATATTTAGGCAAAGTCGTGACAAATCGTCTGCCTGTAACATTAGCTGAAAGGGTGTAAAAGCTCAAGGCTGAAACTCAAGGAGGGGGGTGAATGAGGGAATTCACCCAAACAGCGCTAATAGAGGCTTATATTTGGATTTAGTGTTAAGACGGGGTGAGTGTTGCTATCCTCCCTGCTGTTAAGTGCTCAGTAAGTATGTAGACGTTATATTGGAAATTATTTCCATTAGAAATCATGTGAGCTATTGAGTAGTTAATGTAAAGATTAATAATATGCTGCTATATCGGGCATGAGGGCTTGGATCCACTCAGGCAACATATCCTCATACAACGGTTTGAAAAATGCTGGAAAATAAAGTCTAAAAAAAGTCTGAAAAAGGTAAAAAAAAAAAAAAAAAAAAAAAGTCTGAAAAATGTTATGTAAAAAAAAGAAATTTGAAAAATGTCCAGAAGCAAAAGTCTGAAAATGTCTGAAAAAAAGTCTTTTTAAATAAGCCTGAAAAATGTTTGAAAAAAAAGTCTGGAAAATGTTATGTAAAAAAAAAGTCTGAAAAATGTTATGTAAAAAAAAAGTCTGAAAAATGTATATAAAAAAAAAGTCTGAAAAATATTCGAAAAAAAGAAGTCTAAAAAAAGTTTGAAAAATGTTTGAAATTCAAGTCTAAACGATATCTGAAAAAGGTAAAAAAAAAAAAAAAAAAGTCTGAAAAATGTTCTGTAAAAAAAAAAGTCTGAAAAATGTCCGGACACAAATGTCTGAAAAATGTCAAGAAAAGTCTGAAAAATATATTAAAAAAAAAATTCGGAAAAATGTCCGCAAAAAAAAGTCGGAAAAATAAAGTTTGAAAAATGTTGGGAAAAAAAAGTCGGAAAAATGTCCATAAAAAAAAATGTCTGAAAAATGTCTGAAAAAATGTCAAAAAAAAGTTTGAAAATGAAGTCTAAACAATGTCTGAAAAAGGTAAAAAATAAATAAATAAAAAAAAAAGCACGTGTCAATTTCCGCTCCAGTCTTTTCAAAATAAATATCCGTCTTCACAGTAAGCAAGTTAGGTTTAGGCAACAAAACTACTTAGTTAGGTTTGGTAGATTTGTGGTATGGGTTAAAATAACAGCAGAGGGGATGTAACTTAAGTACGGAAGTTGACAATTAAATCAACGCTGACTTCTGGTTTCACACGTCGACTTCTGGTTGACTTCTGGACACGAACGCCGGTGTCCTGGGTGAAAGTCCGATGTTTTTGGACCCAACCATCCACCTCGACCTCCTTCCTTGTCGCACTTCCTGGTTCACGATTATATGGATTACATACAAATTGATTTTGTGGGACATATACGAATTATAGTACATTACTTTTTGTTGGTATAGCTACGAATGGTGTATGAGAACAGCCTGACTCAGGTATTAGACATATCGACACACCACTCATGCTCACATCTGAAAATATCACCATATGTCTACAAAATACACATTTGTACATCACAGGCCTGGGTCAAAAGGTCATGTCCTGAAGAACAGATGAATGAAAAGAAAAAAATCTGAAGCACAATGAATGCAAAGCACCCCCACCACACACACACACATGCACATGCTGCTAAATGAAGTCTTCACCTCCGATTTGCCTGTGACACGTCTTCATGACAGTAAACCCCACGACGGGGCGTGAGGCGGGAACATCCTTGAAGCGCACTTTCAGCAGCCTGGAATGAGCAGATAAGCAAAAGTAAGTCCGCTAAAAGTGAAATATGGGAAGCGTTGACATGTAACCCGAGAGCGCTTCTCTCAAGAGCCCCGCTGGATCGCTGCCCCGGGGCTGCATCCATCCAGCAAGGTGAACGGGAGAATCCTAATGAAGCTGTGAGGACTCAATCAATACCAGCTCAGGGTGGGAGAGAGGGGAGGGGAGGAGAGAGGTGTATGAGGAAGGCAAAAAAATGAGAGGGATGAATGAAGCGAGAGAAAGAGAGAGTAAGCAAAAAAGAAGAGGTGATAATGACAGAGAGAGGGGAACATAAAGAAAGGGGAAGGAGAGAGAACATGTAGAGGAGAGGAGGGCAGAAAAAAACAATGAAATGCAACAAAGAGAGAAGGAAGGATTGAGAAAAAGAGGACAGAGAAAATGTATGTTATGGGGAGAAGAGGCAGAAAATGACAGGAGAAAAGAGTAAGGAAGAGAAGGATAAGGAGGCAGGAAAAGGACAAATACAGTAGGAAAGGATGGAGGGAGAAGGAAGGAGACATGAAGGTATATAAACATACATATATATGGAGAGAGAGATGGAGAAAGAGATTGCGCTGGAGAGAGGAGTGTGAGTCTAAATCGAAGACACTTAGAGAAAGCCCATTGATTGTGGTCACGGCTGGCTGGGCCCTCCTATTTGGTTAGTCATCTATTTCTCCTGTATGCTGAGATCAAGCCTTTCTCCTCCTCCTCCCCCTCCTCCTCCTCTTTTATCTCTCCATCAGAGATGACTGGACCAACTAGACCTGCAACTTTCTATGGAGAGGAGGGCAAACTTATAATTACTACCTCCAACTTTCTATAAGCTATTCTCTGGAGATCGTCAGGGATCTGTGGAAGGTTAACGATTCAGTCGATGTGAGAACTGTCGAGTCATGTGTCAAGTAGTCAAACAAACAGACTGGTATGAGGTAATATCAGCATTTTATTGACATGAAATCTAGGCAATATTATTTCAGATTTTTTTCCAAATAAAAATTAAAACTTGGCACCAAATGTGGATAATTGGAATTCTAGCAATGCCCAAATTTAAAACACAAAAATGGGGTTTAAATGTTATGTTTAAATTAGGGCTGTCAATCGATTCAAATGAATCACAAATGAATTAAATTTTGTGTCTGTTCAAAATGTACCTTAAAGGGAGATTTGTCAAGTATTTAATACTCTTATCAACATGGGAGTGGGCAAATATGCTTGCTTTATGCAAATGTCTGTATATATTTATTATTGGAAATTAATTAACAACACAAAACAATGACAGATATTGTCCAGAAACCCTCACAGGTACTGCATTTAGCATAAAAAATATGCTCAAATCATGACATGGTAAACTGCAGCCCAACAGGCAACAACAGCTGTCAGTGTGTCAGTGTGCTGACTTGACTATGACTTGCCCCAAACTGCATGTGATTATCGTAAAGTGGGCATGTCTGTAAAGGGGAGACTCGTGGGTACCCATAGAACCCATTTACATTCACATATCATGAGGTCAGAGGTCAAGGGACCCCTTTGAAAATGTTCAGGACAGTTTTTCCTCGCCAAAATTTAGCGTAAGTTTGGATCGTTATTTAACCTCCTTCATGACAAGCTAGTATGACATGGTTGGTACCAATGGATTCTTCAGGTTTAGGCTGAGCCCGCTACAACCTTAAAAATAGCAGGTTGCGTTAATGCGTTGAAGAAATCAGTGGCATTAAAACAAATTTGCGTTAACGCATTATTATCGCTATAACTTTGACAGCCCTAGTTTATATGTTTGTATATTTAAATTTAGAAATTAAATAGCAAGTCTTTGGCTTCATCTCTTACGAAGGTGGATGTTTTTCACAGTGCAAGCACGAGCAAACACAAATAAGAACAGAGAAGGAAAATCAAGTACGAGACTGAAAACATTTCAAAACATCCATGGATACTGGAGGGGAAAGATCAGTGTTTTCCTGCCGCCAGCCAGTGGTGGATGGATGGATGGCGTCTACCAGTTGGGCATTCCTGGAAAACCTCTAAAGGTAGGTGTTCCCAGGAGGCATTCTGATCAGATGCCTGAACCACCTCAGCTGGCCCCTTTCGATGCAAAGGAGCAGCGTCTCTGCTCCGAGCTCCCTCCGGATGTCTGAGCTCCTCACCCTCTCTCTGAGGCGGAGCCCAGCCTCCCTGAGAAAGAAACTCATTTCGGCCGCCTGTATCCGCGATCTCATTCTTTCGGTCACTACCCAAAGCTCATGACCGAAGGCATTTCCTGCCTCCATTCAGCAAAAGTTCATGAAGGCAGATTGGGATCAAAGCACAACGGTCACCTGCATCCCATCATGAAATCATCCAATTCACCAATGCAACCCCGTGATCAGGAAGAGAGGAGGAACGGGGTGGTGGGAAGACAGGAATAAGACCGGGGGAATGAGAGAAGACAAGAAATGTTAACTGTAAATACAGCGATGAAAAACTGTCCGCAAATAGCAGTTATAGTGGGAAAATAGGAGAAAAGATTGAAAGAGAGACGATCGATAGAGAAAGAAGCCTCGAGATTAGACGAGAGACTGGATCAGAGGGGGAGGAATTCAGCAAGGTCAACAAAGACAAAGAGGATGGAGAGAAAGTGATAGAGAGATATATAGCTGATGAAAAATTGCAAAACTGTCCTTTCAGGTATGAGAGGCCAGAAAAAGTGTTGGTTTTTATTGCAAAAAGAAAAATTGATGTGGCAGCTTTTGAGGTATATCAATTAAGGATTCCATCATGACTTGACAAGGCTGAGTTACCGCTGCTGCTGCTGGAACATGCTCTCACACACACATAATAATAATAAGCCTTTTGATCCCAGCTGAATAGATACTAAACCCATGATGCTGTGTCATGTGGTTACCGAGGTACTTAGCCATCTGAGCCGTAGATGAATCGGGTGTTGAAGGTGTGTGTGTGTGTAACCTCTGTGGACAAAAACTTCCTTCCAACCCCGCGTTACTGCGCAATTAAACAGGCAGCGTGGACATGAGGAAATAGGATTAGAAAGCGAGAGCGAGACTTGCACTGGATCCATCTGGAGGAAGCAGCTTAGCCACACTGATGTACTGTATATTATATAATATCCATTCTTCCATTAGAGAAGCTACATACCTTAAGTCCATGTCCCTGATGTCAGCTCTTACCTTTTTCTGTGTATTTTGGGGCCTCCCTGTTGCAGTTTTTACACATTTTGTGTGCAACTCATATGTGAGTGTCTCTATAAATGTATGTGCATTAGTGGTGCTACTTAAAACTGTGTTTGCCACACTGCATTAGCACGGCTTGTGGCGTGTTAACACCCGGCGCTGCGGCATTAAGTGTCGATGAGAGATGATACGGCTAATACGTGTTTATGTTCTGTCCGACAGCTAGTGTGTGTGTGAGAGAGAGAGAGAGTGAGAAAGAAGGGCATGAAAGTCCTCCATCCAAACTATGTCAGCTATTTAATTCTGTTCCTCTGAGAGCCGGGGCATCTGTCAAACAGAGACTTCAGCTGTCCTCCGCCTCTTAAGCTTTTCCCAGAATCACTCACACACACACCAAAAATGTGTCTTTATACACTGCTGGATCAGCTCCATGTTAGTATCGCTGTATCACAGTATGGGATTTCTTTTGTGAGTTGTGTGTATTTGACATTCAGTAATCATATTACAGTTACTAACCCCAGTAGCCTATAACAATAAATACTTACACTACACTAAATATTGTCTAAAGAGTGCTACAGGAATGAGTCCTAAACCCAGAAATGAGTTTGCATTTTAGCACTTCCTGTTCCCTCGTCTGGAAGTCAATGGGTTTTTAGTTAGATGCCTGAAATAAGATCTGTGGTTAACACAAGATTAAGAGATTTTAATGTTTTGTTCTGCGATGTAAAATATGTCAGTATATATATATATCTTTGGCTATTTCTCTATTTGATGAAATGGATCCTGAGATTGCACATGCTTTTATAGCTGCATGAACAAAAACATGAATTTGTAAACAAGTGTGGTAATATGTGTAATTTAGTTAATTGTTGTGACAGCAGCAATAACTTTTAATCCAGCACATTGTTTTCTCTGTGTGTCTGTTCAGTTGAGCTGCAGGTGATCAGAGGCGGAGTCTTTCCTACCAGCCCTGATTGTTGATGAGAGGCACCTGCTCTGATTACCTGAGTTTAAAAGCCCCTCCTCCACCCAGCAGCACTCAATCTCAACCAGCAGACTCTGCAGGAGCTGAGTCTCTCAACACCACTTTGTTTGCTCTTTGTTCTCTTTCCTTTACTTATAAACCTAGAATTTGGGTTTATCCATCTTCTCATCCTCTTTCATGTTGCTTCCCTTGAGTCACATGATGATGCTGATTTTTCAACCAGCAGTTAGACAGAATAAAGCTCTTTCTGTCATGACAGTTCCTAGTACTATACTGAAGTTCTTTCCTTCACACTGGTGTCACTGTCAAGTCATCTTGTTTTTTGCAACCAGAAGCGCACAATAGGGTGGAGCTAAGCACAACTAAACGCTGAATAAGACATTTTTAGGCAACCAAAACGGTTATAATTAACTTTAATGAACTGAAAACACACTATGAAAGGGTTAAAGTTGTGAGACAAAAACACAAACAACTCCCAGACCGGACAACGCCGTGGTAGCAGCCTGTCAATCACAAGGTAGCTGCGTCCGCAAGCATCCCCTGCTTTATGGTCTATCTGACTCTAAATGGGACCATAATTTACTAAATGAACATCATGCTGTCTTGAAGAAGACTTGACACTGGCGCTTGAGACCATAAACTCATGTTTACAATGTTTACTGAGGTAATAAATCAAGTGAGAAGTAGGCTCATTATCTCATAGACTTCTATACAATCAGACTTCTTTTTGCAACCAGAGGAGTCGCCCCCTGCTGGCTGTTAGACAGAATGCAAGTTTAAGGCACTTCAGCATTGGCTTCACTTCTCAGACTCAGAGGTTGCCACCTGGTAAAGGCCTCAAGTCTACTGGACAAATGTACATTTTCAATCCAGGGTGGCCACAGATATACAGACCCACAAACGCACTCGGTCCACTTGACCCTAAATCCTTCAAAGTCAGTTAAGTTTACATAAAGTCCAAATCTTCTCATGTTCCCATTATCAAGGCTACATGTGTGCAGTGTCAACGTCAGCGTGTGTTTGGACATGTTGGTTCAACATCACCTTCCTGTACTCTTAATTCACCCGCGATATTAGCACAGAGTGTATGTCTACAGTATGTTAATGGTGTTATGTCTAATAACGGTGATTTGTTATGATGGGGCTGTAAACTGTGGGAGGACAGAGGATGAGGGGATGCAGAGGCATGGATGGTGATGAGAGTGGGTGGGTGGGGGTGTGAGTGTGTGTGTGTGTGTGGCTTGTGACCAGAGCGACAGGCGGATGACTCACCATCAGCAGACGACAGGGTCAGGACACATCTATCAGGGGATGATGACTTCATTACCTCTTGAAAGATAGATGGAAACATCCTCCATCTCTCCCTCCATCAGGTTACAGTGTAAACCTCTCACGGAGAAGCAACTATTGAATCATACTAATCATAATACTACATGTTTTTTTGGCTTGACCTATGCTGGGGGCTCCGCAGGGCGTGCTTTGTTTGCCGCGGCCATTGATTTACTCTCATTGTTTCGACAACCTCCCCACCCCTTTTAGCAGGGACGGGGAAAAACAAGAGCAATGGATTTGTAATAATAATTCAAAACAGTGCTATAGATTTCTGCTGTAAAGCCAAGCTCACTGGCAGAATTGAGACTTATTGATCTTATACCCATGGCGCTTCTCATTGGCATCAACAATAGAAAAGAGCATCAGAATTTATTTTAGGGGGCTGAAACAAGCCATGCAGAGCTGTGCCATTATTCCATCTCTTTATTTATCAATTTAACTTTTCTCTCTGTTAGCCTCCTTCACTCTTTTTGCCATTTGGTTCGTCATCCATATTTTATCCTGACACTTCTATCTTGCCTATACATACAGCCAGTATTAACGCTGGTTCTTACATGTACTGTTGAAAGGAATTAATATATTCATAGAGGAATAAGAAAGGTACAAGAATCTTCTTGGAATACAGAATAATACTCCACATTAATAAAGGTCTGGTCACACCAGCATATAAATTAGCAAAGTTTTGAGATTAAATCAATTCATTTCAATGGAATTGCTGTAATTGGTGGATCCGCATGCAGGAGCAAAGGAAATCTGCATTAATTATTTGCGTCAACTTCAACTTTGGTGAACTCTGACCCGCAAATATACACCATTGACCAATAGCAGGCGGTGTTGACAGTGCTGACCTTTAAGGGAACGGAGAGTCCACAATGGAGGAAGCAACTGTTAACTGTGTTGCACCATCCACTCGTATTCAACCCTCCTTTTTTAGGTAAATCAACTTCCCAGTAAAACACATGAATAGCCCTTATTTAAATCCCTAAAAGGGAAAAACAAAGAAATAGAACTGTTGGCGATGTAATATTAAGTATATTTTAGGAGCCTGAAAGTCAACAGCAGAAACAAGGAATAAATTTAAGTATTTTGTCCAAGAGGCAGACACAATAATCAGCAGTGATTACATCGCTGCGAGTTCAAGGTGAGTCAGACCCAGTTGAAACTACCGAGCATTTAACTCTGGAATTATTTCAGCGTAAAGGCGCTGCTGTCTCTGGGTGAGTGGCACTCAATAAGGTGCTGTCTCTTCTTTGTTTAGTCGAGACTGAAATAGTTCGAGCCCCATTAGCCTGCTGGTTTGATGGGAGATTATTGCTTTCGAGAGTTCTCACTCTGTTCTCTCTTTTACGTGACCTTCAGTGGATTTATACTTTAATTCACTTTCATTTTGTGGCTCTCTATAATGTGATATTCCTTCTCCTTGGATAACAAATAAAGATGTTAAACAGTAATGTAGACATCAACCTTTTTGTCTTCACTCCATTTACAACACACCCCCATTTGCCCTTTATGTACTGTAGCACTGTTTGGGCCTTTGTTTTGATGATGTATTCGTCCTCCTCACTCCACCCACAGTGGTAGACGTGAACATTTGTCTCCGTGTGCTGTTATTGAGAGATGCCATCTGTGGTGAGGCTGTTCCTCGCCGAGGTTGGAGTTTTTCCGATGTGTTTTTCTACGGCCACGTTGGTGTGAATGTACCACATGGAGCCTCGTGTGTCAGAGTTTCCGCCCCGTTGTCATGTCCCAGGGCGCTGACACTTTGTCACGGACGTCAGCGTTCAATAAGGCACCCTGTGAGATGCACCTGGCTTTCCAATAACAACAACCAATCCGCGGCAACAATAAACACACAGGGAAAGTGCTGTGGTGACATACAGTAGTTTTAAGAGCAAAAGAGACACACATGGCAGGCAGGAGGGGAAGTGGATGGGTCCAATAACTCAAAGACTTTCATCAAGGAGACCGCCGTTTGTATCCCGTGCGTTAAGTTTCACTTTCACGTTGCAATCAGCTGATCGCTTCGCTGATTTTCACTGTACAAACATAGTCATTTTAAGCCCAACCATGTTGCTTTTTCCTAAATCTAACTAAGTGGTTTCCTTGCCTGAACCTATGTAAGTGTTAATGTTTAATTCACAACATTAACCACGTGTTTACTGCGACCGAAAAGTGACGCCGAGGGGTCTGACAAAGTGTCAGTATGTGCCGAGTTGGAATGAGAACGTGTTGGAGTTTATCGTATGGCGTATGCTTGAAACTAATTAGATCGGACAAAGTATCATCCGAATGTTTACACGAATGGCCACACACAAAGGTGGGGTGGAAAGCCTGTCTGAGAAGGACTAGACACTATTAATCGGAGATAATGACGCACATTTTCGAACAGTTTCTCCTCAAAGGCTCTCATGGTGTTGCCTTGTTTGTATGCAGTATAAAGTGACATAAGTGGTGTGTGAAGCTCAACCCCTGCCCACTTCCTCATCTCCATGGAACTGTCCGTTTGCTGCATAAAGTAGGCGTAGTTATCATATTATCGATTTCAAAAAGTTACAGAAGTTGTCGGACATGCTTCAAGCACTTTGTTTGAAGCATACTGACACCTTATTTATTCTCTGACAGCCCTCCAAGTTTGAAAAAGACAACCCAGCATCAGAAATGCACACACATACACAATGGTGTATTCTTTTTCAAAGTTAAACTTGAAATATCTCATTTCCATGTAAAGCATGACTAATAACCCATTAAGATGTTGATCCCATCTCTTCTGGGCCACCTTTCGAATCACACACAAGGTCAGAAGGGGAACAAGGAATGTGCGAGGAATCCGAGTTAGGCGCCTCACTCCTTCTGTCTCTTTGGATTTCTCTGCCTGCTTGTCACCGTCTGGCTCGGCGAGAAAGGAATCACGGCGGCTGTATTGGCTTTCTGGAGCACTCCTCAGCTCCGAACGGGAAGGTCACCCACAGCGTGGACAAGAGAGATTCAATTTAAAATCTGTACAGCTCACCGACGAACACTCATCCTGTGTGTGTGTGGGTGGGTGTGTGTGTGTGTGAGATACTGACATGCACCCTTCTTCATGGCTCACAGTCATGCAGTACAATCTCCTCAAATCAAAATTTGACACCACATCTTTGGTACATTTCTAATGACATATTGGTGGGAAACCTCTGGTTCTGAATAGTGAAGCCAATGCTGAAGTGCCTTAAACCTGTGTTCTTTCTAACAGCCAGCAGGGGGCGACTCCTCTGGTTGCAAAAAGAAGTCTGATTGTATAGAAGTCTATGAGAAAATGACCCTACTTCTCACTTGATTTATTACCTCAGTAAACATTGTAAACATGAGTTTATGGTCTCAAGCGCTAGTTTCAAATCTTCTTCAATACAGCATGATGTTCATTTAGTAAATTATGGTCCCATTTAGAGTCAAATAGACCATAAAGCAGGGGATGCTTTAGGGCGGGGCTACCTTGTGATTGACAGGTCGTTACCACGGCGTTTTCCGGTCTGGCAGTTGTCTGTGTTTTCATCTTACAACTTTAACCCTTTCACAGTCTGTTTTCAGTTCATGAGAGTTCATTGTCACATTTTGGTCGCCTAAAAATGTCTTATTCAGCGTTCGGTTGTACTTAGCTCCATCATAGCGCGTCACCTCTGGTGCGAGGCTTCAAAAAGGCAGTCCACAAACCAATGGGTGACTACGGTGACTACGTCCACTTCTTAGATACAGTCTATGAAACTAACTCTTACCAGTCTCTGACTCTCAATAGTTACTGTATTTATTTTGTCTTTAATGTTATGTATGTATGATATTTGTATGCATAGCTGCAGGAAGTAGAGGTGATGGGAATGCTACAGCAACCCCGTCCCCCAGGTGGCTGAGTAGTCTATATTTATAATTTTACATCCCATCTCTCCCGGTCCCTGTCACTCATGGTATCTTCTTTATCTAATTAGTGTAAGCAGCATGAACTATGCTTTAATATCCTGCAAAATTACAATACAGTGTCCCAAAAACCAAGATGGTGACGGCCAAAATGCCGAACTCAAGTCTTCAAAACGGCAGTCCACAAACCAATGGGTGGCGTCTCGGTGACTACGTCCACTTCTTTGATACTAGCAGGACTGCAAATAATGTTGGTGAAACTGTTGAAGTCCTATTCTCAGCTACAGAAATCAGCTTCCCTATTACTCATAAACACATGATGCATACTAACATCAACACCCACCCTTCCACAGTGCCCAGTGTGGCGCCGTCCGGGGCTGTGGTGGAACAGGTAGTGTCGCCCAAGGGTTGTATGCTCAAAACCACCGGGGGCCAATTGAGAGATTGTCCCCCTCGGCCAGGAACCTGCCCACAAAGACAGGAAGTGGAACCCTTCCACCTGATACCGCAGCGCTGCAGGGCCCCGGGGGAGAAACATTTCAGCGTGACGCCCCATGATGGATTAGATGCTATTCCCAAAACGTGTTTACCTAGGCACACACAGACGGCGAGCAGCAGGCTGCTGCGCATACAATGGAGGCAAACAAGGCAAAGTGTAGCAGAGGCTGTACGGCAAATAAGGCCATGCTTTCGGAGAAAAAAGTTGCGAGTGAAAGAGGGTGCGAGAGGCTTTGGAGTCATTACTCATTGTTGTGTGTTGTCAAATGAGATTAACCCTTTCATCTGTTCAAGCCGAGCAGCCACGGAGCAGTTCTCACTTCAGTGACAGCCCGGCTTGTTCTCCTTTCTTCTCTCCTTTTTCTTTGATGCAGTTCCAGTCCAGCAAACAAACCCACCGTGTCCTTTCATCAAGCTGCAGCGTACCATAAAAAATGAGTGGTCTGCAGGGCCGGAGCACATTCGGCATCGCGGGTCAGAGTCTAATGCAGGACTTCTGTCAAAGGTCAAACCCAACTACCCTCTGCCTGTAACACCTGTCACTCAGAAAGTTCTCTAATAAAAGCATGATGAAAAGGACCTATATTAATCATACAACATAAAGTTCAGATGGATGTTTACTGTAAGTCACTATGGGAATATTGTGTGGATGCTGTAGGTCAGTGGTTCCCAACCTATTTTCCCTTGAAGCCCCCCTGACGTCCTCATCTTAAAGAAAAATACAAATCCTCGAACAAAATCCTCAATTTGAATAAAGTGATTCAGTGTATTAAATTTTTTTTGTTTGTTTTTTTATTAAATCAACTGTCTTTAATGAATAGAACTTGTTTCGTCAACATAAATAAAGTGATGACGTCTTGACGGATTCACAAATGCAGATACATAATATGGTCTTTTTTTGGTAACGACTTAATTAATTTATTATAATAATGTTAGAAACTAAATAGATTTTTTTGTTATTGTAAATAAATTTCATTTCAAGGTGTTGTTAGATTGCTGCTAAACCACCCCGTTAATACAGGTGAAGGCCACAGGTGTGCGGCAAGTGGGAGAAAATCAGCTTTTGCCCGCAGTAAAAACATGTTGTTTTTGAAAGGCTAAATGCCAACAAATATGGATTGAAGCAGAATACTTTGTTAGATTTTGCTACTAAATAGCAAAAACATATTTTTTTTTTAATTAATTTATTTACAAATTGTTGTATAAATTATCCAGTAAGTGTGTTATTATGATTTTAGTTATGCATGAGCAAATCTAATTTTGACAACCTCAGAGCAGACATATCCTGCTGCACCCCCAGTGATCTTTGGTGCCCCCCCCTAAGGGGGAACTACTGCTTTAAGTGTAGCAGTTCAATTAATTCTTAATAATCACACATTTGAATGCAAAATTTATCAGCAGAACAGAGAGGTATGTGGTCCATATGACATTGTCAGCCCAAAAATATGAATACGGTATAATTAAGATATGTACTTTAGTAATCATGAGTCGTCACTCATGACATTGCCACACTTCTAAAGTGCTGCTATTAGTTGAAAACTGCATTTGAACTAAGTATTTAGTTCACGCTGGAGAGGCTGATTAAATCCTGCCGCAACAGATCAACACAGACAAAATACTATGGGACACTGTATTGTAATATTGTAGGATATTAAAGTATAGCTCATGCTGCTCGCAGTTATTAAATAAAGATGCTGTGGGTGACAGGGACTGGGAGAGATGGGATGTAAAATGACAAATATAGACTACCTCAGCCACCTGGGGGCGGGGGTGCTGTAGCTTCCGCGTCACCTCTACTTCCCACATATGCAGTACAAATACCATATGTAAAGTGAAAGACAAAATAACTAACTATTGAGAGTGAGACGCCGAAGTCTCAGAATTCTGAGTGTCTGTATGTAGTGCCCTCAAAAATTCAACAAGGGAATGAAAAAAGTAGTGTCCATGGCTAACAATCACACAATGCAATGCAATACAAAAATTACGGTGTGTGTTCGACACTTCACATCAGGTCTCAAGTCTTATGAAAGCAAGTTTTGAGTCAAGTCCAAAGTCTTCAGGGCAAATTTCTCGTCATTTGTTATTATTTAGATCTCTGAATGCTGGCAATTTAATGAAATATATGATACCAAGTCTCAAGTAAAGTCAAATCTTTAAGGAGTCTGATTGGAGTCCAAGTCTCGAGACTCATTGTAAACACACTATTGAGTATCCCATACCAGTAGGTGATGTTGTAACGTATTGACAAGTACAATGAGGCAACTGTAGTACTTGTTGTATCTATCCATATCATCTCTGACCCTTGGGTTCTCATTTGTCAAATCATTCAAAAAAAATACTTTGAAAACACCAAATGTATTTTTTGATAGAAAGTATCTCCAAAAATATGATGCCACACTGCATTGGGTTGGTGGCATTGACATCTCAAAATCATGGCAGATAAACCCCAAACTATCACCATGGCTACACACCACTAGATGTCAGCGACAACGTGTTTTTTGGTGTGATTTGACTGAACTGACCCTCTCAGATCAGAGCCACCACATCTGTCTCTCTTGCCTTCTTCCTTCCTCTTTCCTGAGATCCATCTGCAACCTTCTACTTCATCACATTTTCCTCTCGTCTCTCCTCCTGTCGTCTCTCCTCTCAGCATGTTGTACAGTCTGGGTCTCTCTCTGGGGGCTGAACACTGTGTGGATGTGCTTGGGATGGCAGACAGGCCTGACCCACTTACCAAATGCTCTCCCCCCCTCCTCCTCCCCCTTCACTCCATCTCTCACTACCCCGCCGTTGACTTGCTGTACATTTATATGCATCTCTATCACTCCGCTGTGTTTGGTATGTACGTCTGTTCCGTCCGTCTGTCCGTCTCGTTTTCCCTCTCTTTCTGTTTTTCCCTCTAGAGTGATGTGGGGAGGGGAGGGTCCTTCGCCATTTGCATTCAAGGGGGTGTTTTACACACACGTACACACACGTACACACACTCCCGATCCCTGCTAGAGACACACTCAGACATTCAGAGTGTGCAACATCTAAAGATAGAAGACGGGCGAGCGAGGATGATAAAGACACAAATATCACCGAAGACGGGCAAGAGACGACAGTGTGGACATCAGGGTGTGTGTGCATGCTGGTATATGGTAACCAGAGTGACACACACTTAAAAATAATGGCAGCCAGACCATAGACAGTATAGAAGTGGACGTAGTCACCGTGACGTCACCCATTGGTAAGTGGACTGCCGTTTTGAAGCCTCAAGTTCGGCATTTTGGTCGTCGCCATCTTTTTGTTTTTGCAACCAGAAGTGACACGAGAGGGTGAAGCTAAGTACAACCGAACGCTGAATAAGACGTTTTTATGCGACCAAAATGTGACCATGAACTCTCATGAACTGAAAACACACTGTGGGTTAAAGTTGTAAGACGCAAACACTCCCAGATCGGACAACGTCGTGGTAGCGACCTGTCAATCACAAGGTAGTCCCGCCCTAAAGCATCCCCTGCTTTATGGTCTATTTGACTCTAAATGGGACCATAATTTACTAAATGAACATCATGCTGTATTGAAGAAGACTTGAAACTAGCGATTGAGACCATAAACTCATGTTTACAATGTTTACTGAGGTAGTAAATCAAGTGAGAAGTCGCCCCCTGCTGGCTGTTAGACAGAATGCAAGTTTAAGGCACTTCTGCTTCACTTTTCAGGTTGCCCACTGAGCCAGACACATCTTAAGAAAGAGTTCAAAGACTGTGTGCAGAAAGAAGAAAATGCACCAACTGTTTTTTATTGAGTGTGTTTCTGTGTGTTGTGATGGATGAGCGACTGAACGAGGCCTTGATAGAGGAATGAGACAGTAATAAGCAAACTCAATTAGCCCGGCTGTGTGCGCGTCTGTGTGTGGGGCGAAGCCTCTGGCCCGTCACTTACAGCACAGAGAGACTCATAAATCCTGATTATTTTAGCTAACGAGAACTCGCTCCCCATACCAATAAATCACAGGTAAGTGCATCCACACAGGAGCATCAAACACAACCAGCATTCAGACTGGACGAGCACACTCACATGGAGACACGTACATGCACGGTAGCCGGGCTGTTTGCTCCAGTAAAGGGCTTAATAAAGCCGAACATCTGAGAAAAACACTGGTAGCGCAGTCTAGACACTGACAGACGGACACACACACACACTGCAGACCCCAATTAGCTGACCTTTTAGCTGACACACACACACTTTTTTGGTCTGTGTCTTTCTCACACATCTCTTCTCTCACTTCACCTCCCAAAAATGTCTCCTTATGTGTTAAGAATATCACTTTATCCAGCTCGGCAGGTTTCTGGGTGTTTGACCAGCTTTCAAACTTGGTAAAATACTGCAGATTTTTTTCTTATTGTAGTTTATATGAAGCTTTAAAGCAATAGTTCTCACCAAGAGTTTGAGAAAATCAATACTACTCATGTCTGTATGCTGAAATATGAAGCTACAGTCAGCAGCAGGTTAGCTTAGCTCAGCTTAAAGACTGGAAACGGGGGTAAACAGTTAACCTCACGCTGTCCCAAAGTAACAAATGCACCTGTAAGCACCTTTTAAAGCTAATTAACCAACATGTTATATCTTGTTTGTTTAATCTGTAAGTGTAAAAGTGACAAAGTTGTGGTTTTAATGGGGTTACGTGCTGGACTATCTCTTGGCTAAAGAGTTAGCAATGCAACAACAAACAGTATAATGTGTTAATTGGTGAGCAGTGTTGCCAGATTGGGCAGGTTTTTGCCCAATTGGGCCGCTTTCAATTAAGTTGGACTGGACAAAAAAATAGCATTGGGCTGGAAGATGAAATTTGGGCTGCTTTTATCAACATTTGGCTGGTCTTTGGAAATATTATGAAAACAATAACAAGCTGTCATTTTATGGTCAAAAACAGTAAACTTCGTTATGTCCACTCGTTCATATTATTAACTCATTTGAGAGATGTTTGATTGACGTGAGTTGTATTCAATCATCGTTGGGGATAACGGAGGACCTACCTACTTTGATGTCATCATTGACATTGACCTTGGAATATGTATATATTTGGATGTCTGACTGCGCTCTGTTTGGGTTGTGATAGCCGGATTATCTAACATTTTATCTTTGGTTATTTGATGCAAATATGATTTTACACAGGTTTCTGGTTCAAGGTTAATATTTGGGCTGTTTTTTCTTTTTTCAATTGGGCAGATTTTAAGTTGTGATTGGGCTGGAAACTGTCATCTATGTGATCTGGCAACGCTGTTGGCGAGCTTTAGAGGTGCTGCTGTGTGGATTGTGTTACTAATTGACAGAGCCAGGCTAGCTGTTAGTTTTCACTCTCTGTGCTAAGCAAAGCTAAGCTAAACTAACCATGTCCTGGCTGTAGCTTCTTATTTACCACACGGATGTATTTCTTTAAAAAGTCTTCATGCAGGTGGCGTCAGTATAATATCATAGATTCAAACAAATAGTCTATTAGATGAGATTTATGCAAGGGATGCCAATGTTGCTGCTGGATAATGTTGAGTCATCTAACCGTCTGCACTGTGTATGGGAAGATAATAGTGCTGAGAGAGAAGCCTATATAATATGTCACTCTCACACACACTCTAACTGACTCATTTCTTATGAATTATAGTGGAATGGAGCTAGGAGAGCCCACCGTGGGAAGCTGGAGTCATGTTAGTGGAGGCATTAGCCTGAACCCGAGCTGCTCCCTCTGGTCAACACTTGGCTTCTTTCACCCCGAGTCTGGTTAGCTGCTGTTCCTCCTCCGAACCCTCTTCACAACATGAAATCTAATCTCTGTCTTTAACTCCTCTGACCGGCGGCTGTAACTGTGGTTTTGGAGAGAGGAGAGTCCGGGGCTTATTCCACGAGGTTAATGTCGAACCGTGACCGCAACCTCGCCCTCTATTCCATCTTTGTTTCTTCTCAGCATCGACCACAATGCTTCCCTCCTACTGTCTGAGCTGTCAGTCATCTGTGTTCCATCATCTCTCCAAATACACACACACACACACACAGTGTTGCTGTTGAAGCTGGACAACCTGGGTGTGTTTGGAAATCTATACACAGGATTTTGTAGCCAGACTGGGTCAAGTGGACATTGTTCTGGGGCCAGACAAACACGCTGACGTACACATTGAACCATGCACACACACATCCAATACATTCACCTTGATGTGTCTTTACCCTTCTCCTCACACACACACACACACACACACTCTGAGAGACACCGGTGTGTATAAGCCACAGCCGGAGGCAGCGTAACAACATCAAAGATTGAGCGAGTTGCGGCGGGAGGAAATTGCTGCTCCACCTCGGTCTGGCGGGATGACATCAGAGGCGTGGGTGGCAGAGGGGTGTCACGGCCTGTAGCTCAAGGCGTTGGTTAGCAGAGGGCAGCACAAAAGGGGGAGGAATCGAGTCGGCCGGGTAAGGTTAGCTCCTATCATTAACAACCCTGACGTCATGGTATAACATGGGGAATGGCCCGGGAGACGATCTGGATGTGACCGGGGAAAGTTTGGGAATAAATTTGCATCGATTTAGGCGCTTTGCCTCAACTTTGGGATTGAGATGTGAACTGAAGTTTAGAGTGACTCAGCAACAGAAGGGAAAGTGAAGTCACTGGTCTTGGCTAGGGCTAGAACTAATGATTATTTTCATTGTCGATTAATCTGTCAATTATTTTCTCGATTAATGGATTAGTTGTTTGATCTATAAAATGCCAGAAAATTTCGAAAAATGTTGATCAGTTTCCCAAAGCCCAAGATGACATCCTCTAATGTCTTGTTTTGTCATAGAGGAGTAAAGAAAAAGAGAAAATATTCACATTTAAGAAGCTGAAATCAGAGAATTTAGATTAGTTTTTTTCTTAAAAAATTACTCAAAACAATGAATCGATTATAAAAAATAGTTGGTGATTCATTTAATAGTTGACAACTAATCGATTCATCATTGCAGCTCTAGTCTTGAAGATCAAATATTTTCATACTTGACACGATTTAAGTGTCACTCCTGTCAAACAATAAAATTAAAAGGTACAGTGTGTAGGATTTGGCGGCATCTAGCGGTGTGGTTGCAGATTGCAACCAACTGAGTAACCCTTCGCTCACTCTTACCTTTCCAAGACTGCGGTAACGTGAACCGCCGAGTGTAAACCGTGGTAATGCCGTTTACCTCGCTCAGAGGCCATCTTCACCATAATAACACTACTTTAGGAGCAAAGGAAGTCTGACTGGACTTCAGTGGAAACATGGCGGAGCAACATTGTGGACTCCGTGAAGAGGACCCGCTCCCTATGTAGATATGAAGGGCTCATTCTAAGCTAATGAAAACACAAACGATTCTTAGTTCCAGGTGATTATACACTAGTTATGAACATTATATTTAATTTCTGCTAATAGATCCTCCGAAATGTTACACACTGTTCCTTTAAGTGAATCCATGAAATGTACTTTACACTATTGTTAAAAAAGGAAAATCTTCATTATAAACTCCTTAAATTCATACAATCAACAAATCTCCCAACTTCCTAAAGGAGTCTGTCTCGTCTGCCTTCATAGCGTAACAAAATGAAAACTCTTGCCCCAGCAGATGACATTTGTAATCTGTCTACAGCATCAATTGTGTACCCATTTATTCACTAGAAAATAGCCGTCTACTGCCAGGACAAATATAACATCCATATACTGCAAATGTAATTTACCCGACTCACTGTTGTTATTGCATTTTTCCAGTCAATACTCTCCTGATTCGGAGGATTCTGAAAGGAAAAAGAGCGGTGCGAGCACGCCGAGGCACTTCTGAAAATGAGCTGTACAATTGATATCTTGTCAGCGTTGTATTATGTTCCTAATGATGATGACACATGACTTGTCTGGTGGTGGGGGAATAGGCGCTCAAGGTTTTTACATTTATATAAATGTACTGACTGTGTTCTGCTCCTGCAGCACTGTTGACAAAGTGGATAAATGATGGCAGCAGATGGGTAATTTGAATGAAGTTTGTGGAGCTAATACGCCATCTAGTGGTGAATTAATATAAGAGACACCTATTGAAAAATGTTCAGTCATTTATACATAGCATATACACATATATATGTATTCTTCAGGTCACATGCTTTATACCAAAATACCACCAGGAAACAATTTCTCAGCAACTGATATAAAAGTGTCTGCTCAGAATGAACCTTTATTAGATTCAGTTTCTTACAGGCAAAAACAAAAAGTGGAATGTGATCACAAATTAATATAAATACAGATGTTCTGCAGTTGTAAATTAATGTAAAGAAAGAAAACTATCATCTGCCACTTTCAAAGTACCGCAGTCAATTCTACTAAAATAAAGAAAAAAAAGACGCACATCAATATGACAAAGTAGAAATATCCCTCATCATTAAACTGCAATTAATAAACATTAAAACCCAAAAGAAATGCTCCGTGACAGATGAGTCATGTTGAGAAATGCGGCCAAAACTAGCCCAACGTGTAATTTTCATTGAAAAGATTTATTATACACAAAATATTTCCCAGGAATGATTAATCCAGCATAGTGTTTCCAGCTTCAATATTCCCTTTTCCTGCAAGTATTTGGGGAATACTGGAATTTTACAATTCCATGGTAGTGGGGGCTGTACACATGCCGCATTTTTTGCGCCCACAAATCCATTGTTCCCAATGTAGGCGCGCTCAAACGAGAGAGCAACACGAGAGCAACACAGTTGCGCCGAGCACCTATTTTTCAGGGCGCGATGGCTGCGCCCCGAGATAAAACTAGTTCAACTTTTGGAACGCTGCCACAACCAATCACAGCTGGCAGATATATTTTCCTTCATCCCTAAATATCAGTCTACGGTAATTATATGTGAAGGAGAGGTTAATCATTTAAGTGCAGGGCTACCCAGAGCTTTACCTACTGACCCACGGACTATTTTACTGGCCTGACCTTTTCCGTCCAAGAACGTCGCAACAGACGTTAGGTTGAGAACTGTGAAGAGGTTTGTCCCTATACACTGGTACTCAAGTTACCAACTGTAAAAAAGTTTGTTTTATGAATTTGCTTGAAAGGTCAACCAAACTGACACGGAGAAATCGAGTGTGAAGCTACTGTGAGGGATTTACGGTGCTGGAAATCCATTAATGTTTATTTTGACTTTGTTTAGTTTAGTCAGTGAGGCTTCCTGCTAAATTACCACAACTTCATCATCATCGTCATCGCAGCACGCAAGTTTTGGGTGCTTAGTAACGGCGGTCGCGACGGTATTGCAACTTCCCAAACACATTGGAAAGAAAAAAAAAGCGGCATGGCTGACGTTTTCCACACGTTTTGAGACGCGGCATGTGTACGGCCCCTTGTGGAATGTAGGAATAAAGTGGCTAAGTGCCAAACGACTTCCCTTGAATCACTTATCTCTTACAGATACGCTTCAGAAAACATACAGTATTCAAAAAAACAAGTTTGTAGAAAGGTTAGAAAGTGATCTTATGATGTACAGTACTGTGTGTGTGTGTGCATGTGTGTGTGTGTGTGTGTGTGTGTGTGTGTGTGTGTGTGTGTGTTTGCCACTCACTTCGTGCTCAGGAATGTAAAGGACTACATTTAAAAAGGTGGAATTTTAGGACACTATGAGCAGCATAAAAGTGCACCACGTTCAAAAGTGAAAAACAACTAAAAAAAAACAAGAGAAGTACGACCATCTGTCATCCTCACTCAGTCACCCTCCTCTCCATCTGTCAACCAGGGCGCCGGGAGCAGGCCTCCTGGTAGGAAGTAGCGTTGACAACACTGAACATGTCTCTCCTGACAAAAGACAGGAAGTTCTTCAGAGGGCAAAGGGGCTGGCTGGCGTGGCGGTCGTGTGAGCGACAGAAGGTGGTGTGAAATGTCACATCCTCGCCGTTGTACAGCACCCTGATGAACAGCTCCCCGTCTTTCGCCTTCGACTTCTCACCTTTACCGGCTTTCTTCTTCTGTTGTCGTTGCGGGGCAGGGGGACTCTTCCACAGTTCAAAGACTACTCTTGCTGCAAAGCGTGGGAAGCGTGCCTCCTCCAGTCCCAGAGCGCTCAGCAGAGGGGCCATGGTGACGTCGTGGGCTGAGGAGAGGGTGAAGACCTCCTCGCCCCCTGCTCGAGGCATCCGGCCGGCCTCGTTGTCCCTGGCAACACGCTCCATCTTGGTGGCAGTTCGGTTGAGGTAGGGGTACATGGCCAGGATGGCGTATTTATGGTACAGCCCCACTCTTCTCCGATCCACCTCATCATCCAGCTGCTGCCGACGAATCACAGCGAACTGTGCCATCGTCAGACATCCACCGGTGCCATCACCCATGGGAACGCATGGGAAAGAAATGCCGTGGCACAGGTGGCACAGCAGGGAGTCTATAGGGTTCGCAGCTCGGAGCTGGCGGGTGGGCAGACCCAACGTCCGCGCCATATCGGCGTAAGTCCTCTCCAGTTCGGTATCGCTCACTCTGAGCCGATACTGCCTCCGCTGCTCTTCCTCCAGGTATCGGTTCCTGGCGGGGCAGTCGCAGGCCGAGCCGCAGAACAACGTGCTCCACTGGTGCCGCGCCGTCAGTTTCGTCCAATCAAAGCCTGGGAGGAAGCCGTAGAGGAAGGCCAGTCCGCTCTGGAGAGTGCGGCTCTTACCTGTGGTCTCAACCCACACCTGGCGGGGCGACCAGTCGGAGAGGAGGAGATTGTAATGCTTGTAGGCTTGATGGAGGAGCTGCCCGTTGCGCAGGTGCTGCACCACACCTGGAAAAAATGGAAACAAGAATGAATGAATGCTTGTTAGAAAAGAGTGTGAAGATGGACAAAATTGCGTGAAATAAGACATTAACTTGTGGATTCATTTTTAGAGTTGATCAATACAACACTGGTTGGAAATAAATCTACAAAAACAAACTCTAAAGCAACATTTGTACATAAACTATAAACGTGTAATACTGGTTTACAAAAGTTCAACTCTGGTTGATGGTGAAAAGAAAAACGTCCGGTTCCTTGCCTACCTGTCTGCGTGAGTTCTCCCATCTCACAGGCACTGTGGCTGGGCAGACGGGGAACAGAGCCCAGTGGTGACTCCCAGTGGCCGCGAACTCCCTGGCCCATGTGACGGATGAAGGAGTTCAGCAGGGGGTGGGAGGGCTTCCTGAGGGTGGGGAGGGATGACAAACTGTGAGAGCCAGACATGATCCACGGGTGTGCATTATTTTTCCAGATAACCACACGGCTTCATCAGTGTGCCAGATTTATCCTCATGGCTGGAAGGCTGCTCACTTCAGACAAACGTGGTGTCACTTAAAAAATAGTTATACTATATTGCCACGGTATAAGCAGAATAATCCACTTTAACACATACAGTTATGCAAAATAATGCAACACGCACAGGCAAACATTCACAATGAAAACTTTTAGGAATATTTTACAGAAGTAAGAATTTACATTTTTTTTTTCTCATTGATCCCCCTCTGTTTAAGCTTTATGTATCTATAAAAAAACTGTATAAACAACAAAATGATTGGCCGAGATACACGTGACTATCGCTTAGCTGTTATTTCAGAATAATGGACAGCGCTGTTTGTTGTGTGTAAGTGTGTGTAGTGTGTGTGTGTGTACTGTAAGAGCAGCTCTGTCCAAAGTACTGAAACTAAGCAACTGACACAGTTTCTTTTCTTTCCTGATTGCTTTTCATGTTTGTAAATACATAATATAATAATATTAATATAATATAAATAAGTAGTCTTATGTTGTCGTCGAGATGCTGCTCCGATGGTCCTGCTAATTTGAATAATGCAACTTAGACTACATGGTGATTTATTCACATACGAAGGAGATTGATTGAAATCACAGAATCAGCTTTCACATTTTTATTAACAGTATTATTCATAGGCTGATATTTATACCAAAATAGGCTATACATCATGAGTTATTGAGAGAAACCAAGCAATTCTGTGTAAAGTCAGACATTCAGCACCCCCATATAGCCCGAATGGAATGATCCACTGTTTCGTAACCAAATTTTTGCCGCTGAGACGATTTGACTGTCAAATCAGGCTCCTTAGATTGAATAGTCGACTAGTCGGGCCACTGCTAGAGAAGATACAGTCACACAGTCCCACACAGACACTAGAGAGCTTCCTGTTAAAACCACAGCTTTTACTGTTTACTGCCTCTGAGTAACAGTCAGAGCAGCTGTCTCATCGTCCCCGTGGATTTAAAGCCAAACAAGATATTTTGAGGAACATGCAGGATGGAATGACTCACAAATACATTTTAGTCTTGGTTTAAAATACTCTCGTGATCCAGAAAAGAAAAAAAAACTGAAGTCACTTTTTAGCAACAAATGTAATTTTGCTTAAACACAATTAAGTTGCACACTTTTTATGAATGTCCATAATTCTTTTCTCATGTTAAGAAATAGGCCTTTTACACAGTAGGTAGACATTTTGACATGTCACAGTAGGAAGAGTGCAAGTGTGAGTAATGAAAATAGGGATGCACCGATCCCGATACTGGATCGGACATCGGGCCAATACTGACTCAAATAGGTGAATCGGGTGTCTGTTACAATAGGGTCGATCTATTCAATTTAATTCTATGTTAATATCCCATATACATTATAGACTGGAATTTAAATCTTGTTTAATTTGTTGGTGCATTATAAATGATTACACTTGAATTGTGATTCCTGTTAATTTTGAAGATTACCAAGTTGCTGGAGTATGATTTATTATTTTAATAATAAAGAACTCAAGCTTCTCAAATGTTGCTTTTGTCTCATTGAAATCACTGCAAAGTGAATATCTTAATATTTTCACCTTGGACCTTGTGACAAAATTATATAATAACACCGCATTTTGTAATAAACAGCTTGAACGCAATATGTGATGAATGTCCCCGCATTTTGTTTTAAATTATTATATCGATTCAACAATTATTCAAACAATCTATAAAACATTTGTTATTAGTTAGTTATTGTATTGACATGTTCAGTATGTAACTGCATGTGGAAACCACTTCCTACATCTCCCAGCAGGTGTCTCTCTAACACTGCTGGACTACAGCACAGTTCAATATGTGTGGGTGGGAATATGGGAGATGGAGATATAAAAAGATGAAAGAATTTGTTGCCTTGGGACACACACACATATATATACACACGTATGTACAAGCACAAACACACCAACACACGCCGACACACACACAGGGGATGAGGGCAGCGAGAAGAGCAGTCGGTGATCTGATAGATTAGAGATGATTGAAGATTACAGATTAATATAACAAATCTGTGGGAGCTGCAGCTCAGCTCGCTCAGATTAAAGGAGCACGCACACACACACACACACACACACACGGTTTCCATAGTGATCATGGACCGGTTCAGGAACATGGCATTAAAAACGACCTTCTGTCATTACCCTTAAATCACGTGTGTGATTGTTGTAACGCAGTAAACATAATGTGGCGTCTACAGCCACCATCACAGCTCCGGTCTTCAAGTCACTATTTCCTCTTTTGTTGTCAGAATCAGAAGCTTCAAAGCTCGACTCCGGCTTCAGATCTCCTTTGAAAACACTAGCCTACATTTTCTGCTTTTGAGGGCATTGTTTCCTTTTGTTGTCACGTTGCGTCAGCTGCTGTTGCCTCTCTCTGCACTTTAATATTCACTTACACAGTAATGTGCAGCACAAGGCACATGAGTGAGGTATTGTGCCAACCAGTGCTTCATTCTGATCGGCTCCGTCGTCAGCAGATCAGGCTGCTGCTGAGGGGAGTTTGGGGCTATCTAGATTTAATTGGCTACAGTGGGAGACGAGACGTCAGCGGATGGGGACACTAGTGTGGACAAAGAGCCAGCCAGGCTGTCTGTTAGGATGATTGTTGCTAACCAAAGATTACACAGCCCAATTACATTAAGCGGGGATTATTATCACTGGATAGGACAGGGGAGGAGATTAGTGAGGAGGGTGGAAGAGATGAGGAATAAATAGATAGTATAAATGAGGGGAAGGAATAAACAGAAAAAAAGAAAATGAGATGATGTGGTCTAAACTCACGGAAGACAGAAATTAAAGTAAATGGGATGCAGGAAGACAGAAACCTTGACAAGGACTGTGCTGGTGGAAGATGAAGAGGAAAGAGAGAGATGTTCCCTGCTGAAGAGAGCTCAGTTAACCGCAGACGGAGACAGTGGGTCGGCAGGCTGGTGCCAGCACACACAAAACACACACACACACACACACACACACACACACACACACACACACACACACACTCAGCTCTCTAAGGATCCAGCCCTGGGCATATGCTAGTTCAGATCCCTGTAATTACACCCTAGTCTAAATAAAAACAGAACTAACCTACATTATTACGAGAACACACGGAAATATTTAATACGCCTTTAATATTCAGTCTCCTGCAAAACAAGCACATTCAGACACCACAAATAATCCAAACGCACTTTGCATCTGAACTAACGCAGCCCAGGAAATAATTGGACTTCCCTGTTCTCACTGGAAGATTATCTTCAGATCACACAGCCGCTGCAGAGCCAGCTGAAGGACGCAACTCACTAGAGCTGCAACAATTGGTTAATTAAACAATTAGCTGTCAACTATTGAATTAATTGCCAACTATTTTGACAATCGGTTTGAGAATTTTTGAAGAAAAAAAAAAAAATTCTCTGATTCCAGCTTCTTAAATGTGAATACTTTCTGGTTTCTTTACCTCAAAATATCACAATAATAATTAAGACTAAACTAAACTTAAGGCTGGCCAACACTAAAAGATTTTTCAAATCTTAACAGATGTTGAAAATGTGAGAGAGCCCACACATAACGACATGTTATGTTAGATTTAACAGTTTTGTTCCTATAGTGTGTGGAGAGCAACGATTTGGCCAAAACAGCCACCACCCACTAACAGATTTCATTCATGAACAACAAGAGTGCTGACCAATAAAACAGAAACCGTATCTAGTTTTTGCACTACTTCGTACTGAAAATTCATGATCAATAATATGGATGAAGTCATGGAGACACGTAAATAAACCTCCACAAATCAACAAGTTGGTCCTCCATTTCTGAGGTTCATCTTACTACTACTTTATGCTTTGCGCTTGCATTAGCTGCGGCCGCCGTGAACACAGTTCTTCAGTCAGCTTGGTTCCCAATCGTTCTTTCCCACGTGACTGCGTCATCGGCTATCCTCGGGGTTCCCCACACACACAACAGGATATCCGATCGTAAATATTGAACATGTTTAATATTTACAATTTGAAATCGGTCAGCCAGGATGGACTTCTGAGCAGATCGGGGGATGTAAAAAACTCTCTTAACATACCTCACACCACAGGAACAACTGGGAAGCTTATCTTTAGAACCATCAACCAATCGAGGCTTTGCTGACAGTTGTCAGAAGGGGGAAACCGGGCCCAAAATCGGCTTAAGTCTTGTACAGTGTGTACCCGGCATTAGCTGAGGCGAAAAAATTGATATTGATAAAATCTAAATTCAACAAAGTGCAATGGAAACAGAGAAATGAATCATGACGTGCATGAAGCATGTGACTTTAACATCCACTGAAGCTTCCCAGCAACTAAAGAGACTAAAGAATGTTGCTCAAATGAACACATGAAGCCAATAGAAACACCTCGGTAATGTTTCCCACGTTTTTTTTACTGTTTATAACAATAACAACCACTGCAACACCAGGTTCATATCTTCTAGATCTAAATTTCATTTTTTACTTAACAATTTTACTATTAAGTCAAAAACTGCCCTTTGCATCACGGCTCCACTTCACACACAAACACTCTGATATAGTCACAATTTGAGCGGAGTATTACAGCCAGAGGACACAGCTGTTGACCACAGAGCAGCTCACAGAGCAAGGGGAGATGTTAGCCCATGGGCACATCTGTGCTTTTTTGGTAGACGCAGGCAAGAGTCAATTCAATTTCTGAATGGCATCCGTCAATCATAAGAAGCTTGTGTTGATGGATGGCCTACTTTCAGCTCAAGGTCAAAGATCAAGGGCGTTGAAAATATCTAATAATAATTAAATGCATCCTATCAGTCTAAAATGCAACTGTGTGTCACCGCGCCAGCTCTAAAGATTACAGCGTTCCCAGCCCTGTCCAGATGTGCAAAGCTGATGTGGCTGCAGGGAAAGCTTTGTGCCAAATTAAGTCATTGGTTAAATCTGAACTCAGGTACACACACAGACCCAAATAAACAGGGGATTGGTCACAGGGGAATTTATGGACCATATGGTCTAAATAAATCATCCAAGAGGATGTGTGTGTGTGCACACATCAAAAAGTAAATATTCTGGATTCAAAAATAGCAGTTTGTTATCATAGCATGTGTGTATCCACATGAAGAGTTTGCATAAATCCCAGTTAATGTGTATGTATACAGGAGCTGGGTGTGAAAGTGCTGATTTCAGACTTCCTCTGAAGCAGAAGTACAGAGGCATGCTGGCTTTTAATAACTTCCTATCATTAACTCTCATCTAGCCCTCTTAAAGGAGCAGCGGAGCCAGACTGCCAACAGCGAAGGAAAGAAACCGATGATGAATTAAAGACGATAACAATATTAATATTGTGTTTGTGTGGATTTTCCACCCACATTTTCCGTTGGGAGCTTCTGCAGCAGCGACAGTTCTGCCTTCCCAGAGCTGCTCAGTGAACATGTTGCTCAAATCAAGTGAGATAAGACCGTCAACAACTCAGCTACAACAAACCTCACACACACACACACACACACACACACATAAAATGTGTTTGCATTTATATGTGTACCCATCTGCACCACAGCGCAGCAGAACAGATGTAGCAAACCAAACCCACCCGCTACCGCTGACACATGCAGCACCACTGGGAAACCAAGAGAACTGTTGAATTGATATTCAAATGGAAAACAAATGACTTACAGTTTCCTGTAAGCCTCACAAATACCACAAAAAAATAATCTACAACGACCTTCTATTTAATACACGGAGCTCATTTTCTGACAGCTGCTATCAAGCCAGCAGTTTTTCTGTAGGAGGATATGGGAAGCTGTTGTAGTAATTGGTGTCTTTCCAGCAGGTCTCCTTGTTAGGTATTACAAAGACGTAGCTGAGGCTCTGCTCGGGAAGCCAGCTTAAATCCCTGTGGCATTTTGTGCCCTTAACTCTGACCTGGATTAATTGAAACTGTGGGAATAAAGCCGTTATCTTCAGCCTCTAGAAATAAATGAAAAGTGGAAGAATGCTCCTCATTAAGCTTTTCATTTTCTCTCTTTGTGTGTCGTCCTCATGGTGTTACTTAATTGAAGCATAATGGGGCAAAACACCATGAACACCTCACATTATAATGCAATTAAATGTAACAATATCACAAGTTGTTGTTTTATTGTCTTGCTAGTTTTGACGTATACATGTTGCTATGTACTTTGTAACAAATGCTCTTATTAGAATTTTAGGAATGCCTTTTATCATCTGGCACCCTGCAGATCCCAGAGACTACAGATTCACATTAGCTTCAAGGCTAACTGTGACCCTGTGAAATAAACTAATAAATTAAATTAAATTTTGGCCAAAGAACTACTAAATCAACTAGTTTCTGACATGGTATCACACAAAAATTGAACACTATTAGCGTCACATTCAGGGTTGCCAACTTTGTCGACTTTTCAGACCCTCTTAGCGACTTTATTTCTAAGAAGTGACTCGCGAGAAATTTAGCTTATCCACATCAGGGAAAAAGCGAGAAATATATTATTTTGTAATTCATTCCCATGCATGCTGCTCAGAGGGATCACAGTCCACGGCTCTTCTGCCAACAGCACGGCGTCTCTCCCTCTCCTCTTTCGCCGTGCACTCTCAGGCAGTCAGCTGTCACAACCACTAAGCTTTATGCAAATAATGCACGATGACGTTATATATATATATGATGTTATCTGGTGACTTTTAGAGACTTTTAGAGCTGGTGCTGGCTACTTTCATTGGAAAAGAGTTGGCAACACTGTTCACAATAGTAGTTTTTATTGCAGGGTGATTGTATTGGCTTGCATTAAACAGAAAGGTATTCATTAACTTGCAGTGTTGCATTGCATCTTCGTGTTTTTGAAGTTTCTTTGCAGTGCAGTGTGTTGAGCTCTCTCAGGCCACTGTGACATTTTTTTTAACCATGTCATTATACTAGAGTAACACTTTTACCACTTTGAGGCTTTCTACATCACTCTCTAAACAACCCAGTTCAGGGTTGACGTGGCCAAGAAAGCAGGCAAAAAAGATTCCTTTTAACACGTTCACCCTCTTCAGAAAGGTTGGAAGGAGACAGCATACTTCCGCCGTAATGTACCGGGGGAACTATAAAGAACGACATGTTCTGTTATACTTTTTGTTGGAAACGTGTGTGTACCTGCTGACGGACAAGGTGCAGTCGATGGCGGGCCGTTTGGTCTTGGGGATGTAGTAGAGAGGGTAGCGGTCACCGTGGCGAATCATCACCTGGACAGACAGCAGCTTGTAGTCAGCAGGACTGTGACCTGTGAGAGGAGACGCTCGTCAGCATCCACATCTTTCCATTGGAACATATAGTGTAAATAACTGCTATTTTCATCAGTGAGTTTGTTATAAATTCATAAATATTAAGACTGAAGTTAGATTATTCATGGACTTTATACTGTTTAAAAATGGAACAAATGAAGACTCGTGTGAGAAAGACAAGAAATGATGCAACTGCAAACTTTAGGGATGTAATGGATAAATAACTTAAAAAGAAAAATCACTGTTCCAGGCATGTTAAGTTGGGAAATTAAAGCTGCTGTAATCAATATTTTTATATCACCAATGGATTAAATGAAAAAGTGTAATGTGAAAGGTATCGCTCATAGCTAAAGAGACAAATATTTTTCTCAGGAGCTGGAGGAGACCAAAACAGAGCTAAAAAGGCGAGTGAATATTGGACACAACTCCAAAATAATGCTAATATTTGCTAACTAGTTAGCTATAAAAACCTGATAGGTGATAGTATGTCAGAGTTGTGTCGACAGCTCGTTTCTGCTGCCCCCAAGTGGCAATAAAAATCCCCTGCAGGTTCTAAAATATACCAAATTTTACTCGTAACTATAAAATAAATCATTCAAATTGAAGGAAAAGTGCTCAACTCAGGCGATCGACCAAAGGTAGGAGAGGTAATGCATGTCATGTCTTACGAAAGCAAATGTTGATTTAACAAATCTTGCGGCAATTCCCACAGCAGCAGCGAGAGAAACACCAAACGAATTTGTTCATTGTCTGAGAGCAAAGAATGGACTGTGGGCTGTGAGAGTGTTTAACAGTAAATAAAGAAGATAGGAGAAACCAGGACACTTTGAAAATGATCATGTCACAGGGAGAATAACACCACCTGAAAAAAATCCTTGTTGGTAATTGATTTTCAATAACTTCTAATCTAAATCTAAAAGACAAAATGGATTTTTCCTCTTTGGAGACAAAACTGCCGTCCAGAGATAAACAGAGTAAAATTCAATTAGCGGTGTATTGTAGAACTTGTCTTAGGCGGTGAGGGATATTGGTGTGATGGCCTCGGGCGGTGCTGACTTTTCAATGGAGGATAAAATAACAAGGCTCCATGCTGCTGTGCTGAGAGGGAGCTCTGCAGCATTATGGATGATGCAATCTAGTGGAAATGACTTTGGTGCAATTAACACACCCCCCGAGTCCTGACACACTAAATCTGACATTATTACTATATTAAGTATTTATACGCTGTCCATCAAACTGGGTGATGCCAGCAGTGGGGGAGCTGATCTAAATTCTCTGACACAGTGATGCTGTGACACTTGCTGCTGCCAAATTGGAAAGAATTAACTTAGTGAGTTTATCGCCTATCGCTGGTCTCAGATCGATTCAGATTTAAGACTTTCAGAAACACAAATCGTAAATGTAACCAAGCTCAAAATCACATATCACAGTCATCCACAGACTGGCGGTCTTTACTTTGATTAGATAGTATATGTCAGTGTGCATGTCTCACCCTCCCAGGCCTGTTCGGTGCGGTTGGGAGTGTTACAGTAGCTGTAAGCCTCAGATATGGGGTTGGGCTCCTGGGTGTGAGGCACCGGGAACACCCTCTTTCTGCTCTTCCCCAGAGCCACCCCAACACCTCCATCTGCTGACTGGAAGGGTCGCTCCTCCAGGATGGGAGTGATGGGGATCAGGTTCACTGTAGAGACAGAGAATTAAAGTCAGGATAGAGAACATAAAGAAAGGGATGAAGAGTGGAGGAAAATAAAGAGGAGAAAAACAAGACTAAGGCCCATTAGAGGCTTCTCGAAAACCTGTTTGGGCACCCACAATTAAGGCTCTCAAAATTAGAAAAATCAAGGCTAACCAAAGTATTTGACAAATGAAAGTTTTGACCTGATGATGGCACTAGATGAAAGGTAAATGGATAACCTCGGTAATTTCAATTGATCCTGAGGGAAACATGAACACCTGCACCAAACTTTATAGCAATAGATCCAACAGTTCACCTCATGGTGACACTAGATGATTAGTCAGGTGATCACCGTTGGGATACATTGTCTGGGAACCATGAATGCCTGAACAAAACTTTTGTGTCAATCCATCCAGAAGATGTTGAGATATTTCAATGGGCAAGTGAACACAATGACTCAATGGTGGCCCTAGATGAAGTCAACGAATCACTAAAGGCTTCTGGATTCATCCTCCGGAGACCATGCCAAAAGGTTCATGGCAATCCATACAATAGTTGTTGAGATACTTCAAAGACAAAAATGTCACGAGGATTCATTATCTGGGGACCATTATCTGTACAAAATTTCATGGCAATTCATCATGAGATATTTCAATCTGGACCAAAATGGTGAACCGACTGACAGACCAACATTGCCATCCCTAGTAAAGGATCGAAAACCTGCTAAATGTAAAGTTTTAAAAAAGATTTACAGGCAATTATTCATAAATGAGACCAAGAAAAGTAAAAAAGGCCAACTGACTGCAGTGATAGAGAGACGAAAATAAAGAAAACCAATTCAACTGTCATGATTCATCTCCATGTCAACAGCTCTGTACCCCAAAGCCCCTCACTGCTACCAGTACGTTGCCTGGACACCAGTGACCTGTGACCCCTGGCAGAAATGGTCCAATAAGAGCAGAGATGTTGTGGGAACTGGAAAGCCCATTCACAAAGATCCAACTCTGAAGAAAAAGAGGTTGAACCCATATGGCCCTTTGGCAAGAAGAACATCCAAATCCTACTTATGTCTCTCGCTCTCTCTCTCTCTCTCTCACACACACACACATCAGAAATCCAAGCTGATAAGTCAACTGCACACATATTACATCCTGCTGTAGAGAAAGAAGAGAGGCATGCCATCATAAAGCACACAGAGCTAATGGTTTCTCATCGCTATAACAACCCTCAGACTTAAATGATCTCCACAAGTGTAGGTGTGTGTGTGTGTGTGTGTCTAGTGTGTAAAGGGTTACACTGCGTCTCTCTCTTGCATTCACAGTCACACATACAGTTTTCCATTTCCCCTTCTCTCCAGCTGAGCTCATTAAGTTCACAGAGTTGCAGACAAGACGTTTTGTGCAAATATCCACTTATGTTTGCTCTATAAATGAGCTCCCATGGATCATGTTTTTGTGGGAATGAGGCTGACTCAACAGTAATCCTTTTCGCTGCTGTTTTATATCATTGCAAATGTAAAATTGTTGGGCTTCGGACCTTTGGTCTGACAAACCAAGCAATCTGAAGACATCACCTTCGGCTCTGGGAAACTATTTTTCACTGTTTTCTGACATTTTATAGACTAAATTGTTACTGGTAAAAAATAATCCACAGATGATGAGTCACAATCAACAATAATCTTTCAAGCAAAAATGCTAAACGTCGGATGGGTTCAGCTCTTGTTTGAGGCTTCTCTGAAGTCTCGAAGGGTTTTGTGGATTCTGTGGTGTTAACCATTGTAAAGATACATATATAACTACAGTACAATATGCTGGCATGGAAGGGTTCATGTCAAAACATTCTGCCATTGCATTAGTGAATTAGAAAGCGCAGGAACAGCCATCGTGACATTAGACTTTGATCCTGAGATATCTTGTTTTCTATTTGTATTAGACGAACAGGCCAGATCTGGGACTTATGGGAAAAAACTGTCAGAAGAGGATTAATCTATTCATTACCTTAATTAAGGGAGGGTGTTGTGTTTTTATACTGATGTACCCGGAAATACAAATCAGTTTTGTGTTGACTGCAGAGACGCAAAGCTCAGATCTTTTATGCAAATAAAGGGGTCTTTAGCATCTTCACCAACCTTTCTCTCCTGAGTCTGATTCTTCACCAACATCAGTGTGACGATTTTCTTTGTCTTTCATTTTAGCAAATTTAATGTCATTGGGTTTTGGACCGTTGGTTGGATAAAAGAAACAATTTGTCACTTTGTGCAAATGTGACAGACATTTTTCACTTTTTTTTCCTGAAGATTCATAGACCAAACGATTAACCAATTAATCAAACAAATGAATAGATTAATCAATGCTGAAAATGATGTTTTGTTGCAGCCCTAAAACTGTGATTGCATCACTTAATCAACCAACATTGAGCACCATGAATTCTTCTACAAAACTACGAATCTTTGAGATCAACAATCATCAAAAGGACGAACTGAGATGAGACACAATGTTCAGTGTAAAGTGTAAAACAGCTGTCTGACTGAGCCAGTCATCCTCCATCTACAGGATGCAGACTTTTACTTCAGCAGCCGTATCTCACTTCTCTTCAACCACGAGACGTTATCGTATCACTTCATCTCTTCATCTAAACAGCTGACACACCGGAAGCACAAGCTGTCCAAAAGGCTACACAAAGGAACTAAACAGGCTTTTTATTATCTTGTAAGAGTAGTAGATAAATCCTGGACAAAGGGATCTCAATCATGACTATTCATAAAACGTCTACTGTAAGAATAGTTAGTGAGGAGAGTAAATAATCAACAAAGACTTAATGAAAGTCTGAGAAAGCCAAAGTCCAGCCAGATTCTGTTAAAGTTATTGTTTGGCACGGCACAGCAAGATGTCTTTAAGTTAAATAAGTGGTGAAATCCATGTGAAGATCTTCTCTATATCTAGATGGTGAGCAGTAATGTCTTCATTAAAAGAGTGTTGATATAATATAAGAAGATTTTGGCTTAAACTCACCACTGATGAGGAAGAGGAGAAGGTGTGTGGCGACAGCGGAGACCATTTTGACGACTGCTCGGTAGCTTGAGGTCCAGCCACGCACACTAGAGCTCATTCATTACCACAACCTGTCCCCCTCTACACTCTGTGCCCCATACACACACACACACACACACACACACACACACACACACACACACACACACACACACACACACACACACATACACACATACGCCTGCCTGGACTACCCAAACTTTGGAGGCCAGCTCAGCCACAGCCACCTACACAATGGGGCTTTTGTAACTCGCTGCCCAACCCTAACAAGTGCAAACACAGCAATGGCACACTGTAGCAACACTCACACACACTCACAGAAAACAACACATTCATGCACCCACACTAAATGTGGCTGGAGGAGGAATAAGCATTTAGGACTTTAAATGTGTTTCCAACTTTCCGCCCACCTACATTAGATCTTACAAACACAAAAAGGAGGCGGCCTGAGAGGGCTTTCAACAAAGTTGACAACTCAGTTTGAAAATTATAAACGTTCAATTTCTCTTCAATTTTATTGGTATAACACTCCACTTATACACACCAGTGGGTCTGAGAGTTGGAGCCAATGCTCAAGTGCCTTTAACTTGCATTCTTTCTAACAGCCAGCAGGGGGCGACTCCTCTGGTTGCAAAAAGAAGTCTGATTGTCTAGAAGTCTATGAGATAATGAGCCTACTTCTCACTTGATTTATTACCTCAGTAAACATTGTAAACATGAGTTTATGGTCTCAATCAGCTAGTTTCAAATCTTCTTTCAATACAGCATGATGTTCATTTAGTAAATTATGGTCCCATTTAGAGTCAAATAGACCATAAAGCAGGGGATGCTTTAGGGCGTGACTACCTTGTGATTGACTTGTTGCTACCACGGAGTTGTCCGGTCTGGGAGTTGTCCGTCTTACAACTTTAACCCTTTCACAGTGTGATTTCAGTTCATGAAAGTTAATTGTAATGTTTTGGTCGCCTAAAAACGTCTTGCCACTTCTGGTTGCAAAAAACCAAGATGGCCAAAATGCTGAGGCTTCAAAACGGCAGTACACAAACCAATGGGTGCTGTCACGGTGACTACGTCCACTTCTTATATACAGTCTGTGATACACACACACAAACATGCATCCTTACTCACAAATCCAGAGCTTAACATAGCACACATACACCCTGTTAAATCTTCCACCTCCGTTTTGTAGAGCCCATCATTATGCACACACAGGCACAGCTTGACTTCTACCTGAAGGCGTAAGCAAAGATATGCAAAAAAACACAAATTAGTGTCAGCTGTCGCACCACATGAGATGAGGAAGGTGAACAGGAACCTACAGAATTTGGTTTAGCCTGAAATTAATGTGTATACCTCCACTTACCTGATGCAAATGTGTTCTGTGCTAACCAAACCCTGTCACAAATATGACACTGACCAAGTACTGTGTGTGTGGATGGACATGGCAACCTGCAGATGTCCATCATATTAAAACCTTCTAGTTCTCAAATAACAGTTACCGCAGTTTCACAAGCGGGTCGGAGAACTACGGGTAACGTAAAAACGTTAAAATGATCTCTCTAGAGCCAGTGTTTGGTTTGTCCGTTCTGGGCTACTGTAGAAACATGGCGGAGCAACATGGTGGACTCTGTAAAGAGGACCTGCTCTCTATGGCTCATTCTAAGCTAACAAAAACACAATGAATCCTAGTTTCAGGTGATTCTACACTAATGAAAACATAGTTATGAATATTATATTCTGCTAATAGATCCCCCGAAATTGTACACGCTGTTCCTTTAATATCTCTTGTTCACAGGGAACTAATCAAAATCAAAACTATTCCCACTACTGGCGGAGGCAAAGCTACGCAGCTTTATAAACAATCTGCAGGGATACAAACCAGCCCAGATTAACATCCGCACATTTAATTAAGCACTAATGCTTGCAATGCAACAGGGATGTACTGATAAGACCCCTAGTTGCCTCCGTGCTGATCCAAATCCTTTAATACAACACTTCTCACAGTGAGTGCGATCTGATATTAGTCTATATTTATTTAAAGTGGCACTGTAGTTAGCACCGTCGCCTCATAGCAAAGCCCCCGCCCTCCTGGGTGGTGGTTCTTCCTGTGTGAACTCACCGTATCTCTGTGAGTTTCCTACATGTTTCAGTTTCCTCCAACAGTGCAGACAATGCTTATTATGTGAACTAGAGACTCTAAATTATCAGGAGATGTAAATGTGAGTGTTACTTCCCTTTCACACCTGTAGTTCAGACTTATTTCCCCTGTATCTGGGCCAACTAAACTAAGAGTCTACAGCCATGCTAGCAGCTCTGTGGAGCTGTACCTGCTAAATGCTCACATCAGCAACAGGTTTACAATGATAATGCTAGCTTGTTAATGTTTAGCAGGTAGGTTTACTATGTTCATCATTATCATCACATCGTATGAGTTTTGCAGATCTTGGATCATAAACCAGAGTATTGGAAAAAATAAAAATGTTGACATGATGATGGCGCTAGATGATCATCATCTGGGGACCATGAATATGTGTACCAAATTTAACAATAATCCATCCAATAGTTGTCAAGATTTTTCAATAAAGAACTAAAGAAGTCAACCCCATGGTGGAACTAGAGGGAAAGTCAAAGGGTCACCAGTGTCAGCAGGATACATCATCTGGGCAACATGGATATCTGTACCAAATTTTGTGCCAATCCATGTAGTAGGATAAGTGAAAAGTGACCCGATGGTGGCGCTAGAGGAAAGTCAGATGAACGCCAAAGTCATTAGAATATATCCTAGTAGCAAGCCGATTTGCAGTAGCAGAGTATAGTGGACGGGCTGGAGTGTACGATTTGATCCATGTCCTTGATGTAGGAGAGGCCTGAGCCGTTCACAGCACGGTAGGCACGTACCAGTGTCTTGAATTGGATTCGAGCAGCCACCGGTAGCCAGCGCAGGGTGCCATGAATGTCTTTACAAAATTTCATAGCAATGACTTATCCCAATGAAACCAAACTATCGGCTTGTCCTTCACTGGGCAGTTTTGGTGACCTTCTGGGTAAATTAATACTTTTTTATTTAAACTAACAAAACGTGGCTGATCGGGCAAACATGTCAAACCCCTCAGCTCAATTCACTCCAAGTCAAAAAATGATTGCCTTCTGAAAAAATTCAACAGTTACAGCATCATTTTACTGCAAAAATACAGCAAAGACTGTAAAAATACAAAACCTGCCATTAGCATAAAATCTCAATGCAGTGGAAAGAGTCGAGACGCTGTGGCTTCTTAACGTGGCAGTACATCTGCTAACTCGTCAGACAGGCTCAGGACACTTTCCAAACAAAGACGACTGCCACTGGTCTGCAGGTGTCACTGATTGTTACCATGGAAACATGGCTCTTAGTCCTGGGTTAGCCTGGGTGTATAGTGGCTAACGTTTCAGGCCTAAAACAAGTCATTATTATTGTGAAACTGTATAACTTGCATTAGATAAATCCGAAAGCAAAATGAAGACGGGCCTTTTGTTCAGAGACGTATTTCACTTCCGTCTCTGTCTCTGGCAGCACAGTCTCTGTCTCACATTGGCAACCGGTTTGATTCAAGAGTGAGTGCGGACACTGTAGAAAGGAAGAATGCGAGGAATGTGGAGGAAAGAATTTACAAAGTACTTGGAGCGCTGCCTATTAAACACTTAACAAAGCTTGCTGGTGGATTATTGTTTTGGAAAAGTTACAAAAAGTTGGTGATGAGACATCTTCTTCGCTATTAAACTGTCTGGACCGCATTTGGTTTAAACTATATATGGGCCTTAAGTGTAAACTTTTGCCTTGCTTCTCCCACAAACGATGCATTTATTTTATCCCAGCTCTTTTTATCACTGTGCTTAAGCCTTTCTCATTGCTCACCGGCCTATTCTATTTCTCCTTTTATATCCTCCCATGACATTCTACCCTCTCACTGTGAATCTACCAGCACTCCTGCAGCACTTAACTCCCATCAAGCTCTGCTTCACCTTTCCTATCAGCACTGCGAACATCTCAAAATAGTTCCCTCTCTCTGCGTTTCAGCCACTTTCATTCCCTCTCCATGCAGTCGTCCTCTCTGGAGAGTCTCTGTCGTCACTTTCCTCTGGGAGTCCCCCATGTGTCAATCAGAGTGGCGATCTCGCCCTCCGCTGCCGCGTTCGCAGCCATGTCGGTTTTAATTTGAGGTAGCCTGGAGCCAGAGAGAGGCATTTACTCCACCATCGATCAGTCTAATGCTCAACAAACAATAATAAATACATGAATGGGCTGAGACAGAACACTACAGATTGAAATGCAGACAAGATGAGTTTAAAAAATGAACAGAAACGTGGACTAAAAACAGAAGCGGACCATCTATTAAACATGAGGAGAAATCCCATACGCTTTCATCCCATGCTTCTCCTGGATAATGGCTCAAATCCTTCTCTACACTACGGTATGTGCGATGAATAAATGATGACAGCAGCTTTTCTCCAGCAGTACGACTGATCAAAAAATAAACTTACTAAAAAAAAAAAAAAAAAAACACCCAATCAGTTACATTACAACTGTGACGAAAGAAAACAGGATCAACTCTGGAAGACGGGCATGTATGCAAACACCTCCACACTCCCAGCCCTCTCATCTCGCTGCCTCTGAGTTTTACTAAAGGAGAAGATTACAGGGCAGGAGATGAGAGTGGGTTTGATAGCGAGGCATTAATAATAACTTAGGCGGTCAAGCACACATTGTTATCTAGTGGAGGAGGAGGAGGAGGGAGGCTGGGGAAGCAAGTGTGTATTCGGGGTCGCAAAGTGCAAACACTAGACAAGTACGAGTAAGAGCCTACTCGCTCTTGCTGCTTTCTTTTTTTTTACGCCTCTGATCTTGCATGGCATTTAAAGTAAGGCTGTCAATCGATTAAAATATTTAATCGCGATTTATCACAAATTAATCACATGTTTTTTTATCTGTTCAAAATGTACTTTAAAGGGAGATTTGTCAAGTATTTAATACTCTTATCAACATGGGAGTGGGCAAATATGCTTGTTTTATACAAATGTATGTATATATTTATTATTGTAAATCAATTAAAAACACAAAACAATGACATATATTGTGCAGAAACCCTCACAGGTACTGCATTTAGCATAAAAAATATGCTCAAATCATAACATGGCAAACTCATGCCAGTATCTTCACTAGCTTTAAAACTGAGCCCGCTACAACCTCTGAAAGATTGATTCCGTTAACGCGTTATTATCGCGTTACCTTTGACAGCCCTAGTAATGAGCATGTGCCAGAAACAATAACAAAGATAGCAGACTACCGGCTTTTTTTTACATTTTGTAAGCGCTGCTCGGACTAATTACTACTTTACATTTGAAACATGTTCCAGTCACAGGAGGCCAAAGCAGAGAACACATTAAACATGTCGAGGTCGAAGGGTGATTGAATGTGCTTTTGGGCGATTGAAGGCGAGGTTTGGAGCACTCAGAAGGACCATGGACATAAATCTGAATGACCTCCTTTTCGTCATGTAAGCATGTAAAGAGACAGTTGATGACAGCAGAGTGATGACAGGAATCCCAGCTTCCCACCAACAATAGCTGTTACCCAACTGACTGTAATGAAGCCATAGGAAAGGGAGAGAGATATTTTGTAAAACGAAAGTAAACGGAGTTAAACATATCTGTATCCGTGTAGACGGGGCCTTAGAGCCCGCTTGCTCTTGCTATCTTTTTTCACACCTTTGATCTTGAATTACATTTAAATCAACAACAGAAGAAGAAGTGAAAGCTTTCAGTATCCCAAGCTTACAGATGTGATTTTAAATGAGGGGACAGTATCTTTAAAAAAGCTGATGCTCCCAAAATTTTGGCAATCATACAGCCCAAAATATCAGCTCTGTCGCATTCCACTATAATCCTGTGAGCATGATTTATGGGAGTCTAATCCTATATGCTTGTCCAGACACAAGCTAAACACTTCTACTGCATTGGTTTGTTTTTTTAGGAATGCAGCACAAAGTAGCTTAATCTTGCACATTTTACTTCAGAATACAAATTTCCATTTTTTGCTGCACGCCCCGCCTGCTTCATCACCCACTGTTTTTCCAATCAGGCTTCCAGTGCAGAGAGAGGCCGTCTCCATTTACTGAGCGGCGGTTTCCTTGCATTCACTGCAGCTGAGAGGGACACACTGTCTAGACAATACCTCCAGGAGATGCTGAACAATGACTTGATGAGGGAAAAGACAAAATCATGTACACCTAGGGCTTTCTACAGCAGATGTGAGTGTTGCCACAGAGAGTCTCCCTGAGAGTTTCATCCAGAGTCCCACTGCTGGTGCTGGATATTTATAGGAAGCCTATAGGGGATTGGGCTTTGTTTTGGTATGAATGGGGTCTGTTGAGTGGGGAAGCAATGACAGAATGTGCACGTATGAACATAAACACACATGCAAACAGAAGAACTGAGCGACTTTTCTATAGAACAGAAGAGTTATATTTACATTCAAATCGGACAACAGGCCAGGGCTTCAGAGAGAGTGAAAATGTAAAGAAGTCAAGTTGAGCACAAACTGTGCGTTCCAATACCCACACTACCATACCATTTAGTATGCCAGAAAAGATTTAGTATGTCGCTATACATAGTATATCAAATGTAGTATGCCAAAAATACCAGCATGTCCTACTGCATCTGGTCGCATTTTGCAGTATGCAAGCCAGCATGCTTTTCTGGCTATTCTGACCCACCAGATATATGAGCAACAAGGTCAAAGTTAAAGGCACAATGTTATGAAGTAATATGTTCCAGTTATATGCATACTGCATGCAACAGTACGTACTTTGTAAGAGCAGCTGCAGTATTTACTAAAAGTAAAAAAAAAAAAAAGGATGTGATTTGTAACGTAGCCAAACGGAGTCACTTACAGAACTGGAGGCTCAGACTGATGACGGCCAGCGCGGCCCCGCCCACCGCCACCAGGAGGAGGAAGCGGTTACGAGCCAGCATCTTCTCATGTGATTGGTCCTCTTCGTCCCTCGCCGTCAGCCATCCAGATCACGGCCCATCCCCGCAGTCTGGACACAAAATGTGAGTGAGCACATAGCTGTCAGAACTTTTTACAAGTCAAAATAAGTGAAGGCTACAGCAGCCGACGGACTGTCAGGAAATACTAAAACATGCACATGGGACTCGAAGCAACCTATTCTATTAGGACTTTATTCTCGAAATATTACGACTTTATTCACATAATATTATGACTTGATTCTCAACAGTAGCCTTCATACTCAGTCGTAGTTGACAGACTAGAAATCCGCATTTTGGTTTATCTTATTCTCTCGCTAATTTGCAGCTGTGTTGGAGCAGCTTTTTCCGTGTTTATTGCAGTTCAGCCACAGGACTCCTCCAGCAGGGAGTCATTCCTATGTTCCCGGGGTCCTCATTGTAAGAGATTGGTAAGGGCTATATTCACAGTTCAAATTGCAAAGGAACGAAAGGAGGCAGACGCTTCAAATACAGCTTTTTATGGTTGAAAATCCATTCAGCCACTGTGGAGACATCAAGGTCTACAATCAAGAAAACGGCATACGTTTTAAGGAGTGTAACATCAGCAGGCTATAAGCTGTAAGCTTCAACATATTGACCCAGGGAAACATACGAAAAAACATAGCTGAGAACATAAGATCTTTGATATTGAGCTGGGTAAACATAGGACTCTGGGGACATGGATATGATCCCCTCCAGCAGCAGCAGCAGCAGCCAGCTCTCCCTGCACAATCTGTCCAAGCAGAGCCTCAACGTTGCTTCGCCTCCTCTCTGGTTTATGGCAGATAGCAACCATTGCTATCTTAAATTACTAGGGGGTTGGGGGGAATGCATGCTGTAAATATTGAGGGAGACGTGGCCCCTGGGCCCCACCAGAAACCTACGCCTTTGTGTCTGTGTGTTCAGATTTGACTTGAGTTATGAGTGAAAAAAGAGTGTAATTTCTCGATGGACACTTCAGCAATTTTCATCAAAATTTGCCTAAAACTTTGACCTGAAGAAGATCCAAGCAGGATCGCAACGTAGTCAATAAAAATATGGTGGCATGGAGTAATGTGCAGGAATTATGATCTCACTGAAACCTTAAACTTTTGACGCTGTGTTGCAAAGATATAAAAGGTGCCTGTCATGTCCTCTGTTTGACCAGCTCTCTATAGAAATAAGAACATCTGACAACTCAACCACAGTATGTCCAGTTCATCACTAGTGTATCTCTATCTTCTTTTCCTTTGTGTTTTACTACTGTATGTAAAGTTCTGTAAAGATAAATACTCTATATCGCTGCACTGATAATATGAGGCAAGTGGTAGTATAACAGGCAGATACAAGGGATTCTTATTATGGGTGAGCTGTATTCAGTTCTGTTTTAACCAAAATGATGATCATAATGAATGGAAAATGCCTTAGGTTTCCAGTGTCACACACATATAGCACTGTGACAGCATGTACCATTTTCCACCATAAACCCAGCAGTTACTCATGTGAATATTCCGTGCAAAGGGGTTGGAAACCAAGCAGAAATCTGGGGGTGGAACAAACTCAAATTGCAGTATATGTAACCCTACACAATAAACCCTACCATTAGGTGGTCTTAAAATACTCCCAGCCGGGCGCGTTCAAGCCTACGTCTAACCAAGGTACAGGAAAACGATGCTTCAGGCAGAATTGGACTGGAATTTCACTGCCTGTCTGCGGCTGCTCACAGAAACCTGTAGCTTCAGGGTGCGTCACACCAAACTCCAGTCACAATTCTGGCATTTTAAATGCTGTGTTAGTTATCAGCAAAAGTGTAACCCATCACATAACCTTTCACGAATAAGGGAGCCACTGGTTGGTTCGGCATACACATAACCCAATAAAATACATGTTTTGAAATGAAATATCAACTTAAATCCACACCGGCCACAGTGTTTGGAGCACTGTCGGGTCTCATTTCTATGTAATGACATGCTACTTTCCATATTGTTTAAATGCCGAACTCAATATGGGATTCAAACAATTCTCAAACACTCTGTAGTCACGTTTTAACTGGTATATTAATGTGTCAAAAGCAAAACTGAATTATCAGAATATTGAATATTGGAGAGAAGTGTAGCTATGGTTACGACCGTTACAACTAAAGTTAGTTGTAGTGATGTGTTGGTCGCGAACGAGCCGGCTCTTTTAAGTGAACGATAAGAGCCGGCTCTTTTAAGTGAACGATAAGAGCCGGCTCTTTTAAGTGAACGATAAGAGCCGGCTCTTTTAAGTGAACGATAAGAGCCGGCTCCCGTCCGAGAGACGTTTTTTTTTTTTCTTTCTTTAATTAATTCAAGGCAGACTGATATGATGATCTTCTCCGCGCCACGGGCACTCCATGCACTGACTGTGACTGAATGTTGTGTTAATGACATCCGTGCGACCAATCAGGTGATGACAGACAAGGATCATACCATCAAGCAGGGAGGAGCGGGGATGCGTGGTGCGCTGACGGTCTACAGGTACAGAGCAGGAGGAAGAGGAGGAGAGAAAGAGAGAGGAGTGCGGTGCGGTGCGCGAATAACAGACAAGATGAGTGACAGTCGGAAACGAAGCAGCATGCAAAATTATGGTATTCTGGAAATTATAAGGTTTAGTATAACTATATTGAATAATTTAAAGGGACTGTTTGTAACTTTTTACATGTATAAATCTACCGGGTCGGTTTCCCATGCGCGCTCGCGTTTGCACGCTCGCTCAGACTCAGACTCCAACACAAACTACACGGAAGCACCAAAACCTCAAAGTTCTATTTAGTGAAGCCCGTCTTGTTAAACAGTGTTGGCCGCGGTCGGAGGACGCGGGGGAGACCGTAGCTTTGGTCTCCAGGGCCGGAGTCTCTGCTGTACTCTGCTCCTCTGCTCCTCTGCCTGCCTGCCTTCACTCAGCTTGCTCCACCTCACGTTCATGCGCGCACACAACACACTGCAGAAGACGTTGTAGCTCTGAGAATATCTAGTGAATGTACAGTGGACGTTTGTGCAGAAATAAATGCTGCAGCTCCTCCAGACCAACAGAGGTTTCCCGTGTCTTGTGAAGTGACGGGGCTCCGCAGCAAGAAACGTTATCGTCTCCGACCAAAACTCCGGTGTCTCCCCTGTTCCCTCCGACCACGGTCGGGAGGCTGAGGCAGGAAAAGCCAACACTAGGATCAGCATTGATTCATGGAGAGACCTTCGTCTGGTCAGCTAACATTACTGCCAAGCAGGTGAAATATAGAGTGATATTGTGCTTTTAGCTGACGTGTGTCGCCTCATTGTTTTGAGCGATGCTCGTTCATGTTTATTTAGAGCGAGCAAGCGCGAGCCCGATTGACTTTCGTTGACTTAACGGCTACAAGTGTCGCTGTTAATAAGCATTTCTGATTTTTACACACAGTCCCTTTAAGTGATATATGTGCACACATACTAATCATAGGTCAAAACAGCTAAAGCTAAATTTAGCTGAATTATAAAAGGCAGAGGTGGTAAAAACGAGCCGAAAGAGCCGGCTCTTCTTGGTGAGCTGAGCCAAATGATCTGGATCACTAAAAAGAGCCTGAATTCCCATCACTAGTTAGTTACTAACAGTCATTAATCTGGTAGGTTAGCTAACAACAACCCACTGACTGACTGGCTTATAGAGAGACACAGCACATAGAGAGCAAGTGTACGTTATTGTGGACTTCTCCTAACTTTATCTCTCTGTACTTGTTGCTCGTGTTGCCGGTCTCCAGAGAGACGTGTTGTTACCGTGGTGATGTGTAGCTTTGTGTTGCTCTTCAACACGTTAAACTGCCTCTTCAACAGTCGGTACTACTCACCACTAGAAGACGATCACACACCAACAAACACCATAATACACACATCTGAGCGTCCACAATGATCCACTAAACACATGTTGTCCTACCTGCAGGAACCGAGTCACACCACCGGGTTAAACAGTTTGAATCCAGGACCAGCGCTTCGGTTTCTCAGTTGAGACCATCGGAGGGACGACAGACTGACTGCCGACACAGCGGCGGAGAACCGGCGTCAAGTTACACGTCATACGCAGCAGCACTTCCGGTGACGACTTTCAAAGTAAAATAGCTGCAACATGAATACGCTGCCACGTTTTGCATATTTACATATGGGGTGCAGAGTAATATTTTCAAAGATGGCCTTTTAAATTGTAAAAAACACACATATATATATATTTATATATATATAATTTATAAAATTATATATTAATTATATGTTATTATATATATATATATAATTTTGATGGCCAGTGATGCAGTGGATGAGATTTGATTTTTTTTACTATTATATGTTTATATGTTTATATATATTTATATATAAACATTTATATATATATATATATAAATGTTTATATATAAATGTTTATACACACACACACACACATATATTAATGTTTATATATTAATGTTTATACACATATATATGTATAAATGTTTATATATATATATATATAAATGTTTATATATAAATAAATGTTTATATATATATATATATATAAACATTTATATATATATATATATAAACATATAAACATACATAATCGTATTATTACTTCATTGCATTACACTACTGGTGGCAACCATATCGACCTCCAAGGCTAAACACACTGAGCCAGCTGTAGGTGATTCTCAGGTGTAGGAATAGAAATGCATATTGTGTGTTTTGTGTTGATAAAAAGACACGTTAGATGTGACTAAATGTGCTTTTATTTTGGAATCAAAATGTATAGATTTCCGGTACCACTTCAGCTTTCTCTTTCTAACTTGACAGGTTTGGAAAAGCCGATGTCTGAGGCTGATTTGTGGACAGCCAGCTCAGCCAGAAGCCCAACCTCACTGCCCCATCTGCTGGACCAGACACAGCAATGCACATGTTGCCTTCAAGGCCTCCTCGCTGCAACTATTAGATGTGGTGTGTTCAAATGCTTCTGATTTTAAATGACAACAAAATAGACTCTGTAACACAGTAACATTTTGGTGAATGTGGTTCTATTTTCTTTATTCTCATTGTCCATCCATGATACAATTATGCTTATTTCTCTTATATTGGGATGATCTATATCTATATATATCCTCCTGGGAACCGAGTAAAAAAAGTGTCTTCCAATTTCTATTTTTTATTTTATTTCCATTTAAAAAAAATAATTAACAGATTATGGCTGTAGCGTGATATTAAACCAAGAATACATCAAACTTTATTGAAAAACTCAAAAATATATAATTCTTGATTCATGATGACGAAATGCTATAAATTATTTTGACAGTAAATAGGTAATTCTATGTAATGTAACACCCATACTGCACACATATTGCTATGTATTATCGACATTTATTAGTGATCATTGAGGTTTGAAGATTTCCCAAGTAGAAATGCAAATTGCCTCAACAATGCTATTTGTGTGCTTATGAGTATGGTAAATAGGAGACCATAACACTGGAATTGTCCCAATGATGCACAACTAGCTGACTGTATTTAAAGGGATAGTTTGGGTGTTTTGAAGTGAATGTACTTTAAATCTTTTCATGTACATGTTGCTGTCATTGTTTTCCTTCCCACAGCTGTCAGCAGCAGCATGCATGTTTATGCCATCCGCAAACCAGCAGATGTATAACAACATCTGGTGTATTAAAGCTCTAATGTTCGAGAACAGGATTACTATTTCACAGTCTGAACACAGAGGGCGCCATGTGACAACCTGAAGCCCGTCTGTTGTTCACAGTAGCATGAGAGATGATATCCTCTGTACATTCTCCTGCCATGACGCTATCTGTTCTTCACTGATATGACCTTGTGGAGGCTGAGAGGGAAAAACGTTCATATAGCCACTGACTGATTATAATCACAAGTTATTGGCACTCCTGGGAAAACCTTTTATATTGTCATATTGGATCAACAAGAAATGAAATCAGCTGATAACACAAAAGTAAAAGGACGCTGTTTTTTTTCCCATTATTATTCTTACATATCTGTCCATGCCACCTGAATTCGTGGACGGGAAATACATTTACCAACACAAATAAATATTTTCATACATGATGTGAAGATTTAAAAAAGAGGCAAATTGTTGTTTGCAGGAAGGATGAAGCAAGATTAAGCTGCTGATCCTGCACAAAGTAAAGAAGAGGACGTTTATATAAAGGAGGAAGTAAGGAACCCTGCAGGCATGGCATTTATTCTACTAAATAAACTCTCCAGTTATGTTTGTCTTCAGTTGCAATTTCTCAGTTCAGTTTTCCTTTTTTCAGTATCAGACATCGCTGAGAGCTGTTTTCTTCTTCCTTTTACAAACAGCATGAATGTCACTGAGTCACTTTCACTTTTAACAAAAATTTAGATTCACAATTTTTTTTTGTATTCACTGACAAAGGAACTCAAACACACTCAAACATTGATTTTATAGTTTTAATTTTATTAAATGATTGCTGTTGTGTTTCTGCACAAAATTCCTGATGAACAGCCTCAAAACATATGCTAATATATTGTGATATATTTAATATTTCCTGGTGATGTCAGTGGTGGAAAATAACTACATTTACATGAGTACTGTAAGTACTGTTCCCGGTACTTTACTTAAGTATTTTAATTTTATTCTACTTCTACTCTACTACATTTATTTGACAGCTGTAGTCACTTTATGAGTATGTGAAATATGATGCATTGTTATACAGTAGGCTTAATTTAAACCACCCAATAGTATAGAAATAGCTAGAATCAGCTCCACCTCGGCCAACTACAACATTAAAATGCATTTTAGATATTAATGCAATGGTATAATAAATAAGAATATAACCCTCACAGAACAATTTCGCCTCGATTGCAGGATTTTTACTTTTTAATAGAGTATTGTTACAGAGTAGTATTTGTATTTTTACTTAAGCAATTGCAAATTACTGTTAAAGTACTGTAGAATCAGGTGGATTGTGCTACAGGTGGTTTATACATGACATAAATTCAAGCTGACCAAACACCTTCATTCTTTATTATGGAGCAAACTACAAACTTGCAGCCACATTTTAAGCTTAGAGGACGCCTGTGTTTGATACTCAACATATATTCTGGTTGAAATGTCTCCTTTGTGTTGAGTTTTTATGTGATTGTAATATCTTTCAAATTATTCTGATGAAATAAGTTTTCGTTGGCAAAAAATGAGACAATCCCAACAAAAATCTGTGTGTTGCTTTCAGCTCTTCATTGTCAGGTAGCAGCGTACATTGTTGTGCTCCTATAAGGAGCTTCAAATAGTCAGGATGATGAGGAATTATTTAAATAACAAAGATCACTAGAGTCAAATATCTGTATCTTTATCTAGATTTTAGTGATGTTACTGATGATTTTATGGAAGTTTAGTTTGTTTTGAAATACCTTGCAGTCAAATGTGCAGCTTTAAAGTTTTGGTTGTGAAGATGAGATGAGTGGAATAAAGTTAAGAGCCTGATCCTCTCCATACTACCGCAGACAGTCCTGCAGGGCTGCCGTCTGGCTGCTATATCAGTGTCATCCTGCCTGCAGCACACCACAGTCTGCTCATGTGGTTAGCAAAGAGGCACTGAGTTTATTCCCATTCAGCCTCAGTCAGAGCGAGACACCCAGACGTGACTAACAAGCTTATAATGGTGCTCGGTTAGCAACAGAATAACACAGTGTTAGTCAGCTCACCTGGCTGCATCACAGCTAAATGGATGCCAAAGTCCATTTTACATTTCAACATTTTCCGTCCATAGTCTGCTGATACGCACACCATCACTCAATTCATTACTGGATGTGTTTGTTTTCATTTGTATCAGTTTACAACAGTAAATTTTATATTTTCAAAATTATTTCTGACATCACCAGCAGGAGATATGGATGAGTTTTGACAGTGAAAAATGTAAGAAAAATATAAATCACACTCTTGTTTGTTTAAATTCTGACAACATTTCATCACTCAAAGCCTTATTTTCTCTTTTCTGAACGTTTACTCCGAAAAGCAACTTGATTCAGCGCTTTACGTTCAGTGAAGTCCTGCTGATTTACTAAAAATCAGCTCCTGGTCTGCAAAAAGCTTCTCATTAGCACAATTTGTTGGCTGAACATTATTGATGCAGAGCAGCAGAGTGTTGGGCTGCGAGCCCAGATACTGTCTGATGGATCCTGCAGACAAACTCATCTGAGCAGTTATCTGCTTCTTTTGTATTCTGTCATGGAGCCTTTTTAACCGCTCGGGGGCAGAAACAAGCCGCGAGCACAACACTGACATATTATCACCTTTTAAGCTGGTGAACTTGTTAGGGAACAGTTGCTTATTTGCACATCCAGCTGTTAAAGCAACATTAACATTCATTCGAAGTCGTGTTTCTGTCCACCTGATGAATGTCCAATATCCTCTCTCTGTTAGCTCCAACTCCTAAAGGAAATATCTGGCTCTTTAGCTGCTAAATGCTCCACTATGTTCACCAGCTAGCCTCTAAATCTGATTAATATAAAGCTATAGCAACCAGCGGGCAACTCTGGGTCTGAAAAGTGAAGCCAATATTTTTGAAGTGTCTTAAACCTGCTTTCTCTCTAACAGCCAGCAGGGGGCGACTCCTCTGGTTGCAAAAAGAAGTCTGATTATATAGAAGTCTATGAGAAAATGAGTCTACTTCTCACTTGATTTATTACCTCAGTAAACATTGTAAACATGAGTTTATGGTCTCAATCACTAGTTTCAAGTCTTCTTCAATACAGCATGATGTTCATTTAGTAAATTATGGTCCCATTTAGAGTCAAATAGACCATAAAGCAGGGGATGCTTTAGGGCGTGGCTACCTTGTGATTGACAGGTCACTACCTCAGCATTGTCTGGTCTGAGAGTTGTCCATGTTTTCGTCTTACAACTTTAACCCTTTCACAGTGTGTTTTCACTTCATGAAAGTTAATTGTGGTGGCCTAATAATGTCTTATTCAGCATTTGGTTGTACTTAGCTCCGCCCTCTCATGTCACAATAGCCAAACACCAAGATGGCGACGGCCTGAATGCCGAACTCGAGGCCTCAAAACTGCAGTCCACAAACCAATGGGTGACCTCACGGTGGCTATGTCCACTTCTTATGTTCAGTCTATGATAGCAAGCACCTTAGCTTAGCATAAAGGAAACAGGTAGTGTGGCTAAAACCACAATTTGACGATTTAGTTTTTTGTACGGATTGAACAAATGAAATATAACGTTTTAATCAGTGAGCTTTAGAGGTGATGATAAGCTGATTTTGTTACCTTTGGACAGAGCCAGGCAGTATGATAAGCTAACTGTCTGCTGGCTCTAATATCATAATAAACGGACAGATACTAGAATGGTATCGATCTTCTCATCTAACTCTCTGCAATTAAGGGCATTCAAAATGTCAGACAATTTCTTGAATTCTACTCCCATTTTGTTGCCTCCATGTCATTCTGAAACTTTATCCGCTGCAACATTTATTCTGAAATGTGCTCTATTGATTTGACTACAACTACTAAGCATCCTGATATAAGAAAGCCCTTGTAGGAGGTGAAATAGTCACAGCCGTGAGAGCTTCAAGACTGCATTTCAGTCTTGTCGCGTGATTCTTCATTTGAAGAAAATTACATTCCCCCTAATTGGCCCCAATGTGACATTTGCTGCAGAAGAGTATACCGGAACAGCTTAGCTAAGTTTGTGATTATTGCTGATTGAATCAGGCATCCCAGAGCTCAGGCCTTCAGTGGATCATTGTCTCCAGCCTCCTCCCTCCTCCGCTGCAGTAATACCTGAAGGTACGGCAGTCATATGAGCCGAGCTGCTGAACGTGCAACCACTTAACGTGCCCTTTTTCCTTCAACGCCACTCTGCACTAATAGAAGTCATGGGACAGGGATGACAGGGATGGTGTGGCTCATTTAGGAATGGCATGTCTGTGCGTGTGGGTGTGTATTTGTTTTTGTTGCCATGTGGAAGACTGTGTAATATGTTTGCATCACATCCCAAAGCGTGCCCTTTAGAAAGTAAATTGTGAGTGCAATCCAATGCTAATGCTGTGTTGATATAATTTTGAGAGAATCCAAATAATGCTCGGCAGCCACATTTGTGCGTGGGTGTGAACGTCATGAGATTTGTATCTAACAGCCTGCAGCGAGTGCATGCCCGGTAGCTTCCTTGATTCTCTTTCACATAGTCCCGAGTTGCAACTCTCAGTATATGAATGGAGGAGTTTATAAAACCACATATTTGTTGTCCTACTATCTTTCACTGTCGTTTTCTGCAACAGAGAATCTCCTTGGTTGTTTACTTTCACTTCCACAAAGTAACATGACATTACCACATCATTAAATTGATGGGTCAGCAATGCTCCTACTACTTATATTAAATGCCCAAATACCTGCAAAACTAATGACATTCCCATCAGCCTCAGCTATACTTTGCTTTTAGTGCTAATTAGCAAATGCATGCTAAAGTAAGATGGTGAACATGGTAAACATTATACCTGCTTAACGTCAGCATGTTAGCATCGCCACTGTGAGCTTGTTAGCATGCTGACGTCAGCATTTAGCTCAAAGCACCGAACTTTTGCATAACTACATAACTTTTGCATAATACATAACTTTTGCTATGTGTACTTACAGCCGCGAGCGTGGCTGTTAATTGTACCTTGATTTTTTTTTATTACAGGGAATTATTTTAGAGAATGACTACAATGATGAGAGTCTAATCTATTAATACATAAATTACATGTGCATTCAACTTTCATAGTAGCAGTTCATGAAAATTGTAAACTGTGCTAACCTCCTATTAACAGTAAAATGGGTGGTAAAAGGTTAATGCTTGGAAATTTAAAAAGTTGGGGCTGTTTCATTAAAAAGTTAATCAAGAGATGGTGAACATTAAACTGATTTTTTGATCAATAATGCTAAGCCTGCAGGCTACAGAAGAAATGAACGGATCATAAACTTGAATATGGACTTTGTGGTGGAAAGTAACAACATTTCAAGTGTTGTACTAACAATAGGCTACATAGAATATACAACGATGTAGGGGTCTTCGTAGAAATATTTCTGCTACTTTACTCCACTAAGATTTAAAGGGAAATATTGTACTATGCTGAATATTGTAAATGTATAACTTAGGATTGGCGTTGTTCCAACTAGCTTTAAGATTGCTGTGGTTAAACCTCCACATCGACCAGTCTCTAACCCTCCATTCTTTTAAAAAGTAATAGAAACAGTTGTGTCTCGGTGACTTTCAGCCCACATATTTAACAGTAATCTTTTTTAACCTTTTCAGTCTGCTTTCAGAACCTGTTACTCCACTGAAACAGCTCTTTATTCACACTTTCTTATTTCCTCTCAACTAACTGTTTTGAAACACCACACAGGTCACAGATCAGCTTCTAAATATCTGCAGTGAGTTTGTGCTGTTCATAAAAGTAGAGAGAGTGTACCATCAAAGAAGGCAAAAAGAGAGAACCATGTGAATGAAAAGTGGACCCGGTTGGGTACAGTATAATGCCAGGGCACATGTGAGCAGAGCATGGGTGTCTCTTTAATAACTGGCTGCTCCACTGTCACATGTGCCAAACAAATAAACCCATGTGCCCTGAAACTGGTTAAAGTTTAACTGCTTTTTTCCTAGATTCCACTTGCGTACACAAAAAAAAAAGCACAGGTCTTTTCTCCTGACAACAAAACACAAGAGTTCATGACAAGAATGCCAAATAATTACTTGTATGCATCATTGGAAATAAACGTGCATAAACACTCAACCATGAGTTTAGGTTGTGCTGTTGGGTTTTTTGTTTTTTTTCGACAAAGTAAAAAGTTCAGTAGCCCAGATGGTCAAACAATGGTTGATCATTGATGCTGTGTTGACCTACCACATGTTCCAATGAACGTGTTCTTTTTTTCTCTCCTCAGCATTTCTAACCATACGTCAGAAAAATGAAATATAACAAGAAAATTCACACATTTAGTCTATTGAAAGTGCTGTACGTTGTGCCAAATATGTGATTTTGTGGGTCTTTGAGTACTGAAAAATATCTTGATGTCTGCCAAAATTCATTCACTGAGTCCTTTGGAATAATTGTAAATTGACAAAGCAAAGTGTATACAAACTAGTCTCCTAATATGGTGACTGTGACACATATATCTTGCCAGGGATGACTTCACAGTGAGGGATTCCCCAAATCAATTTCCTAAATAAGGGAGCACCCTAATATGGTGGGCACACGGCTACACATTCACCATCTATCCCTAATATAGAGGAGACAGGAACCTCCATGTTTGACTGTTTGACTCAAAGGGACACACACACTGTCAGCTGTGTTTACAAGTTTACATGTGCAACTGCTGCTGACTTTTTTCTTTTGAAGCCAAACGATTTTTTTTTTAATTCCTTGTCAAAATAAACTGTTGAAAATGGCATGCAACAAAAATATTAAGGCAAGAATACATAACTTTTGCTCATCAGTGACAACTGTGGCTACAATAATGCTAAAAACTAACAGTAGCACAAGTAGAGAAGAGTCATACAGTCATTGAACTGAATCAGTAATGTCTGATATATACAGTATTAATTAGCTAAAGCTAATATTAGTCACCATAACGTACTGGTCATACCGGATCAGGTAAGGCTGTAGCAGCAAAAGCCTGTTGTGTATTGAATTAAGAGAGTTAATAGTGTGTTTTATTTCTTATGAATTCAAGATTTCATCTGTAAGAGGAAGAATTTGTTATTTCTTCTTTCAATAGTGACATAGTATTGCTTTGAGCGTTTGCAAGCAATGATGTTAAGCATTCCCATTTTTTAAAAAACAACAACAGATAACGTGATGCTGATAAGTACAGCGTGTCCAAAACATGCTTTTGCTGCTAAAGTTCGTTCTCAGAGGCCAACCAAAACCCCCTGAAGGTATGTTTGCTCTCAAAGTTCAGACTAACATTTTATTTGACTATTTCCAGACAGGTCTGCACAGAAGACACCAAGATGTTGGCCTCTTCCTCCACGGCCAAAACAAACACCAAGCAAACAGACCAAAAATAAATTTATTTCGCAAACAGACACCCACAATTCATGTGTACACAGAGTTCATGTTGCCATTTCTCTCATAAATAACAAGTCCTTTTCCCAGTATTGCAAATTTTGCAGACTCACAAATAACTGGTGCAAAGACAGATTTTTTTTACCAGGCAAGCGATTTTGGTAGAAGTCACACAACAAATCACATTTAAAGCATAATGGACATGGTAAAATGTTGCTATCATCAAATGCCCAATGCTTCACTCCCAACATTGTTGGTGTGAATCAAACTGCTTACATTTAAGAAAGCAAAGACCGGTATAACAATTACTCACTGTCTCCAGCCTACAGTATACCCAGTACCCTGAAAATGGTTGAACTGCCCACTCTTGTTGGTTTGAAGAGACACAACAAGCCTTTTCCTTGTTTCAAGTGCACTTTTCAAAGATTTCCCAATAAAGAGCCTGGCTGTGAGAGCAGGCCCGGTTGCATAACGGTAGTAATAAGAACCCACACAGAGAGAATCACAGTTTAACTACCTTACTGTATTAGAGCATTAGAGTAGTGGTTGTAGAGCGGATGGTTTAGGAAGTATGCAGAGGATATTGGCTGGACAGGCTCATCATTAGTTTGCACGCGATCCAGGGAACATCAGGCCAAAGAGGTTCTAAGGCAGCGTTGCTCCAGGGATGGCAGTGTGTGCTGGTTGCTTGGTTCGTCAACCCACCACTTTGGTCCAGATGAAAATATCTCAAGAACTACTACATGGATTGCCATGGATGAACCCAATTTATTTTTTATGATTTTAGCATTACCAACAGATTGACCTTTTTGGCTGTTAGTGAAATGTCTCAACAACTATTATATGGTTTGCCTTGAAATTTGGTACAGATGTCCATGGTGCCCAAAGGATGAATCCTAATGACTTTAGTGATTCCTTAATTTCTCATCCAGCACCATAATCAGGTCAAAATGTATTTTTGTTCACTACTTCGGTTTATGACAAAATACTTGCAAAACGAATGACATTCCCATCAACTTCAGCTGCACTTTGTGTTCAGTGTTAATTAGCAAACATTAGTATGCTAATACGCTAAACTGAGCATGGGAAGTATGACCTGATTGACACCAGGATGTTAGCAGTTAGCTCAAGGCACCACAGTGGCTGTGGCTCAGAAGTAGAGCAGGTTTTCCACCAATCGAAAGGTTGGTGGTACGATCCCCGGCTCCTCCAGTCCACATGTCAAAGTGTCCTTGGGCAAGATACTGAACCTGAAATTGCTCAAAAAGGCTGTGCCATCGGTGTGTGAATGAGTATTTACATTAGATCCTGATGGGCAGGTTGGCACCTTGTATTACAGCCTCTGCCATCAGTGTATGAATGTGTGTGAATGGGTGAATGCTAACATGTAGTGTAAAGCATACCTGCCTAACAGAGCCGCTCAGGTGGCTGTAGATTCTTAGTCTTGTTACACCTCAAATCACAAACATACGTGGCATATGTAGCGCAGGAAAATATGCAAAACACAAATAAATATCAGAATTTTGCAGCCACTGCAAATTGGATTCAAAGACAGTCAGCTATGTAGTGTTTCTTTGAAGGTTGAATGTAAGTATTGGGTTTAGATTTTATGTTAACAAAAGGGGCATATGTTACAAAAGGTAAATGGCCTTTTCTCTACAGAAGTTTCAGGGAGCAGTAGATGAGCTATAAAGTCATTGCTCTGGGTTTAACTATTTACTTGCTTTTTATGAATGTTTCATGAAGATGAATGTGCATCATGTGCATTAATGTTGATCTACGACGAAGATGATGTAATAGTTCTACTGCAGCATTTATATGAGCAAAGAATCAGATTGTTCCAGAACACATAAACAAGTCTGGGTCGTTGACCTGCAGCAGACTCACTCTCGTGCCTTGTTTTTCCTGTAATACAGTCAGACAGTAACGTGATTACACGAGAAACTGTGGCACATGATCCGGCCTGGTTAAATTGCATCCGTAATTATGAAATTAAGTGGCGTATGGATTTTATTCTGTTATCCAAATTGGAAAACCTCATTTTCTGTGTACGTTTGAGTCTCAAGGCTCAATTCACCCCCCTGTTTCTTTTTCTCTTATGCACACACACACATATATACAGTATATATAGTTGCCCATTGCAAATGTACAAAGAAGCTCTGTATGAAATATCTGGGTCATATATACCGAAATGGACTGAGGTCAAATTAGTCTGTGTGTAGCAACTTCGCCGAGTCTAAATTCATCATATCATGCGTGCAAACATAAACTTCAGGCTACAGGCTGCCACAATCGGCCCTTTCTTTTAAAAACATACTGATTCCTTCCAAATGCAGTAGTGTTGCGTAACATAGTTCCATGAGAGAGGCTAGTGCGTAGATATTTGTACCACCTAGACCATTAAACTCATGGAAATTTGACAGTATTTCTACAATTGGGCCAAGTGGCATAAACAAGCTGGTACGTCATACTGGGTAACAGCACAACTCTGCTTAACAGTGAAGTGAAAATCAGCGTAATAGGAATGCTGGTTTGTAAGTTATACTCAACTTCCTTATGTAATCCCCTGTCAGAATGGTAGGCTACATACAGGTAGGGTACAGGAAATGATCCCTCACCTAGTGTACGATGTTTTAAGTGTGATCTGGTGACTTTAGGCTATGGCAAACAAAACTACATAGGCCTAAAGGTTTGAGAACCTAGGGGCCTATCTTAAAGCAATTAGTTTACATGTCTTGGCTACTATAAATGATGATAAACGATGATTTTAGCATGCAGCTTTAATCCTCGTCCTAACATACAGCGACTGAGCGAAAATTTTCCAGATATACTACAAGCGATGTCACTCTCTATTACATAAAGAGAGTGATATTGATTAACTGTCAGTTACTGTCAGCGTCGACTTTGACCAGTGAAAATAGTTTGGAGGTGCGCGAAACTTCGCCATGGCGAGCGATTCCTAACTGGAGGCAATGCAAACGACCGAGGGAGCGAACATCAAATTGTTTCAGTTGCTAACAAACTGGGAAAAATCACTCACTCTGGCCCTATTTATGCGAAGTTTCGTGCACCTCCAACATATTTTCACTGGTCAAAATCGACGCTAACAGTAACTGAGATAACTACACTTCTGCGCCTCCTCATGGCTCTGTTTTCAGGCTTTAGAAAATCTAGCCCATGACGGGAGACTTTGGCCAATCACAGGTCATTTCAGAGAGAGAGCGCTGGTGTGCAGTGCTTGGTATTTCCTCAACTGCTCTCAACATGGCTGCCGGGTCACAAACTTTCTCAATTTACAGCTAAACAGTACACTACAAGATATTTCTGAAAACATTTGAGGAGAGAAATAGGCATTACAGTAACAGAATATTGATTCATATTTGATCAACGCTGCCTAGTTTGACCGCCTGATCGGAGTTCACGAGTGATTGACAGCTGCTCAGAGACGGCAGGCTCCCGATCAGCTCTGATTGGTTGTTTTCCTCCGGTCTGTGAAATCTTGCAGATGCCGTTAGGAGCACCGGAGGACACAGAGGCACATGATTTTTTTTTCAGATTACCTGTCTCATGCACTACTGTCAGAATATAGTGACCGTTTTATGAAAATAACTTTTTTTAATCATATTTGCTCCATTTCTACCCACTGCAGCTTTAAGTGACTTTAGGCTATGGGAAACAAAACTAGGTACGTTAAGGGTTTGAGAACATTGGGACCTATCTTAAAGCAATTAGTTTACATGTCTTGGCTAGTATAAATGATGATAAATGATGACAGTCATTTAGCATGGTAAATGGACTTGCATTTAGCCTTTCTAGTCTTCCGCCCACTCAAAGCACTTCAGCATTCACCCATTCATGCCATGATTCATACACTGATGGCAGCGGCTGCCATACAAGTTGCTGCTCATCAGGATCTAGTCTAAATACTCATTCACACACCAATGTGAGCCTTCTTCGGGATAAAGTTTGGGATTAAGTATCCTGCCCAAGAACACTTCGACATGTGGACTGCAGGAGCCGGGGATCGAACCGCCGATCGAACACACACCGAAAAACAGTACTGCAAAATCAAATACTTACTATACTTTTTACAGTGTTCAGAGCCCGGATAGCTCAGTCGGTAGAGCATCAGACTTTTAATCTGAGGGTCCAGGGTTCAAGTCCCTGTTCGGGCGGTAGTATTTTTGAAGACAAAAGCTTCTTCCTGTGGAAGACACTTATCTAGCACTCAAAATTGGCACATTTTGGGTTTACTATACACAGTTTTGGATAAATTGGACCTCCGTGCTGCGAAATAATACCTGAAACTGTCAAGTACTCCAAGTAAAATGCTCATAGCGAGTAGTTATGCAGCTTTAACAGAACAGAATAGAATAGAAAGCTTTATTGTCATCGTATTAAATGCAACGATATTCACAGTTGCCACTTCTGGTCAGTGCTTTAAAACAAATACTTTACAAGACTAAACGAGGCAGATAAAACATATAACAGGTAAAAAACACACACAGTTATAAGGCAAATAAAACAGGTATAGTAGATGTAATAAATAAATATAACAGAAGTGTTACACTAGAGGTATAAAATATAAAAATAGATGTAATGTAAACAGAGGTAATGGCACTTGGGAAATAGGTAGGGTAGATGTAATAAATAAATATAAACAGAAGTGTTACACTAGAGGAATAAAATAGGTAAAATAGATGTAACGTAAACAGAGGTAATTGCACTTGTAAAATAGGTAGGGTATATGTAATAAATAAATATAAACATAAGTGTTACACTAGAGGTATAAAATATAAAAATATATATGTAATGTAAACAGAGGTAATTGCACTTGTAAAATAGGGTAAGGTAGATGTAATAAATAAAATGTAAACAAAAGTAGTTGCACTTGAGGTGTATATTGCATCAAAGGATATATTGTACAAACACATGTATTTCACATTCAGTGTATTAACAGCTACGCAGCTACGGCCACTGTGTGCACTGTGTGATTATTATTATTTTTTACTTTTCTTGTGTAACCCACCTAGTTTCGTTTTTCTGGTTTCTTCAGTGTTACATCAGCTAAACTCACTAGTAGTTGTGCCCTTCAAAATAAAAGCGTTATCACGTGAACAAGTAGTGGCTGGCTGGGGGGCGGGTCTACGTGACTCCTCTCAGCCAATCAGCGCCTCTGTTGTGTGGCTTCCCATTCGACGATAAACACTACGACCTGACCGCAGCAGGAGCTCTCAGATCAACGTGATCGAGGGCCGAGACGTGTTGTCCCACTGTTAGTATTACTGCAACATCGGGATTATTCACCAACATTAGAGAGGCAACAGTATGATGAAGTATTAACAACAGGAGGAGACACAAACCAACCGCTCTGACGTCGACCTCTAGCACTGGAAACACCGTTAGCTTTGGGCTGCTAACGCTCAGCTAGCTTAGTTAGCTGTTACATACACCTCGTTTCTCTCCACGACAACTGACCTCCACCACAACACAGCAAAGCACAGGCGTGTCGAGTATCATCTGCTGTGCGAGGTTGGGGTCGTTATCCTCCCTGTAGCTTCACGCCTTCTCTCGAATATGATCCATAATGAGTCAAAGAGACACCTTGGTTCATCTGTTTGCTGGAGGGTGAGTGTTCTCATGCATGCATGCTAGGTAGCTAGGTGCCGTTGCTAACCAGTTATAGCTTCACATAATGGGGTTGTTTTTATTAATGTGTTTATAGTATTGGGGTTTAGTTAGTGGTATAATGTTAACTTGGAGATTGGTGTTTGCATCAGTGAGTCAGATGTCAGCTAGCTAATCCTGCAGGAGTTGGGTTCAATGTCACAAGTTGCAATGACATTTCAGTGCATGAATGAAAGGGGCTGGTGTGTGGAAGCATGTGAGTGTGTCCTCATACCAGGTATGACATTAAATACAAAGCTTAACATTAGTTTTGTGCAGTCTTCATTTTGAAGAAGCATGCTTTTGGTGCTTTAGTGCATCAAAACAAACGTGGGCAGACTGCCAGTAAAGGTCACTCACAATAAAATGATGTATTTTGGTCAGATCTGAAGTGTGAAACTCTTCCAGAGAGGTCATGATTGCACAATTCCTGTTAGACTCACTGTGCATACATAAAAGTTTACAATGACATTTCAGTGCATGAATGAAAGGGGCTGGTTTCATACCAGGTATGACATTTAATACGCAATACAAAGCTTAACATTAGCTGTGTACACAGTCTAAATTTCAAGAAAGCCTGTTTTTGGTGCTATCTGTGTAACTTTAGTGCATCAAAACAAACGTGGGCAGACTGCCAGTAAAGGTCACTCACAATAAAATGATGTATTTTGGTCAGATCTGAAGTGTGAAACTCTTCCAGAGAGGTTATGATTGCACAAGACTCACTGTGCATACAGTCTCAGAATATAGGTTATGACAGAGCCATTGTAAAATAACATTTTGTACAATCATTCTGTCTTGCCTCCAGCAGACTAGGGCTGTGTATTATTGGTAATATGACTCAATATATTACATACATGCATACAAGAACTGAGCTACCTAGCTAGCTGGCTGCCGTTGCTAAGCTTCACATAATGGGGTGTTTTTATTGGGGTGTTCGTGCTATTGTGTTTTAGTTAGTTGCATGATGTTAACTTGAAGATAGGTGTTTGCATCAGTGAGTCCGATAACAGCTGGCTAATTCTATCCATGCATGTGCAACCGTTCAATGTCACAAGTTGCAATGGCATTTCAGTGCATGAATGAAATGGGCTGGTGTGTGGAAGCGTGTGTGTGTGTGTCTATATATACTATATATATATCTATAATACAGAGCTTAACATTAGCTGTGTACAGTCTTCATTTCAAGAAGCATGCTTTCGGTGCTTTAGTGCATCAAAACAAAGGTGGGCAGACTGCCAGTAAAGGTCACACAGAATAAAAGGATGGATTTTTGGTCAGATCTGAAGTGTGAAACTCTTCCAGAGAGGTTATGATTGCACAAGACTCACTGTGCATACATCCTCAGGTTATAGGTTACGACAGAGCCATTGCAAAAAAAATATTTTGTACAATCATTCTGTCTTGCCTCCAGCAGAGTAGGACTGTATTACTGGTAATATGACAAAACACATCCCTTTACTTAATTTAAGACAGGTAATCTGAAACAAAATTCATGTGCCTCTTTGTCCTCCGGTGCTCCTAACAGCATCTATACCAGGTATGAGATTTAATACGAAATACAAAGCTTAACATTAGCTGTGTACAGTCTTCATTTCAAGAAACCTGCTTTCGGTGCTATCTGTGTAACGTTAGTGCAATCAAATCAAATGTGGGTAGACTGCCAGTAAAGGTCACTCAGAATAAAAGGATGGTCAGATCAAGTCTGAAACTCTTACAGAGAGGTTATGATTGCACATTTCCTGTTAGACTCACTTTGCATACAGTCTCAGAATAAAGGATATGACAGAGCCATTGCCTCCAGCAGACTAGGACTGTTTATTAATGGTAATATGACTCAATATATTGTGATATATTGAATCATTACCCTTGTCTCATGATAGGAATCATAACATCAGATTATTACCAATACACAGCCCTAGTCTGTCTGTCTGCTGGAGGCAAGAAAGCATGATTGTGCACAATGTTATTTTGCAATGGGTCTGTCAAAACACATCCTTTTATTATGAGTGACCTTTACTGGAAATCTGCCCACGTTTTGTTTTGATACGCTAACATTATGGCCGACACACAGATAGCTTGTAACACCGGCGGTTTCTTGAAATGAAGACTCTACACAGATGTAGCTAATGTTAAGTGTAATATTTTGTATTGAATGTCACACATGGTACGAAGACACACACGCTTCCACACACCAGCCATTTCATTCATGCATTGAAATGTCATTGTAACTTAGTTAGCTGACATCTGACTCACAAACATACGAACATGAATCTTCAGGTTAACATCATGCCACTAACCAAACCCCAAAACACCATTACGGACATGCCATTATGTGAAGCTATACTGGTTAGCAACGACAGTTAGCCCTGAACGTGGAGGTAGCTATGCTTACAATACTGTAAGCAAGGCAATATATTGCGATATTTGTTTTTTAATTTCATTTTAGGGAAGCTGTCACAGTATAAAGAACAAACCAGAAATACACCATTTTAGAATAGGCAAAAATAACACATTTTGCTGCATGCAAATAACTGCATGGTTTTTGCCCCAAAACTGCCTGTGATTATCATAAAGTGGGCAAGTCTGTAAAGAGTAGGCTCTTTGGTGCCCACAGAACTAATTTTCAATCACATGTCTTGAGGTCAGAGGTCAAGGGACCCCTTTGAATTTAATGAGTTTGGGGCGTTATTTAGCGTTCTTCTCCAACATGGTTGTTAGCAATGAATTCCTTAGGTTTGTTGTTTCATAGGATGCCAGTAACTTCACTCTAACTTTAAAACTGAGCCCGCTACAACCTCCAAAAGATCGAATAGTGGCCGGGCCTGATGGCGGGCCGAACATTTTTAAGAGGTTAATTTCAAATCGATGCAGTGTTTTGGAGAATTGATACAGTATCACACAACATAATATTACAATATTTTCTTACACCGCTACAGCAGACTATCTGAGTTCAGGAATGAAGTTTACCATGATTTATCCCTTTGAGCACTTCACTTACAAATGTTTAAAACAGCAGTGACTTCCATGCTGTTGTCTTAAAATACAATTTTTCCTTCATAATACCAATTCCTATAACTGAACTTATACCGAGTACCTATCCGAAACCAGCGTGATTTAAAAAATATTGTTATTAAACAGCTGTGACAAACTACCTGGAATCACTTCGTCTTCGCTGCTCTAAATCAGTAGTTGCCAGTGGCAGCCATGATACATCCAGTGCGACGGCACAGTGAAGGCTTCTGTTTTGGAGCGACGAAGAAGTTGATTTTTTTTCTGGGTTAATAAATGATGGTATCGAATCAATGCATAGACTGGCGTACTCGCCAATACCAATCCCAAATTTTGGGCAGTATCGGACACATTCCCGATACTAACTAGAATGAATTTGGATGAGTAATTCTAGCAAAATAAAGTATACATGTAGTGTTAAGTCCATGTACACACTTTTTGCATATCAAGCTATATATAAAGTTTGCATCTATGCATGCTATTCCTATGCCAATGTCCTGTTTTCTTTGTGGTTTGTGCTAAGGCTGCATAATTAAGCAAATATTAATCACAATTTTGGCTTCCCACAATTCAACGAACGTGATCTACTCTGCGATATTGATGTTTAAAATGCTCGACTCATAGAAAACTCTGCTGCATATCAAATCAAGTGCTCCCTAATCTAACAACCAGTCACCAGCTGGCGTTCAAAATGTTTTGGCTTCACTTTTGGAGAGCTGTCATGCTGCTGTATGTGTAGTACCCTGCAGCGACAGTGAAGAACTTTCCAGAGTAGAAGAGTAGTATACTGTAGAGCAGATGGGCAAAATGAAAATGCACTGAATTCAGGTGAAGAAGAACTTTATTTTAAGTCTTATTTTGATGGAAAGATTTGTTAATTAGCAGGAATAATTGTGATAAATAATCGTGATCGCAATATTGTTTAAAATAATCGTGCAGCCCCAGTTTGTACTGTATCTGCCTGACACCGCTCAGCCTACCTCTGCAAAAAAACTGTGTTGACAGTCACAGGACTTTGTATTACTGCGTTGGTGCTGATTAAAAGTTAACCCTCACTAAAGATAACTGCTGTCGCTCTTTGCTTTTGATATCCTCCCGTCTGGCCCTGCCCAGTACAGTCCTGTCAGGTTCACTTTATTTAATCCACGTATACATATTGGGTTTTCTCTCGTCAGTCTACTTTACCTGAGCTTGTCATAAACTGATGCCCCAGGCTGGATGTGGCACAATGTTTGTACAGGACAACAAGTTAAACTTGTCTTCAGATATTTGTCTCATAGTTTTGTGGATGTATTGATGTGAAAACAATGATTTCAAGGATTTATTTACAATTCACCATGTGGATTTTGATGAGAAATAAGAAACATAACATCTCTCCAAACATTTATTTTTCTATTAACCTGAATGTTTCTGATGGTAGGCCCTACTCCCAAAAAGTATTTGCACTTGTTATGAGATTCCTATGCGATTCATTCTTATATGAAAATCTATATACTATATCTGTGATTTTGGAACGTGGTGTGGCGCTGAACAGAAGCTTGTTGTTATTCCCCAAGAAACACAAAGCATTCCTGACCGGCTCTCCGCTCCCACATTTCCAGTCTACATGCCAGGGATCGTTAGGATTCCACCAAACACATCGTCGGCTAATTTATTTACGCAACAACTTTAACACTTTTCACACCTCCGACCATCCCGATGATGTTAAAGAAGGACACTCAGTTTCAGTGTTGTTCTGTCAGCTGAGACTTGTTTGCTATATCACCTCCACCTTCTCCATCTCTGTCTCTCTGCCAGATGTGGGGGCACGGTCGGAGCCATATTGACTTGTCCACTGGAAGTCGTGAAGACTCGTCTGCAGTCGTCCTCCATCACCCTCTATGTGTCTGAGGTTCAGCTCAGTACGGTCAACGGGGCCAGTGTGGCCCGCATGTCCCCGCCGGGCCCGCTGCACTGCCTCAAGTGAGTACTCAACATTTATCACTGTCAGACTGCCATGTAGTACATTATGTACACTATTACTCATATATCCAATGTACTTCGACACACACTCCTTTATTACCGTTTGCATACTGTTTTTGCAAATTTATTATTAATCCCTGATGATCCGCCTCAAGTTTCTCACCAAAAACTACATTTTTAAAGATTAAACAAGTCCACATCATAATAATGTTAGATTTTACCCTCACCCAATTCCCCTTTTTGATGAATAGAGCTTGAACGCATCATAATTTAACTCAATATAGCCTCCGTACCAGGCCTGCCATCACAGCCAGAGGTTCTACAAGATTTTGCTCAATTTCACATTGCAGATTAGGCCAAACAGTTAGGCTTCGTACAGTCAGCTCTCAGACAGACAGAGAGGAGAGGCTGCATTCGTGACCATACTTTACAACAACACCATGTTTGACAAGCAGAAAGCAAATAATTTAGAACTTGTGGGCTTCCCTACGTTATACACAATGTGTCCTAAACCTACAACTCGGTAAACATTGATAGTTTACGATGATAATTTGAGTTTTAACGGTTCCTCCTCCCTGCTGTCCCAGAGACGATTGCCTGCAGAGAGCCATGGTTCCTTTCTCAGCAGGCGCTATGTTGTGGTTGTTGTTGTTGTTGTTGGTGTTTGGTCTGGCTGACGTCCCCCTGGCAAGGCCAACCACTCCCTGAAACCCAACTCCTCACCCTTTGGGAGAACTACACATGCAGCGCACACACATCAGTCGCTTTATAGCCAAACAGGAAATTATATTACAAATCCAACTATTATTTCTTTATCTTGTGAGATTTTCATACATTTTTGATTCCTCCAGACCTTCGTGTGTCTGTTATGACTGGCCGCCTTTTCCTATTTATTTTTTTTCCAAAATACCTCTTTTATTTGGGTAGACTGCCAGTTGTGATGTTGAAGGAAATTAGATTCGCTCCATAAGGAAGAAAATGTCAGGTTGTCTTCTAAAGAGGTTGTGTCCTCACTGCTCTGAGCCTCTGGAAAGAAACAGTTAGATGGCATCGCGCCACTTCTCACATCCACTGAACTATGTCCCATAGTATATGAAGTGCCAATCACTGTAACGGTAGAGACTTTGTTCTGTAGACTGGCAGTATCATCCGAACTAAGTACGTTTGGCAGATGTTTCTGACTGCTGTTGAATAAAGTGCTGCAACCAAACCCTAGAAGGCCCACCGGCAATTTAAGGTTGTTTCATTTAGTGGTGTCTTCACCAGATTAAATACCTGGCAAGAAACAGAGCCAGCAGACATATCTTATGTAAGTATTTTTCTCAAACTAAAAGGTAGTAGTGTTATAACTTAAACATGCAGTTTGCAGCCACTACCAATCACCTTACGTTGTTGACATGTGGCAGGCATTGGGTGCGGTCAGCAAGGCTGCATGCATGACAATTAAAAAATGTTTATTTGGCCAGCGTCTGCACACTGACGCCGACTAAGCCTAATGCCGCGGGTGTTAAGACAAGAAAGAGCAACAACGTCTGATTTACCTAAGCTGTACACAAACACCAATAATGAGTAAATGTAAATGGAGTGTTTGGGCTGCAAACTGGTTAAACTGCATGACTTTTCCCTATTCCTTGGAAATGTTTTTTGTTCATCATGTCCTTTTAGGAATCTGTTGTTATGCAAGACTTTCTTATGCCACACCGCTACACCCTAAGTGCTGAAGTTACACCCCACAATACAAAGGTTGGCTCCTGAAAGAGGAAGGACAGGAAAAGCCATGCTGTCTTTATAATCTAATAAATAAATAAAGGGATTATACCGCTGAATGAATGTCTTCATTGTTCATGGCAACTTCCACATTAAATTTGAAGATTAAATATTAAATTGAATTTGTCCTTGAAGTCTAACAAAATGTGTTGAATTCAGTTACTTCCTCATTATGAATTTGTAAAGTCGATTTTTCTGAAAAGTTTGAAACCTGCATTGTTTACCATCCATGTCTGCACTCTTCTTCTTCACTGCCTTTATTGGCGCGTCGGTGTGTTTCTTGACATGTTGCCACCAACTGTTGTAGAGTAGTGTGAAACCACTGGCTAGAATGTGCATTGCATCACCTGTGTGCATCATACACGCACGCGCGCACATTCATGAGAGCAAACAAAACGGTGATCCATACATCGCTTCATAGTGTTAATAGTTTAATACTTTAAATATCCACACCAATACTAAAAAGTATATTTTTAGCGCAGCAGAGTGGAGAGCCGCTTCTGAAACATGCTGCATCACAAGCATTGACTAGAGTGGTCGTGACACGTGGCACGGCTGCATCCGGTGTCAAACTATCGTCATAAATAGTTTCCCGGCGGTTCATTCAAATAAACACTTGAAAAGAGAGAATTTGAATGTTACTGTTGATATCTTTGGAATTTTAATTGTAAATTCAGCTGTACATCAGACCAGCAGAAATTGGACAACACTGGTAAAAATAATGTGCATCCACCAGTAATAACCCCGAAGCATGCATGTTGTCTCAATGGTCATAAAGTCATAATGTACATTTGTTTCTGTGTGTTTTGTATTCAGGTTGATATTAGAGAAAGAAGGACCTCGTTCTCTCTTCAGGGGTTTGGGGCCAAACTTGGTGGGAGTGGCACCTTCCAGGTAAGCAATCTCCTCTCACCTCTAATTCTCATCTTCATCATCATATTCTAAGCGATGTCACCTCCTTTTAGTAAGACTTGAAAGACTATTAAGCTGTTAGTGTTGTCTTCAAGTAAAGAGATACTTAGTTAGTCACAGTACCTCTTTGACTAAGTGAATATTTGATGGAATTGTAAATCTGCCAAATTGTGTCCCCATCATCATTATCCCTCCTCAGATGAAACCCAGAAAGATTTCTTCTAGTGTTTAAAGGCAAGTTCAACAATCGAGTCGTCAATCGACAGAAAATTAATCAGCAATTTGTTCCATAATCGATTATTTCAAGCAAACGGTCAAACATTCTCCACTTCCAGCAGCTGAAATGATTCAACATCCATCAGCCTGTTCAGTGCTTTTGTCAGCCTCAAGTGTGCTTTCATTTTAATTTGACTATATATACAGTGGAAACCGCTTATAGTGATCACAGTTACAGTGATCAACCGCTTATAGAGATCAAAAAGCTTGGGACACAATCATTCCCATACAAACGCTGTTTAAATACTTCGCTTTATAGTAATCAAGGAGTCCGCTTCAGTGTTTCATGAAAACATATGGATACTAATTTAGTTTTTTGTTTTGTTTTTTCTTATCAGTTCCAAACATTTCCATGATTTCAACTGTTATTCTATGGTTGCTGATTCAGTCACATATGATGTGCACACACATTAGCTCAGTACTATTTTGGACACATGGGCTGTTTTTCAGGGAGACGTAGCCGTTAGGATCAGAGGTGTTATGTCACCACCACAGGACTCCTTGAGGTTACTTGGTGACACAGAAGCATTAGGTGTACGTGGTCATTCCAGTCTCATTCATCTTCATGGCTTTCTCACCAGTTTTCTGCACTGAAACATGGCAACAACAGCGTTATGAAAATAGTACTAGGTAATAACATATAACAGTCGTGATCATTAATCACCCTCTGTGGTAATGATAGGAGCAAAGTGGGGGCTAATGACAGTGGGCGGCGGCTAATGCTGCAACAAGCAGGTGTCAGTGCTAAGAACATGTAGAGTGTTTTGTTAGCGTTTTTCATGAATGAACGCTGATGCGGTGGGCGGTGGAGGTGAAGGCAACACGGCCTCCTGAGCTGTGACGCAGATCTAAAGATGAATGCACACACAAACACTGTCTTCTAGTGTGACTGATGAGCTTTGAGCATCATTAACCGTCTGACTAAGCACACAAGTGATCGTACAAATGAGACTGCACATTGTTGCTGTTAGAAGGAGAAAAAAGTGTTGTGTTTAGACATGAGCGTGATCGTTATGACCTTTTTTTAATTAGTGAAAACAAGATAATTAAGTGCAAATAAATAGAGTTCTTATAGTGAATAGCCTCTTTGTGTAACCAGGCTGATTTGCTGAGGCTGTTTGTTCTGCTCTCGGCTTTACACTTAATGAATTTTTAAAGCTCATTAAGCTGAACCTGACATGGGGACAGTTTAACGTGTTGTAATTAATAAGCTACATAGCAACCGGAGGCACAAAGTTGGCTGCTTTGGACTAATCTTCTTTACACTAAAACACAGAAACATGGCATGTGTAACTTGTTTTTCCTCGGTGTAACACACCGTTTTGTCTTTTGCCTCCAACAGAGCAATCTACTTTGCCGCCTACTCCTACGCCAAAGAGAAACTGAACGGTGTGTTGGAACCCGACTCCACACAGGTACACATGGTGTCGGCTGGAATGGCAGGTAACTACATACAGTATGTGAGGTAACAGGTTGACATATACCGCCATGCGTGGCTTTTACCGTACCCGTGTGAACAATTCCTGCATGCATGTCGGAAATGCTGAGTAACCGGCCCCTCCTTGTGTACTCTTTGTGTTCAAAAACAAGCTTATCCTGTTTCCATCACCTTTTGTGACGATGTATCGCTCACGCTGCAATCGTAAAGGGTAATTTTTCAACCTGGACCCTATTTTCCCACGTGTTTCTGTGTGAGACTAATAGGGACAACAATTTCTGAAATTAGTCCAGTATTGAGGGAGAAGCCGCTAAACGATAACGATCAGTGTAGCCTCAACGTTCACTATAAGTGCTTGTTTTTGACAGGCTCAGATTGCTGAGGCGTGTCTGACAACATTATGGAAATGACCCTACAGAGAAATTAAACATTTTTCTTACCTTTCTCTTGATCCGGTCTGTTTGTTATCGTGTTCAAGTCCCGCTCAAGGACAAGTCTGGTTGTGAAATCTGAATATCCGTACACTCAAATAAGTATGGGCGGCCATCGAATTCAAAGACCTCATCCACATTTTGATTATGATTCGATTTTAATAGCACATAAAAAAAGAACATTTAACAAAACAATATCGGTTATAATAGAATATGCAAGGGAGGCCAAAAGGCTTATCACGTTTTGATTAAAATCATCTAATAAAATAAACTTTACTGATTACAGTTTTGACTAAAAATAATTAGTTTCAAAACCTGAAATCATGTAAACATTAAGCCATGACATTGAAAATCTTTTAGATAACACTAAGCTCCCAACACAGCAAACTCGCATTTCCACCATGGACGTATTCTACTATTCCACCGTTGTCTTCCAGCAAAACGTCACCAGATTTCAGAATGAGACTTCTCCTTGAGCAAGACTCTTTCCATAATGTTGTCAGACATTTATAATAACAATCAGAGCCTGTCATGGCAAAAACAAGCACTTTTAGTGGACGTCAATGACGGTGCCAGCTTGCCCCAATTGCACCATATTGCAGCCTGTGAGCAGCTGCCGTCTGCAACGCTCTCCCTCAATACTGGACCAATTTCAGAAACTGTTAGACACAAAAACATGGGAAAATAGGTTTAAAATGACCAAAGTTACCCTTTAAAATGGCTTAATTAAAATTCATAACATGTTAAAAGGTCAGATTTAAATACAGTTTCCTTATTCTCTGACGCTTTGAATGTCAGGGGAAGGTGATCTGCTCTTGTGTCACTCTGATGCAGCTGGGAATCCCGAACCATTACAATGTGGGTCAGTCAGCTACAGCATGTGTGTCTGTGTGTATTAGTGTGTGTATATATATGGATGAATGTGACAGGTTCACGTTGGTGCCACTTTTAGCGCACCGTGACTCAGACTTTTCAACAACCCGGTCAAGGTCATCTTCGTCGGTACGTCTCTCTCCAGTGGCAATCCACGTATTCTGCAGACGTGACTGAGCCGAGCTGACAGGTGATGAGGAGTCGACAGTGCTGCGATTATTCTCGTCTGTGCAGTGATGCATGATACCTACAGCCGAGGTTAGAGCTGGCTTCTGCCATGACTAACAATGGATGTCCGCTTGGTAGAAAGATGAACCCAAGCTGAAACAGGGAAGTGTTATTAGAGATTTATTATTCTCATAACTCTAAATGACCAATTTGCATAATCCAATAATGTGAAAATACTCCCATTACAAGTAAGGCTGGATTCACACCAAATCAGGCGTTGTGGTGATTAAGTGCAGGGTGGGAGTGTCACTTAATGGCCCATTAACACCAAGCGACTGCATGACGACTAACGTCTTTTGTACCTTCGTGACTGGGTTGTACAGCTCTGGATCGCCGGTGACCGCATCATGACGCCAGGTTGCGTTTTTCTCCAAAAGTTGATTTTGTTTCAACTTTTTGCCGCAGACCACTGTGTTTTTTCCGGCACCCCCTTCGCACTACCCTAAATCAAATGAATGGGAGGACTGATTTGGTGTGAATGCAGCCTAAAAGTTACCTTGCACGGCAGCTGGATTGTCTCAATGTCGCCAGATCATGCGAGAATCGCGGGATCACATATCACCTGAAAATCGCTCTTGTCAGGCTGCAAGTCACGCGTTTGTGTCCGGACCAATCAGCGTCCTGTGAGGAGTTACAGGCAGCTACGGCCGTGGTTTAAGGTGTGTGTGATTAGAGTATTTCTACATTGAAAGAAAAGCAAAGAACGGCACTGAAGGCTTTCCTCTTCTCCCGACTGGCTTCGGTAAGAGTTTGATTGACAGACGGTTCAGCCAATCACCTACCAAGTATTTGTTGAAAGTGCCCTTTTCCAAACACGTTTCCAATGACGGCTTCTCAGATGGTTCTGTGTAAACAAACCATCTGGCGGGTCAGGTTAGCCTAAAAGTCCTGCATTTAAAATCCTACTTTGAGGAATTTTTAACTGGTTATGAAACAGTGTCAGCAGTCGGCGGTCTGGTGCCGCACCCAGCAGCAGCTGCTCCTCCTCCGGCCAGGAGCAGAGCTTTGCCTCGCTGCTCCGCCGGTCGCCGCTGGGAACCAACACCGACACCACGCTGCTGGAGGGAAGGGAGGCACGGGAGGACCTGAACCAGGACTGAGCGGGTCAAACTGTCAGACGCTGCTGCAGTAAAATAAGAGGTTTTCTAAAGGGACTCTGGTGCTTGGAAACACTACCAAATCTGTCCACAGGGACCGCCAAAATCAACACAAAACTAAAGTTCGTCGTAGTAACTTTAAGTAAAACTACAGAAGCACAAAGTATCCAAACTAAAAGTGCTCATTCTGCAGAAAAATGTCCGCTGACAAATGATTTATACATGACATTAGCTCGAGGTGGAGCTAGTTTGAACTACTTTATATACAGTTAGCTAGTTTAGTCCGGTGGGTCCCAACCTACTGTAGGGGTCAGGCCCCTGCAAAAGGTCACAAGAACAGTCTGAGGGGTTGTGAGATGATTAATGGGAGAAGAAAAAAAAACTGTTTTTTGACTTTTCTCTAATCTTTATAATGGATTATTTGAACAGTTATTTAAATGAATCATTGGGAGAATTGTATAGGATAAATCTCTCTTTGTTGTTTGATGTGTGAAACCTGATGCAGAGCTACAACTACACACCGCTTTTATAGAACAGGTCATAAGTCAAAATGTCTGGCTGGGAACCACTGGTTTAATCTTTATGTTTGTGTGTTTTTATTGTAAAATGTTAATCTGAGAGATTAACCAGTAACTACAGCTGTCAAATAAATGTATAAGAAGTCAAAAGTACAACATTTGAACTCTCTCAAGCCTCAAAACTCGGTGTCAAGTTTTATGTCGAGGGATTTTTCCATGAGGTTTTGAATACGCTGTGTTAAGTCCAGTGGGATAACGGTGGAATGGGAAGTAGAATGGCTGCATGCCGATCATTTTTGCCACACACTGGCCTGTGTCTGTTTGAGGCTCTAACTCTACCGTAGCGTACCGTCTAGCTGCATCTGTGAAGAGTTACTTGGGTCTGTGTGAGTTCTCACCACAGATATGTGCTTCGTTTTATATCTGGTTCTTCGTTTTCTCTCTCATTTCTGTCCTCTACTCTCCTACCATCTAGGTCATTGGATAAGAAGCAGTTTTTATTTTTTTTATGGCATTCAGTTGCTCCCCTGCTACCACACAGAGGATAGTCTATAGAGAGGCTAGCTTCTGTTCACATTTCATTTTGTTAAACATTTACATTGTTTTATCTTTACCAACCAGCATAAAGAACATTATATCTTACTCAGAGTGTTGGTTTTCGGACAGTTTATTGTACCACTGACGGATTGACAATATTATTTTGAACTAAATGTAATCCGTTTTTTTTCCTCCACAGGTTTTACAGCCATCACAGCAACCAATCCAATATGGCTCATAAAGACCCGTCTGCAGCTGGATGCGAGGTAAATACCACATCAGGGTGTGAGCTTTACAAAGTTGAGTTCTCAAGAGAGGGCTAACAGTTGTTATAAGCTCTTTGATATGTTTTTCATTACGGCAAATGCTCCTCATGACCACACAGGAACAAACTCTCATTTTCTAACTTTAAAACCCCCCCCTCCAGTGTATTTTCGGCATTTATCTGATATTTCATATTTATTTGAGTCAGAATTCTCCTTTTATATTTAAAAAAAAAAACAGCTGTACAAAAACATTTAGCTTGCATCCGAAATTCCATACTTCCATACTTTAAAGTTAGTATTTTTCCTGTGTTGTTAAGTAATTTTGTCACTCGGGGCTTACGGTACTCTGCTGTACATCGAGTCCCAAAGGACAAGATGACCAAACACAAAAATAGAAATCTGATAACACTAACCCTAATGTCTGTTATGTACATTTAGACTGCACATAACTGGGCTCGTTACCACTCGTATAGGTCATGCTGCTGTTATCTTTTCCTAGAAGAGCACAGCTTTTCATGCACACTTGTGTTTTAAACGTAAACATTTACATTGAGCTGGAGCGGAAACTGGTTCTTCAGGTGCTATGATGTAATCTAGACGTCTGTACATTATGTTTCATGACTTAACACTCATCTGCATTGTTATCGTGTTTAGTTGTTACTATCTACGTGGGAATTTTCAAATGGGCAAAGTTAGTCCCTTTACTTGTGAAAAATTTATATATTTAAATTTTTTCCTCAGGAATCGAGGCGAGCGAAGGATGAATGCGTTTGAGTGCATGCGGCGGGTGTATCAGACGGACGGCCTGCGAGGCTTCTACAGGGGCATGTCGGCATCCTACGCCGGCATTTCAGAGACTGTGATCCACTTTGTGATCTATGAAAACATCAAACGGCGCCTCATGGAGGCCAAAGCACTGCAGAACATGGACGAGGAAGAGGAGACATCCAAAAATGCTTCAGACTTTATTGGGATGATGCTCGCTGCTGCAACCTCCAAGACCTGTGCCACCACTATCGCTTATCCTCATGGTGAGAGTTTGTGCTCAGCGGTTAGCTGATATCAGGCGGCTACTAAGAAGTGAAGTCAACGCTGAAGTGCAGTCTATGGCTGATATCAACTGATTTGTCGCTTCTTTTCCTTTTTAACGCTTCCCTTTCTTCTTTGCTTTGCAGAAGTGATCCGCACCAGGCTACGCGAGGAAGGCACCAAGTATAAGTCCTTCTTCCAGACTCTAACAACAGTGCCCAAAGAGGAGGGCTACCGCGCCCTCTATCGCGGCCTCACCACCCACCTGGTACGACAAATCCCCAACACCGCCATCATGATGTGCACCTACGAGCTGGTGGTCTACCTCCTGAACCGTTAACGTCTTCCCTCACCCACGTAGACAGTATATGTAACCCTGTCCCTGTTCGGAGAATGAGAGCCGACTGCACACCAGCCAGCACAACAGCCCGCTCGCCAGAAGAGGACAGAGACGACACCGTGACCTTTTGTCTCAGTGACGCGAGCGGTTGTTAAAAATAAGTTGGGAGTTTTGTTTTATAACCAGAGGGTCTGGCACAGGGAGGAGACGTTCCTCACATTGGTTTGGGGATCTATGTTTAGTAGTGGCATTGAAATGGTTGCCCTATTTTATTTTAATTCTCCCTTCGGTTATATGCGTTGCTTCTGGAAGCTCAGATTCAGAGCGCTGAAGAACGAGTTACAGTATATTCTGCCTCTAACAGTACTAATAATGAAAGAGAAGGACAGTAATTCCCATCCTTACTACCTAGTGGATATAAGACCCCCTCCAGCAGCAGGCTTTGCCGTCATGCTGATGATCAGTTTTTAAAATATTTTATTAGTATCATGCAGTATTCCCTGCATCCGTCAGAGAACCAGAATACAACGATGCCAGACTCGGTGGTGAGTATCTGACGGGGAGCTCTCAAGTTAGTGAAGAAGCAATCGGTGCTTGAGGCTTGTTGAGGTAGAATAAACGGAGGGGAAAGGTGGATGGGAGACGTGCCTTGTGTGAAAATGTGATGCAGACTGAGATGCACAATGGCTGTTATGGTGTGTTCGCACCAAGAGCGAAGCAAAACGTTTTGCGCAGCGCAGTAACATACAAAGTCAATGCAAAGAGACGAATAGACGCAAATTCGCGCCATGTGACGTGAATGATGCGACACAAACACGCGTCATTAGCAGGAGTTGAAATATTTCAACTCGAGCGAGAAATTCGCCTGACGCTGTGTCGCGAAAGCCCATAAGTGTTGAGATTCTCCTCCTGTCGTCACTCACGTCCTGACCTTGTTGAATCAGAAATGGAGGAAAAAGATATTGTAACTGCCTGTGGTCACCCAGAGCTACGATAGTACATCATATCTGTTCAGAGACAGGACGAAAGTCTGTGTATAATTGTATGCGTATAAACCACAGACTGTCAAGATGACTTTATCTTGAGAAATTGATGGTGCAGCTGCAAAGACCGGCACTGATTGATCCGAACTCTATTCAGAAAACAAGAAATTTAAAAGTTGTTTGACTGTCGTCTTGCGGACAGGCTTGACAAAGTATGAATTCTGACTTTTTACAAATCGGCATTGTTATGTTGTTATTTCGGCATACTTTTTATCCGTTTATTGCAATTAAATCACAGCAGAGTCTGTTTATTTCGGGTTCATAGCGCAGTAGCAACGTGTTGCTTGTTAGATACAGTCAGTGCAATGTCACTGTATGTGAATACAGCTCGCCACCAGGTGACATTACGAACCCAGACACGGCGGCGTTTGGTTTTCTGACATATCTGGGACTTCCACAACATGTTCAAAGCAGCAACAGGGGCTATTTCTTCCATTGTTGCTGGAGGAAATGGCGGAAAGAGAAGTTGTTGGTATCTATGGAGACAAGACGCTCCAACTGAAGCAAGGCAAAATTTCGCTTGGCTCTTGGTGTGAACACAGCTTAAGAGGAGATGGAGCTCTGGTTGACCCGTCACAATAAAGGTCATAGAGATGTAGAGTCGTACACTGGTATTGTGTGATTACAGGAGCCCCTTAGTTAACCTTTTACACATCGTAAACGTAGACACATTCAGCATCCCAAATACTGGTCGCGATCTCCTCACAATGCAAGACATGCATTTACACATTTAGTTACACTAAATACCTTCACGGTTGATATCTGCTTGACATCGACCTCTGAACCTGTTTGTGTTTGTGTTAACCGCGTGTGGAAGAAGACTAATCACTAAGGCTAGATGGAGGGTAAAAAGTCCCCAAACTAAACCATAATATAATCACCGTTCTAACTACTGGAATGTAAATAAACAAGAGGAATAACTTTACTAAAGGCAAGGAAGTAAGACACTGACCATGTTGTTAAATTAAAAATAAATATGATTAACAAATAGAAAGCAATATAAAATTCCTACCTAACGTGATTGTGTTGCATTTTTCTGCTCAGAAATGGCATTTGGAGGAGAGATTAACCTGTTAGTTGTTACCTTACAGCACTTTTTCAATGTCTCTCTCTAGAATACTCATCTCACATTGTTTGTTTTCCCTCAGTTGGAGAATCCAGGCTAGTTTTACAGGCGAGGACAATCCTCTTGAGTTTACTCTGGAAACTTGTTGTACAGTTTGGTCAGTGTGTGAGGAGGAAGTGGACAGGAATATGCTCTTCATAAGCGCACATTAATACAATGCAGACCAGTATGAAAAAAACGAACGGTAACTATTTTGTTGATTCCCTTATTCAGTTGTTGTTTGATGAACTGCATTACAGTTTAAAACATGAAACAGCTCATTTGTTTGTCAGTGTTTTATGTATTGTTGTCATGGAAAGGAAAGGTACCTACTCTCTGCTTTTTTTCTGCATTTTTTGTTTCAAACAGTACAACAGACAGAAACAGTGTTTTGCTGTTGCCTCCTTTATCCTATTAACCACAGTAGTAACTGTCCCTCTGTAATCACATGACACAAGAACCTAGCCTGTTGATGACTGTGTGCGTTTTCACTGCAAACTTAAAGCTCAGCCCACAATGCTAACACACCTGATCGTCTCCCTTCTAACAGCATGAGCTGCTGCCGTTATCCTGCAGTGTGCTTAACTTTTGAGAATCGAAGTCCCACCCCTTCCGGTAGTCCGGAAAAAATCTGAACAGTAGTCAACAGCGAGAGACAAAGGTTTTTTTTTTTTATCCAGTTTGAATTGCGCCATGAATCACACATATGATGTCAATTAAGAAGTTAATTTTGCTTGTCAAGAAAGTCTGTTTGTCGTAGTATCATTTAGTTTTGTGTGAACTACATCTCTCGTCTTGCACAATATACGTCACCAACGCTAGCTAGCTAGCTAACTTAGCTATGTCCACCAACAAATGTAATGTTATCTCACCTGATGTTTTTTATCGAGCGACTCTTTCTATCGGCCGGGAAGCGAAAGAACGAGCGAGACCCGTTGCCGGTGTGAGTTCATCCCAGTATGAAACACACAGGCATCGTAGCTTCAGCGAGAGAGGCGTCACTTAGGTGATTTTTGGGGTGTGTCGTCTTTCTAATTACGTATTTTCACCGTCTTATACTTCAACAGTTTTACAACAAACTGTAGCTTTCTTGATTTGTAAAATAATCTTTTAAATTGACAAACATCATATGTGTGATTCACGGCGCATTTTAAATTGACTACCGTTCATATTTATTCTGAAATAAGACCCACGGTGGTCCACCGGAAGGCCTCTCTATAGAGACGGGTAGCAACGCGTCACACTTTGAAAACCACGCCCACCAGAGGGGAAAACAACTAGCGTCACTATATGCAACCAATGACTGAAACGCTACCAAAACGCCTGTAGCTGGCTAAAAAAATGTCAGATTTAGCATGTCAAAAGATTATATTAGCACCCTGCCGTCGGGGTGACGTTGAAAACTAAAATGATAGTTAGCTGTTAGCTATGTGTTAGCAAGTTACTGTCAGTTAGCTAAGGCACTTGCAAACATATTCCTGCATAGCTTACTGATGTCTCCACATTCCACAAGTTGCATACTGTCAAAAAGCTTTAGCTTAAAGGAGCAGTGTGTCATATTTCGGGGATCTATTGGTAGTATGTTTTCTTTAGTGTATAATCACCTGATAATAAGAATCGTGTTTTCGTTAGCTTAGAATGAGACGTTCATATCTACTTCATTCACGCAGTCCACCATGTTTCTACAGTAGCCCAGAAGGGACAAACCAAACGCTGTTAACTTTTCCTGCTTGGATCGGAGTCGATAGAGTTGCTCGCTCACTTCCCATGTACACACACAGTCACAAAAAAGAAAACTAGTTCTGGGTTCTTCCCCCTGTTTGTAGTGCATCCCACCACACAGCAGCTTTTAGGCATTTTTCTGCTGTTTGCTAGCAGACGAAACCTTCACGCAATACAAAGTCAATGGATAGCGATGAAATGTTTTCCCCTCCGGTGTGGGCAGGACTTAAATGCGCTCTGTCTCTACCCTCGCTTTCTCATGAGGCCCCATCGTATGTCAGTGTGCAGTGTATGCTTTTCTCCACTGAAATGTATTGACACATTTCAGTTTTACTGCCCTCATGAAGGATGCGGTAGATAAGGCTCATTGTGCGAATCTTCTCAGAGATGTATTAAGGCTTACACACAGTAGTAGCATCAACACAGTTGGTGTAGTGAGACGGGAGTCCATGGAGCGCTGCTAGTAGGGATTGGTGCTGGCTTTAAAACAGGACGGATAGACAGTCTATGCAGATAGTGTGAGTTCATTGTATCTGATTTCTTTAAAGGAACAGTGTGTAACATTTTGGTGGATCTATTAGCAGAAATGGAATATAATATTCATAACTATGTTTTCATTAGCGCGTAATCACCTGAAACTAAGAATCGTTGTGTTCTTGTTAGCTTAGAATGAGCCTTTCATATCTGCATAGGGAGCGGGTCCTCTTCATGGAGTCCACCATGTTGCTCCTCCATGTTTCTGCAGCAGCCCAGAACGGACAAACCAAACTCTGGATCTAGAGAGAGCCTTTCATGTTTTTCTGTTACCTGAAGGTAGTTCTCCAACATGCTTGTGAAACTGCGGTAACGTGAGCCGCGGAGTGCAAAACCGTGGTACCGCCAGCTGCCATCTGACTTCCAATGCTCCTAAAGTAGTGTTATTATGGTGAGGATCTGAGCGAGGCGAACAGCGTTAACGCGGTTTTGCACTCAGCAGCTCACGTTACTGCAGTCTTGGAAAGGGAGGAGTGAGCTTAGGGGTACTCAGTTGGTTGCAATCTGCAACCACACCGCTAGATGCCTCCAAATCCTACACACTGTACCTTTAACTGTATGGTTAAATGCCTCTCGTTCACTTGTATCGGTGTCTGTCATAATGATGCATTATTCCCTTCATCCCACGGTTCTTCTTTTTGCACCCACATGTTTGCATCGTGTGCCAGTAAATGTGAGTATGTGTTTGGCGTGTGCTTGCTGAAATGACAATCCTATGTCATTCGGTCGTGTCTTGTGTGTGTGAGAGACAATAGGAGTATGTATGCACTCAGAAGAATAGCTGCAAAACAGTGTTGTTTTTATCTTTTTAAATAAATCGTTGCCTTTTCCTGACGCCCTTTTGTTTTTTTCCATGTCGTCATCGATATGAGCCCGCTGTGAGTGTGGCTCGGCCTATGCATTCTCTCATACCTGTTTTTGTAAAACAAATAGCCAATAAAATGGAAAGAGTGCAAGCATATTGATGTGTCGGGATCTCTTACTGAGAACATAAAACTCTGTTACTTATTGTTGTCTGATATCAGTTTTTCATAGTTTGGCACAATCGTCTGAAATTGATAACTTGTTTTCTCACATTCTTTGCATTTCTTGTTGCTTTCACACAGACGCCCACCCTCCAGTTCCCCCTCAGGTTAACACTATTATCTCTGTCAGCACTTTCACCATGTTTTCTACTGCTAGCACCGTTAGCTGAGAGCCCTTGAGAGGATATAGAAATGCTCCCAATCCCATATTTAGCCCCTTTTAAAAGATGTTAAAAGTTGATAAGTCAATATAGTGACCATTAAAGCTGGGGTAGCCATTATATTTTTGGTGTCAGTGGGTAAAGTTCCATAATAACCTTTTAGCATATTGCAATTCAAGTGGTAGTCCAGGGTAGGCAGTTCTCTGGAGAAGGCAAAAACACCAGAATTTGAAAATACAGCCCTCATCCTGCAGCTCAACTCTCTGCATATTTGCACGCTTCATACAATAACCTGTACATTTGAACTGTTTATGTTTAATACTGTGAATTGGTCTATAGTATGTGTCAAGATTTTGATTAAAAAAAATGGGGGAATTGTCAGTCAATGCATGCATGTATTTACACGGCTGCATAAAGTGACAAGTTTCTGTAATGATCTTGTTTATGATCCACAAATAACTTTCTGTTCCCATTCAGTTGTTTTTTTACTCCTTTATTTTTAGATCAGTTCGTTACTGCTGAAAGCTTCGCTCAGCGTGCAGTATTCAGTCAGGATTCAGGTATTATATATTTAGTACACTGGAACCTTTTGATTGGATTCAGCCTTGGTTAGCATGGAAACCATCAGCTCATCTGTCAAACCTCTCTGACCTACGTCAAGGTGTCCATTAACCTGCGGGAGTTAATTAAACTTCAATCACACATTAACGGTGAGAAAAAAACAAGCTGTCTTCTGCTGTTTCATTTCTATGATGGTCTATAGTTAGAGGAGTTTATCATCAAGAAAACTTAACTCCAGACAAACAAACTGTTTGTTAGAGCTTGACTGACAGATAGAGAACTCAGGAACCAACGTTGGTTATTCATCTTACACTATAATACTTATTTTGGCGGTGACAGTGAAAATTGAGAAAAATCTGTTGAAATTGGTGTTTGCATGACATGAGTTTATTCAGTCAGACATTAGTCTGTAAGTCTCAATGAGAAATGATATAAAGAAACACAATATTAGTCTTCTGTTATACTGACATAGTTCCTTACACATGTAACGGACTTCCTTGGCATCGGCAATAGTACAGGTGTATGAAGTCAGATCAGTGTCAGTGTTAATGTATGCACACAGAAAGATTCACAAATGTATTTTGTGATTTATATATAATAAATTACTCTCCAAAAAAATATTTTTCAATGCAAAATACATTAAAAAAAAATCCACATATAAAAAATAAGGTTCACAGATATACTTCTGATGCACACACAAATATTTCTTGTTTTAAATACATGTAATAGTGTATAATAATGTGATCAAAAACATATTTGGTTGTTACATTTATATACAAACTGCTGAACCTGCATTTACACTGCTTGTCATGTGTGAACTTCAATGCATTTGTGTGGGGGTTTTTAAGACTCCCCTGACGTCGCCCAATCCACAAATGCATTTTTTTCCAACAGGAAATTATAACTATTTTTGCGTGCATTTAAAAGAGTGAGGTCTTTTATATATTAATTCTGTGTGCATTCATTAATATTGAGACTGATCTGACTCCATACGGGTGTACAGTATATGTGGTGTTGCAGGCAGAGATGCTTGATGAAACTCATTGTTTTGCCACCAGGTGTCAGTGTCGGCCTGTTTAGCTCCAGTTTATGACTTTCTTCTAGCACACAATCAGCTCAATTGAGCAGAAACTGCAAGATGACAGCCTGCTGCTGCCTCATTCCTCCAGCCAAAAGATAGGAGAGTGAAAAAAGACCCACCACGACCACCAAATGTTTTAACTGCAGCTCCCACACAGTTGTGACATGAAATGGTGCAGACAGCTACATGTTTCCCACTAAAACAGAATTTTAAAAGAAAGAAAGAATGAGAGTGACAGAGAGATGCCAGATGAATGATGGCATGGCCTCAGCTGAAAAAACACACTTACCTAATTCACAGCTCATTTCCTGGCCTGAACAACAGCATCACATTAGCTCCAGCAGCCGGACCAGCCTGAGTCAGACACCGCTCGTATTTATTTTGTCAGACTGAAAGGGAGGTGTGTATGTGTTCCCAAAACATGCTGCACAGCCTGCCAGCAACGCCACTGTTCTTGGAATAATACAAAGTGCCACGGGGTGTTGGTTGGTTGGTTGGTTGGGCCTCTCTTTTAAATTGAGCATCGGGGACACACTGTGAAGACCTGATGGAGCCGGTAGAGTGTTATGACTGGCACCTTGTTTACCTCTGAACTGGAGTGGAAGGGAGAGGAGGGCAGAGAAAGAGACAGAAAAATGCTGTTTTTCCATTTCCTCTGACAGGCTGTTGGCTCGGAGTTGTGGTGTTTTCTGTTGTCTGGCTTAATCCTGGGGAAAAAAGGGAATCTGGGCACTAATCTGTATTTGGGTTATGTGTAAAGATTAAAGTAGTTTTTTTTCAGTCTTTACATATACATCAAGCTTTTCATCTTCTCGCTTTTGGCCCCCTTTCTGTAGCCTATTGCTTTGGCACACACTTTCCAATTTCCACTTCCACTGAAGTGATTTCTGAGGTCCTGCAGAGGGAGGCGGTATGCGTCTGTTCTTAAAGGGGCACTCCCACTGTTTAGCATTGCACTTTCAATGGAACACACATGAGACCGATTAAAAGAGCGGTCAAAACTGACGCAGCACAGGGCGAGACATCCTGACTTTTAGTCCCTGTATGTGTCAAGCCCCAAAAACACTGGATGCTACATTTCCCATAATGCACCTTAGTAGTATCTTCCATTAGAACCTCCCAGCCTGGTAAACCCCCATGTCTTTCAGAGTTCACGCCCATGTCCATAACACAGGCTTTTTGTTAGAAAATGTTTGAATTTGAGGTCTCAAACCAAATCCCATTTATTTATTTATACTTTAAAGACACTATGAAATGGATATAAATACGTTTTCCAAGTTTTAATCCTCATCTTCAACTACATAAATATATCCAATAAAATGTGATTTGGGCAACCCGTTCTCACTCCCAACTCGTCAAATACTGCCGCTTGGTCACTGCCCCTTGGCATCTGATACCGACACATCCTTTAACATCTGTACCGGGCTTTCAGCTAACTCCAATGTTAAGCCATCTGCGTCATTATTAGACAACCAGAGCAACTGATGTAGTATAAAGAGCGAGAAAGTCCGACGGGCAGGAGGTGAGGTTGGACGGGTCAAACAAACACAGGACTTTCACCCAGGAGACCAATGTTTGGGTCCTGTGTGAAACCAAGTCAGTGTTGGCTTTATTTTACCTTAGTTTTGTTGCATAACTTCGGTACAATGTCAGTTACGTAACAAACATATTTATTCTACAAAAGAAACATACTTATTTTAACCCAAAAGTGTTTTTGTTTCGTAAACCTAACCAAGCAGCGTCAGTAAACCTAAAAACTAAGTAAATCTAAGTTAAGACAATATGCATGTAGGCTAATGTTCCTGATACCAAAAAAGACTCTAGAGGGGTACCTAGAGTGTCATAGTTTGAAGTGCGGGGCCACTGACTAGGCTGTCGTGTCACAAGTTGAGAAACATTCGTGAGCTGGTTGAGGTTAGCTCAAGTGGAGAAGAGACACAAAGTCAGGGAACTGACTGTTGTGTAATATCAGTTATTCAACAATATCTATTTAATAGTTTGCTAACATTAGCCTCCATAAGCCCCGAGTCCCAGCCGCACAATTTGTGCTTAACATCAATGCTTTTATGTAGAATTAAAAAATGGTTCTTTGTCCATATATATCATTTATCTCTTACAATGGGATCATCCAGTTATGGTTTATTAAAACCAAAAACTTAACCAAAGAACTCTTTGAAAGTTCATCCATTATCTGTGTGAGATCTCTATCCTTCCACACCCTTGGACACTCTGTATGTCCACATTGTCTCATTCTAACCCCGACCAGTAATTCCAGGCTCTCTGTTTCCTGCAGGTGAGTCACTGGCTGGCTGAACACATGAACTTCAGACCGAACCAGAGCAGTCTGTGCAGCGCATGGCTGTCTGTCTGCTGTAGCTGTAGCCCAGGGTGAAACAGTCTGTAACTTGGATTCGTGAGCAGCTCGGCTCCAGAGTCAGATGAACAATCCTCGCTCCTCTTGATTCAGATATCTGCCGCGGCCCACACTGTCAAAGTGGAAAACAACAACCACAGCATATGGCAGACGTGCAAACCACACGGTACGCATGGATTAAAATTAAGATGCATTCGATCTGCCTCCTTCTTGTTCTGTTTCTTCTCCAAGTACTTATTTAACATGGTTGTTAGTGCCTTTTTACATCGTAGTTGTGATATCAGGGAATTGGAGAAAAGAACTACAGTGTCAAGTGTCAAAAGACCGCTGGCGACACGGCTGCAACGCAACCAATACTGGCAGTTAAATCCAACAACAACACTACAATCCATTCAGCTGATTTAGAAGGAGATATAAACTTTGTTTGTATCGACCTCCCATTGTAAACTGTAAACTGCCACAACGAAACACAACAAAAAGGTTTCAGGCGAACCATGAACACTCACAAGTAAGAATAACAGGAGGAGTTTTCCTGTTCTTCCAGTCCTGTCCATATTGCATGAATGAATCATACAGGAGTGCTTTGGGTTTGTTAACGTCTGCATGCAGACAGTGATAATGCTAACATATTGATCTTAAGCATACAGCTGAAGTTGATGACATTGTCGTTAGTCTTCAAGGTACGTGATCATGAAATTGGAGGTGAAATTTTGACCTGATGATGGCGCTAGATGAAAAGTTAAGGGATCATTATTATGATTCATCCTGATGGGAACACAAACTTTTGTACCAAATTTCATGACAATCCCTCTGATAGTTCTTGAGGCATTTCACTCAAAACCAAAAATTCAACCTCATGGTGGCGCTCGAGGAAAATGTGTTAGCCATTCATTGTCTGGGAACCACAAATGTTTATCCAACATTGTGCCAATCCACCATGGTATGGATAACACCTTGACCTGCTGGTGGTGCTAGAGAAAAAGTCAGTGGAAAAGTCATGACGGAGATGGGTTTGCCCTTTCAAGGCAAGGTATGAACATTAATTTGAGTTCTACCTTGAACACAGGAACTAAAGCACCCAATTGAACCAACGCGTTCCCTCATATGGACTGATGTTCCCAGCTATCATACCATAACCAACATAGGGGCTCGGTTGAAAACTTTTCTCGTATGATGTGAAAATAGCTCACCGAAATGTGTTTCTGAAAACATTTGAGGCGAGAAATAAGCGGTGTAGTTGCTGAATCTGTCTTCTTTTTAGATTGACAACAGTTAGTTTAAAAGTTTTTCCAGAGTTTCCAGAGGCGGCAAGTTGCACTGGACGCCCATGATTTGCATAAAGTAGCCTAGACCTCAACCTTATGCAAGTGAGGAGCGGCCAATGTGATGGTCCGTCTCTCGAAACGCAGTGTTGTGCTACCAGAATGCATTGCATGGCTGCTTACATAGACAATGAATGGGAAGCGTGGATTGACGGATCCTGTGGACACATTGTTGGAGGCCCTGCTCTTTCAACGTGCCCCCTCATCCCATGGGCCCCAGTGCTACTGCATTGTCTATATTTACTAGGGCTGTCAAAGTTAATGCGATAATAAATTTGTTTTAATGCCACTAAATTCTTTAACGCAACTTGCGATTTTTAGGTTGTAGCGGGTTGTGATCGGCCGACAGCCCTGGTATTTACACCCCTGAACCTAACCTGCTTGTCTTTGGACTGTGGGAGGAAGCCAGGGAACCCGTAGAAAACCCACGCTAACACGGGGAGAACATGGAACCTTCACACAGAAGGGCCAAAGATATTAATATAAGAGGATAAATTGTACATCCTGTATACATATATAATATGCAATATTGATCACAACCAGACGCAGAAAGTATGAAAATGTGTAAGACAGTCTGGTGAATTTGGACTAAAGTATGAATTTAAATGCATCCGCAAAACACATGAGCACACTTAAGTTTGGCTTCGTGTTTGAATCCTCCACCCATTGTGGTCGGCTGTGAGAAGCACACTGGCTCGGGTGAATCCAGGGACATATCTCTGCAGCACACACACACACACACTTACACAAATCACCTACATATGGGAGGCAAAGTGAAGGGAAGTTCAGCCAAGTCGAGACAAAGTACTCCCATTTATTTCCTAACAAGCAGAAATCCTCACGGTGATTCAGTGACATTGTTTGACTGTCAGGACACCATCCAATTACGACCGGCTCCACAACCGGTCCGGGGAGAGAGAAAGAGAGACCCACAGGATGAAGACATGACGCGTGAGGACAGACAGGCAGGGACATGCGAGGGAGAAAGAGAAGATGCAGGAGGCAGACAACATAATCAAAGGCTCAGAATGAAAACATCTGATGCAAAGTGTCTGTCGGAGGACTTGGGGAGGATTCAGTGGTGAGAACAGCCACGGCAGCTTTCTCTGAAGTCAGCCGCTGAAAAGCAGGCAGACGGGCAGACACACACACATCCTAACTGACAATAGATATGCACAAAGCTTGCTCTTACACAACACCGAGTCCACTGCATGCGTGCACACACACATATAGACACGCACACCCAGCATGGGAGCTCTGAGTCATGTTCAGTTGGAACCGTCTCTGTTTCACCGAGATCAGCTTTCTGACTTTATGAGTAACAGACATTTCACTGTCTGTACGCACAGCTAGTAGTTAGTTACTTAGATACTGTAGATAGATAGATAGATAGATTGATAGATAGATAGATAGATCGATAGATAGATAGATAGATAGATAGATAGATAGATGGATGGATGGAGGAACTATTGAGATCGGCATGTTGGAGGTACGCTAAATGGAAAAGAAGCGTTAAAGGTCCCATATTATAAAAAAGTGAGATTTTCATATTTTATTTATTATAAAGCAGGCTTAAGTCCTATATAAATACTGTGAAAGTATCGAAACGCTCAATCCACAGGGAAATACACACAGCCCGTATTCAGAAACTCTGCATTTGAAACAAGCTGTCAGGATTTCTGTACATTTGTGATGTCACAAATATACAATATTTAGACCCTTGACACAATTTTAAACGTAAACATTCTAAATGTGTCCCAGTTTATTCCTGGTTGCAGTGTATGTCAATGTCATCAGCTGACAGGAAGTACACATGGACCCAAGCTGTTGCCTAGTAACGCAATTCTGTTGCAATTTTGTCGAAATGCGCTAAAACGGAGCGTTTAAGACAGAGGGTAAATACAGGCATATTCAGGCTGACAGTATGAGGAAAATAAAGTTTTTTTTAACATTACATTATGTAAACATGTTCTAGTAGAAACACAAAATACAAGTATGATCCTGAAAATGAGCACGATATGGGACCTTTAAAGGAATACTGTGAACTAGACTGTTAGCTTAGCTTAGCATAAAGACTGGAAACAGAGGGAAACTGCTAGCCTGGCTCTGTCCAGAGGTAACAACATCTGCCCACCAGCACCTCTAAAGCTCACTGATCCACTCATCTAACTTTCTTGGACTATTCCCTTTATGACTAAGTGCAGAGGAGCGAAGAAAATCAACTTGAGTGTTTTACACTGACAGGCGAGTGGTGATCCCCGCTGTGTTAAACCCATCAACTTCAATTCTCTGGTTCTCTTTGGAATTGATTTGAGGCCAGTTGCTCGGGGAGCTGATGGTCTAGTTTTCACAATGAGCCTAATTTCATCGAGGCCTTTATTACTGACGGAGCCTCTGTGCTCACAAATAAATATGCTGTTGATGCCGTTACAGGTGTGATACAAATAAATGCGTCTCGTAAATTGAACTGGGACAAAAGAGAGGGAGTTAATATTGAGACCTTGAAAAATGTTCATCAGATCACCGCTCTGTTATATAAGACTTGGTAAACAATTGCACAACTGTGTACATTACACTGTGGGTGGAGTCACTGTGGTTACAATGCAACCTCTGAGCAACCACACACCCGGTGTTAATCTCATAGTCGTGTGCTGGTTTAGATGTTTTTGTTAGTGGTATTAGATGCTGGGAAATAAGCTTGTTTACACATTAGCTTGTGTTTAATCCACAAATCCAGCTGCTGCCACTAAATGACTCTACCATTGAACATTAATTACATTCAAATGTGAAATTCAAAATAAAGTATGCATGCTAATGACATGGGAAAGTAAAAGAAGACAAACACAGGCTGCATGTAATTCAATTAAAGATATCTCTAAAATAGGCCTAGGCTTTTAATAGGGCTTCCACCCGCTACTGAGGCTCCTGGCGGTGTATTGCAAGTGTAAAATAGTCAATATGTCCTGTTTGTTCCTTGTTACTGATAGAGAGTTCAATCATCCACCAAACAAGTCAATTCCAACAGGAGAAAACAGTGTTTACCATTGGCAGAGCATTTTGGCAAATATTTCTTGGGCGCTTCCCACATCCCACAAATGCATGATCCTTACAAGTTGGACGTCATTGTGAAGGGTAAATAAACAGGCTTTCCAACGATGTAAAATACAATGCTAATTAGCATTGTAACAACAAAGAAATAATCCACCAAACACAAGTTTCCAAACTTTTTCCCCCCAGTTTATATATTATTCTGACATGGGCCATACTGCATAATAATACAGCAGGGCCTGTTTGAGCTTGCTGTTAAGTACTTTTACTTTGATACTTGTAGTATATTTTGATTCTAACAGCCTACTTTTGAGTATTTTTACACTGTAGCATTACTACTTTTACTTAAGCAAAAGCAGAAAGTAAACTACAAACAGCAGCAGTAAGATCATAATTATGCACAGAATAAAAATATGTAAGGTATGAAGTAGCCTCCACCCTGCATCAAGTTACTTAAACACTAGAGTTGAACCGGATGCTTATTAATTATACTTACAAAATAAAAGCATAGAATTAGCCACGTTTAGGCTTAAAATGACTTTTTAACAACATGAAACACAAGCACGCTGTGTTGAATCGCTCAATAAATTTTCTGCTGCGTTATACCCGCATATTAGATACAAAAAACACTCAATATAAAAATAGCGAGTGTTTTCTATATGGACGTTGTGACCGGAATTTTTTTTTTTTTTTTTTTTACATTTATATTTTTTCTTTCCAAATGATAGTATACAAAGTAATAGCAGAAAACATTGAAATCATTCACATACAGAAGAAGCAAAGCGAAAACATAAACAAAGATCTGTGCCAAACATAAAAAAGACAACAGAAATGAAACAAAACCAACATAAATTAAAAACAAAAAAAAGATAATAATAATTTCACTTAAAAACTTTAAAGATATTGCATACATTCATTTTTTTCATTGCTTTTTGTTTTGTGAGGAAGAAATTGTTGACAGATATAATTCCATTTCCTTTATAAATACAAAGAAATTAGGCTTTTTATAACACACTTGTAAATGTGCAACTTTGCGAGAATTAAAATTAGATTAATAAGAAAAGATGAATTACTGTCTTTGTCACTGTAATCAAAGCGACCAAATATAACATTTCTATAGTACAGTGCAAAATCTGAGAAAAATGTTAACAAGTATAAAATTCTTGTCATCATTGTTAAAAAAATAAAATAATAATAATGTGACCGGAAGTGGTGTTCTTATTTTATCTAGCTTGACGTGTGTCACCTTTTGTTGATCCCGACCCTCCAGCCAATCAGCGGCTGTCAGAGACACATGAACGGTGATAATATCCACGGAACCAGCAGCAGAGCAGGCTGCAGGAACAAAGAAAAGCCGCCCGGTGGAGGTTAAAAACGGCCTTTCACTTCGCCAACACTGTCCGTGTTAATATCCACTGAGTAGGAGCAGCTTTTAGCTTTACTTTAAACACTTTAAACTAACTGTTAACTGCCGTAGAGTCCGACGGGTTGGTTTTTGCTGAGGAAACTTGGCGTCGGGAGCGGTTTGTTTTGTCGACACCTTTCTTGGATACGCTTGTTTGTAACTGGTAACCTACGGTAAGTTCACATTTGTATCTTACTTAAAACAACTGTGAAATAATCGTGACTGTTATGTTGTCGCATTACGACAAAACTCCTGTTTCAAACTTTCCTCTTGTGTCTTTTATAGCGCCGATACGTTCCCTTCCAGGAGAACAGCGCTTTAACCAGACTCCCTTAAATATTCTGCTAATTTAGTGCTTTCACTCCTCTTTAACAAACAAACACACATAGAGGAACTAAATTTAAGGTGTTTTCTGACTATTTGGTGTCCACACTTAAATTCGGCAGCCTTTAAAACTATTAAAACTAATGGCTTATTACTTGTTTTGTCAACTAACCTGCAGGACGGGTGCTTCAGCAACACGAGTCAACAAACAAAAGCTACGTTCCTTCCAGGAGCTTTTAACCAAACTCCATTAAATATTCTGTTAATTTAGTGCTTTCACTCCTCTTTGACAAACAAACACACAAAAAGGAACTAAACTAAGATGTTTTCTGACTATTTGGTGTCCACTCATAAATTCGGCTTCCTTTAAAACTGTTGAAACTAATGGCTTATTTTATTTATTTAAAAAATAATTCAACTTGTTTGTGCTGCAGCAACACGAGTCAACAAACAAAAGCTACGTTCCTTCCAGGAGCTTTTAACCAAACTCCATTAAATATTCTGTTAATTTAGTGCTTTCACTCCTCTTTAACAAACAAACACACAAAGAGGAACTAAACTTAAGGTGTTTTCTGACTATTTGGTGTCCATACATAAATTCGGCAGCCTTTAAAACTAATGGCTTATTTTATTTATTTAAAAAATACTTATACTTGTTTGTGCTGCAGCAACACGACTCAACAAACAAAAGCTACGTTCCATTCCAGGAGCTTTAACCAAACTCCATTAAATATTCTGCTAATTTAGTGCTTAACAACAACTTTGACAAACAAACACACATAGAGGAACTAAACTTAAGATGTTTTCTGACTATATGGTGTCCACACATAAATTCGGCAGCCTATAAAACTATTAAAACTAATGGCTTATTTTATTTATTTAAAAAATAATTCAACTTGTTTTTGCTGCAGCAACACGAGGCAACAAACAAAAGCTACGTTCCCTTCCAGGAGCTTTTCACCAAACTCCATTAAATATTCTGTTAATTTAGTGCTTAACTCCTCCTCAACAAAGAAGAACTAATCTTGACATGTTTTCTCACTATTTAGGGTCCACACATAAATTCGGCCGCCTATAAAACTATTAAAACTAATGGCTTATTTTATTTATTTAAAAAATAATTGAACTTGTTTACTTGTTTTGTCAACTAACAGCTAGGACTGGTGCTGCAGCAACACGAGTCAACAAACAAAGCCTTTCTTTATACGGATCTGAATTGTTTGGAAGTTGAAAAATCAACGGGACATTTGTGATATATTAGTTTCAATGGTTCAACGTGTAGCTTATAGATAATGTCAGAATTTGGATGGATGTTTCGTCTCTCTCCATTCAAGAAAGAATGGTTCAAACGAGGCACTGTCTACTTCTGCAAATTGCCTTTTAAGGAGCACTCTATTTATGCCTTATTCATGCATAAATCAAATGGCAGTTTTCCCTGGAATTAATTTCTCCATATGTGTCCTGGGGAAGTGAAAAAGAGAGACATTATTCTGTTGCCAGCATTTTAAGTTGCTTATATTTTTAGTTTTTAACTAACCAGAGGCAGACAGCTTTGCTTTGACTAAAAAAAAAAAAGGCTTACCTTATTCCATGTGAGCAAACAAGGCACCCTAATGCCCTAGAAGCAATAGAAAGTGGACTGTTTGACTTCATTCAGTGCCCATTTGATTTAGCAGAGTGCCTCCTATTCAAAGGCTAAATGTTGTGCCTGTAACCACACCATCTGCTTTGCCCTCCTGGGCTTTGGCAGGCTACTGTCCAGATAGTGTTATGAGAGATTTGTGTGGGTGGACCACAGCAGATGGTGAGATGGAGAACATAGCTGGCTGATGTGGTAGCAGCTATGCTCACTGTTGTGGTTGCTTGGTCTCGTTTTCAGTTGTGGTTGGTTGCAGTAAACGAAAACCAAAAACGTGTTTTTTTTTTTTCTGGGACAACTCCATCATAGTCAGGGTGACAAATGGTTTGGACGTTAATTAGCTGTTGAAAGCCAGGTCGTATGCCCCCATCATAGAGGAGCTATTGACCCCTGCACTCTTATTTCCCACCATCTGGGGTTTGACCCTATGACATCAGTTGACCTCCTCATTACTGTGAGTGGGTGGGTGGCATAAATGTGTCCAGGTCCACAGTATTTAGTGTCTCTACTGTTTAATTCAAGAGTCTGCCAGGAAGCCAGATAAAAGGGCATTGGTCACACTTGACCACTTCTAAGCAAAGGGTTGGAGCAGTGCTTTGAATTTACCTGAACTCGATAACCAACTCAACAATTGAAATAAATGTATAGAATGGACATCTTCTTCTGGTTCTAACTTGAAAAAGGTAATCAAACATGAGAATGGCCCTTATGACCCGTCTATACTAGAAGCCTGTTTTTTTTTAATGTTAAAAAACATGACTATTGGCTGATGTAGCGTTAAAGCAATTGATAATAGTGTTGCCTTCCAACACCCTATATCAGTCGACAAAGATTGTTTGTTTTTCCTTTGCCCTGTATTGCTGCTGGAACCTCTTTCCTTTTCCATTTTTGCTACTTAAAGTGTAACTGCACACTTAAACATGTTTTATAAACTAAATTATATGACAGAACTGAGATTAAATGCTGGTGTTAATATTGATATTTCTTACCAAATTGGCATTTCATTGTTGAAAATGGCTCAACACGCCATCTACTGTTTTTCAGTCCTGATCTTGCAAAGCCAATTCTGAGATCGAGTCAACCATTTGAGACTAAGCTATGGTTAGTTATTAAAGTTATTCAATTTGACTCAGTTAGCGGCTGGCTAGTTATCTAGCTAACATTAGCTTGCTTATTCCAACAAGCCTTCATGCTACACTGGTTACAGAAAATGAGTGGAACAGTGGGCTGGTGGCCAGCGGCAGCAGTGGATCCCTCCTCCCCGCCGTTAGGAGACGGCCGCATGGGAGGCGCTAATGTTTGCGCTGGCTGAATTTGAATTGCTACGCATAGACATGTTCCTACCGCCATAACAAAGACCAGGCAGATGGCCCCCCATTGACCCCATGGGGCCCCCCACTCTGTTGCATGGCATCCCTGGGCGATGGTGGTACTGCGGAGCGTTGTTCATACTCCGGGGTATCCCGGTGGAGGTTGGGGCATACCTGGCATCCTCATGCCCGCAGCATGCCCAGCAATCATGGAGTTCACATTCAGATTCATCGTTGTGAATCCTCCTCTTGATGCCATCTTCAAGATCCACAAGTTGTTAAAAGTGATGTAAACTTCTACCAAATTTAGGTCCAAAAACAAGTCTAGCAAAGCTACTAAATGAACGTCGCTGGCACATTACTTTAAACGAGGTTGGGTCGTGGTTTGACAGCAAGCACACTGTCAACAAAAAGCTAGCTAATGTTAGTTTGTATCCTACCCTTTCAAGTTCTAGGATTTGCTTCTGCCTACAACAACTGCTTGTTTTCTGGACAGCAAGTGGTGGCGCCAGCTCTCCTCCCAGCGAGAAGTAGTCTTTCAGCGGCGGGGAGTGAAATGGAGGGACTGCGGGGTGTGGTAGCTAGCTAATTCTTGAGTCATTTGTAGTCTGATAAACAGTAAATCCATCAAATTCAGTACCCCTGTCAGCCCCATCACGATCCGCTTGCTGTCCGTGCGCTGAAAAAAAAAAAAAAATCCGATGTTCACTGTTCATACGCAGCCCTGGCTCTGTAAATGGGAAACAAACTAAGTGTCTCCGACCGAGCCACACAACATTATTCCAGCCAATCTGCAACACGGTTTATTCGTGCTCTTGCACAGCACAGGGGAAAAGCCATGGATGTATAAAGAGAAAGGCAGTAGACGCTACATCTGGAGGGGGGTATTTGGTTGGGGGTTGAGTTCAGATGTCAACCATCTTTCTCCAGAATCACAGACTCCACCTTTTTTAATTACATCAAAGCTCCTAGTGTGAGTAGAAATGTCTTTCATAAAGGCTTACTGAGCTGCTTTTTCCCTCTTTAATTGAAATGTCTGTTGAATTGATGTAACGGGTCCCTCCCACCTAAGTCATTGCCATCGCCTCATGAGACTCATTGTATGATGAAATATGAAAGTGATTGCTGGAGGCGAGCACACTTGTGACTTTTACACCAGGTAGAAAAATGGCACACTGTCTTGGAGATTAACATTCAACATCCCCAACCATCAGTCAGCTGCATTATCCTGACAGAGTAGCCAGGCACTGAGGCACTGTTAGTGATACCTGGATGATGCAACTGTTATGCTCCCAACATCACTGTCAGGATGTTTGGTGAATTTCTGTTGACACATTTGACAAGTATTAAATCAGTTGTAATGTCAGCTGTGGGTGACACCCAGCCAGATAACAACTGCTTACTCCTCTTCAGCGGCCTACTGCTGTCACAAACCCAGTCCTAACATTGATCATGAAATGAGGATTCAGCGTGTTCTGCTTCTTTTGCTCTGGATGAGAGATCATTATTAACAACACTTGTTCGTCAAGTTTTTACCACCAAGAAGCTGCACTTTTTTTTTTGTAGGGATGCACAATATGATTTTTTTTCAGCCAATACAATGAGGGATAATTACCTGCGTCTCATGGTTGATACCGATAAGTTAACCAATAATTTCTCATTTTTGTAATTTGAAAAATATGTTCATAACTTGCAGTTTATGTACACCTGAGGGTAGAGATGTAGTGAGCAAAGATGGATGATTTAATATTTACGTAGCTCTGACCAAACCAAATCTAACTGACAACGTTATTGTTAACACAACAAAAACAAAAAACAGTTTTGTATCTTCAAATGTTCATTTATTTTTTCTATTAAAGCACATTTAAAGCTTGTATTGCAAACTGCGATCATGTTGTCTTCCTCTGAAACTGTGAAAAACATCCACACAGGCGACAATATTTGTCTCTAGTCGGCGAGCTGTTCTTGTTCTTGTTCTTTGGTGTTTATTGGCGCGTCACAAACCAACTTTAAGGCTGCATTCACAAGAGATAAGGCAATTCTCCGCAGGGTTGTGCGTAGGTCTGGGAGAGTCACTTTAATGGCCCATTAACTGGTCCTTTGTTCCCTCACGACTGGGTTTTACGGCTCTGGATTGCCGGTTACATTTCGACACCCCCTGCAGCCACCGCCCAAACGCACTACCCCCCCATTCAAAATGCATACCGCCACCTGCTGTATCAGAGTGTATAGATGCTGCTCTTAAGTCAATAAAAATCAATTTGGCTTCGTATTATCAGACGATAATTTAGTGGCTATAATTTATTTATCGGAATAATACATAATATAAATATCCCATTATTGGCCTCTGATTTATTGGGCCTGATATATACCGTGCATACCTAATGTTTTTTGATCACAGAATCTGATCTGGCTAATGATGTTAGCCCATAATGAAGGCAGCACATATCTTCTTTTCTTTCCTTAATCGGTTATTAAAATAGTCGCAAATTTTCTGTCCATTAAATAAGCGATCAATCGAATAATTGCTTCAGCTCTACTCCTACTAAGAAGAGGTTCACATGATAGGTCTTTCCCACTTGGCTGCGCACATTTATGGTCTGTCTCATATGACGTCAATGCAGCATTAGACTGATGACGAAGAGCTGCGTATGAGACGCCCTAAAATGGTCACTTGTTTTAATATATATGCTTTACAGAAAGGGTAGTGTCCAGAGAAACCACCACAACAGAATGACATTTAACTCTATTTCCAAACAAGAGCTGCTGTCCTCATGAATTTCTGCTGCATCATGTCAGGAGATGTTTTTCCTCCAGATATAAATATTCTATGCTGTGCTTGTCAGAGGATACTATAGTTATCTCCTGGAGGGATTCCACTACAGTGAAGCATGTCTGATAATTGTCCACCCCTACCACACTGTGTGTATACAGTCATTGTGTGTAAACGCAGTGAGAGACGAGGCTGTTTCAGCAGAGGGGCTGTGTAGCCACCAGTGTGACTGATGCTGACTCAGTACAATGTTAATGTTGTGAAATCCCATTAAGAGCAATCCGGTGCTGAGCACGGCCACGCCTGGGCTTTACGGGACACTAGGTCACTTTATAAGGCCAGCAGTGCCCTTGTGTTTGCACGCTGTAATAGAATCTAATCACTTGAGTGGCTCACACTAAATTGAATTGCTCTTTTAAATCGCTGCCACTCATGTTTAGTTGCTCTTGAAGGCCATTTAAATGATTCTGGATGAGTGTCACCGGTTGAGAATAGTTGTCCTTAAAGCCGCAGCTGCACTTTGGTATATGTGGTAAATACTGCGTAGTTTTGCCCTGTTGCTTCTGTCAATGTTATGTGGGGAGAAACAAAGAGAAAAAAAATCCATCAATTGTTTTCATTGCCCTGTCCTGATTACAGATGTCCCAATACCAGAAATTTTGTATTCCACGATTCTGGATACCAATTCGATACCACGGTCAAAACAATAGATCTCATGTACTTCAACATACAATCCTTTATTACTGTTTGCATACTGGGTTTGTTAGGAAGTTAAACAGGTCAAAAGTTCCTCTATTATCTATTTTATATTGCAGTAGAAACATCTCCTTCAAACAACTGGATTTATTCAAGTTTCTCACCAAAAACTACAATTTACAAGATTTGAACCCATCGTGATAACATTAGAATTTACCTTCACCCAATACTAATTTTTACATAATAGAGCCTGAATGCATCATAATGTCAATGGCACCTACCATGTTGAAATCGTCAGGACGAGAGCTAGTTAACGTTAGCTGTAAGCAGCCGGTAAGCAGCACAGTCCTGGACGTAGCTAACGGCTAACGCTAACTAGCTCTCGTCCAGCCAATTTCAACACGGATTGGTTGTTCGTAATGTAGCATTATCAGGGAAAAATGGGGCCGACGGTGAGTTTACTTCATCCCCAAACACATTTTCTGTCGTCCCAGGGATGACAGAAAATGTCCGTTTGCTTTCACGCGGTTAAAACAAACTCGGGTCCGTTTGCCCGGTTGTTATGGTTTGTTTGAGCTGGTGTGAAAGCTGCAATCAAATCATGGTGTGGACGGTTTGTTTGTGGTGTGAAAACAAACGAACCAACCACAGGATTTTATGGCAACAGACGAGATTTTTAGCATGAAATCAAAAGCTAAACTACTAATAACTCCATCTACTGATCGGGCCATGTGTATATAAGCATGTCAGCATGCGTATTTTCCCTGATTTAATAGGTCAAAAGCTATTAAAACTGCTGTGCTTGTATCCAACTGTGTACTCTGTGTACTTTGTCAGTTCATTAACTTCATTTAACTTCATTCTCTAAATTTAGCTGTGGCGGATGACTAACAGGTGACCCCCTCCCACAGGTTTCCCCTCAACGCCGTGTCTTGCGCTCTCATTGGCTGTAGCTCCCCGACAGGTTAGACATTTAGCCTGCTAGGTGATGCATCAGGGAGCCGTCTTTGAACAGCGAGCACCGAGCCAACGCCAAATTTACCTCTGATCTGTCTGTTGGCGAGTCTCAGTCTCAGAGGGCCCAAAGTTGTGAGTGCCAGCCGGTATCAGATGGGTCATTTTGTGGGCTTTTTCTACTGGAAGAGGTGCTAAACTAAACTCCCCACCTTGTCACCGGTGTGTCTCTGATTGTAGCACATTGCCATTGGCTTCAGACTGTCAGTATTTATTAGATGGGATGTGAGACCTCTTTTTCAGCTCAAGAGTTCCTATAATATGCTTACCCATTTGAAGTAAATCCTGCTCATCGTTTTCCTCCTTAAGGCATGGTGTGCATGATTATAACAGAATAGGTTACAGCACATGCCAGCCAGTGTTGGCTGTCGCTGCTGGGTGAGTGATGCGCGCTGACGATTGGATTCTCACCCAGCTCTTCAGGCAGATGACGGATGATCCTCCCTACGGAGAGCACTAAAGAGAGAGAGAGAGAGGATGTACCACACAAGTTACTAAGGCTGTTTATCTTTCACATCTGAGAAGGATGTGGTGTGAAGCGCTCCTCCTGGAAGAAGCTTCCACCCACATGTTTCTATACTGGTACACCGAAGCTCTGCATTATGTGCTGCATTGAGCTACTAACTCCTGTGAATGAAAACTACTCTTGACGGTGGTTATGTTCACCAGGTATTCACTAAATGCACTCAGCACAGCAGTAGATGATACCAGAATTTCCAAACTCAATAGCGGTATGCTGTGTGTAAAAGGGGGGAAATAAAAACAGAAACTAACTAGCAAGGATTTAGACCTGACATTGAGATTGTTTCATAGCCTACTTGTGTTCTTGCACTTGCATGTCTTTGTAGCACTTGTGGTCCTGGAGTTTTTCTGTTAGCGGGGAGCAAAACTTTGGCGGATCTTAAATTCTCTTTATTGAAAAAAGAGCACTATTTCACGCTTTGCACCAATTTTTTTTCGGCAGGTCACTGGGGAAGACATAGGGCATACAGCCACAGTCAGTTGGCCATCAGCTGTAGCCATTATGGTGTGTTCAAGTGCAACATTTGATAGAAAACGTGAGGTTATGCAATATGAATCACGTTGATGCATAACGTCTGCGTTAGTTCTTGAAAGCCGGTTTGGTTTGTTCATGTCCTGATAAAGCATGCCCTTTATCAGGACGGTATGAAGAACGCAGAGACGGTTCTCGTATGTTTGTATACACAGACGTGTCCACACATTAGAGGTCAACCGGCTCAGATACGACGTTTTTACACTCCTTATCGGTGGAACTAGGCTCTGATAGTGGCCGATGGCTGTGCCAACATGTGTGGACGATATGTCGTACAAACCAATTATTTTCAAGCACAATTTGGCCCTTAGAGTGGAGTCGGATGGTGGGCAGATTGAGTGAGAGTCAAACGGCATATCAGGACACAAAAAACTGAGGAGTTGGGTTGAATAGTGGAGTGATCAATAGCTGTTACTGCAGTGATCGCCTTCATAAAGTCTCACTCTTTCAGGCAATAAATTAAGGTTCAGAAAGCCTCTTGTAACTGAAGCCATAATCCCAAGCTCTAATAAGCAGAAATAAGAGACATGGTTATGCTACTAACAATGAAAACAGTGTGAGGTCATTGATTTTTGTAGACAATTTAGAAAACTTGAGGAATCCAGATGAATAAAATGTAAGAAATTCAGCGCATCAAAATTGAGAAGGCTTTTTCTAAATTTTCATCACAGCATGTCATTGTTATATCAGTGTAGTAACAATGTGGCGGCCTAAACAATAGTCTCAGTCATTTGGACTTTTTATAAACTCATGAAATGCAAGATATTCCTTATTGTAAATACATGCCCAAAACATATACCCATATTTTACATACATGGATTCCCTTAAAAGCTGACGGCTCATCTTTGTATTCAACCTTGTGTAAAAGAGAAGCTTAAATCTGACCTGGAAGCAGGTCAGGAAGTTTCCTCTTAAATGTTTTAAACCAGACATCCTGCCCTTTCCTCCTCCTACTCAATGCTCTCTCCTCCTCCTCATCTTTTTTCCTGCTATAACAATCCGCCATGCAAAACGGTGTGCCCAAACCGCAGGGTCACTGTGAGGACAGAGTCCACGAACACACAACCACTGTGAATCATCTCACCCCAGGTGAACTTTTGTGCAGTGGTGCGTGTATGTTGGTGCAAAATTGCAGTCATGGAGGCTTGCTGTCAGTGTGGTGAAACAGAAATGGGGCACGGCATATGCACATGTCAATATGCTGAAGCAGATTCTTATGATAAAGAGGAGTGTGTTCATAAGCCGTGAGTGCAATGCTTTGTGATATAGTGAAGCATTATGGTTCCAGTCTCTCTGCTTGTTTTTCTTACAGGTGTAGGTGTGTAGTTACTGCCCTAGCTAGTTGGCACCGGAAATACTAGTCGGTTAAGCTTATTATTTTATAAATGTGCACATGTGAATTACATATTGCCATATGCTGTCTCAGCTTTTGCTGTGGAGATCCGCCGCTCCTCCTGCAGCAGCCCTGGGGACAAAACGTTATTGATGTAAGCAACAATACAATTTTGCTATTGAAAAGTGCACGGCTGGGTATCTGTACTTTATACCTTTTTAAGGTATCGACTGAAACAAACCAGTACCAAGTAGTATCGAAGCTTCTCCAGTCAAATGATACCTGCAATCAATCCTTTTTGTGCCCAGATATAGAAAAAGATTCAATACACTTAAGCGTTTACAGCGCTAACAACGGCAACAAGTGCTTACACTACACTTAACGTGGGGGGGGGGGTAACTGGTGGGTGGCCGTTATGGTTCTGCAAAAACACGGTCCTGCAACCGCGGGTCGCGGAGCGGCATTATCAGCGGTAACCGCTGTATGAGCACTGTGCATTGCGGTGGAGATTAACTTGTCAGTGGGACACACTCAGCTTCCATTCACACGATGGGTATCGAATGAAATACTCTATTGGTATCGGTAACACCTTAAAGGTATGGGCATTGTAATTTAAAAAAAAATACCCAGCGCTAGAAAATTGTGATTAACGATTTCAGATTGCTCTTATAATATATTATAATATTGTTTCAGACATTGTTTAATGTTTCATAGATGAAATTCTGCTCAATTCTTACTGTTTTGAGTGTTTGAAAGTCAGGGAAATTAGTCGTTAGGAATATCCCTAAATAGGATATTGACTTTTTTAATTTAGGGTAGGTAAAAGGCCGGTGATTTTGTCCAAGGTGTGCTGAGATAGACATCCTATTCTTTTTAAATTCAGAAATCATGACTATTTCATGCCAGCATTGTGCCAGCCGTCCTCTGATGTGACTTAAACATGCTAATGCACACACACACACACACACTCTCACCTCTAGTTTCAACCAGCCCATGAACCTTATCCATTGTTTCGCCACACTACACTGACATGAATAATTGAGTTGTCCTATGTGCTCTACTGGGATCCTGTTGCTCCACTGACGTTCGGCAGCTTTGTTGCCTGCTGGGTCCCCCTGCAAGATGTCAGGATCTTTGTTCACAGCGGTGGGCTCCATCTGAGGAACGCTTGTAATCTCTGCTGGTTCTCTATATCTGTGCATGAATAGTTTAAAGTTATGTAGGTCATGTTTTACAAAATAAAAGACACTACAACAGTAGCAAATGTCTATTAGTTTAAAATTGTGGCTTGCAGATTTATTGCACCATTAATTGTTCAGATAAGTTGCTGTGCCAACGTTACGGTACTACTGTGGCACGTTGCTCTGTTGCAGAGTTTTCCTGAGGTTAGGAGAAAAACTAATATGTGTTTGAGGCTGAGTGTTTCTGGGGCGTTGAGAAAGGAGGAGGTTAGATCAAAGCAACACAAAAAACGAACAGACACATTTCACACCGCTGTCTATTTTCTCCCCCCCTCTTCTCCAAATTTTGTTTAGCATTTTTAATTAGAACCCAGTCAACGTGCTCGAGCACAGCAACCCATTAAGCCATCCAAGTTGCCGTGTTTGACTGTAGCTAATGACTTATTTTCTCGGGTAGATGAGGCCACCAGCTCAACAATAGCTCATTGAGCTAATTTAGACGCCAAAGTGACATGGCACTTTTGATCTGCTAGCATGCCTTTCAGTTAAGCTCCATGTCATCACAACCATCCCGTGGCCTACATGCGGAGCGTGTCAAGTCGTTTTTGAGCATGGCCAGTTACACTATTAAAATATGCTGCTAATTGGCTGCTTTGGTGGAGGAAGTATGTGAAGGAATGAGGCAGTTTCTGTGCTTCCTCTTCTGCAGAGATGGCAAGCTGTGAACATCTACTTGCATTTTTTTGGAACCTTTTAAGAGACGAGTGACCGAAATTTGTAACTAGAGCCATCCTTACACCAAACAAGTTTTCAAGCAATTTCATAGCAATTTCTCTTCACTTCTTTCTTAACAGTTTTTCTTCTTGTAAATTTCCACCATCCTGTGTGTGTGTGTGTGTGACTCAAAAGGAATCTAGATGTAGTCTTGTAAATAGTGACCTTGCAAAGTCTTATAGTCTGTAAAAACTCTGTTGCTTAAGACACATCGTCTTTAGATGTGAAAGGGCGTCAGACTTCAGACTTTTAAGAATCCTTTCAAAGTCTCCTGTATGGTAGGCATTGGTGTACATTCGCTCCTTTCAAATTTGTCCTGTTTTTTTAGAACTCATCATGGTGTATCTCTTACCAGAAAGGAGAGAGGGAATTGGCGTGGGTTTATTTGAGAATGGGGAGCAAAGACGAGGCTCTGATGAGGAGAAACAAGAAAACTGTAAATCAGTTTTTCAGTAGTTTTTAAATGAATCCATTTTTTTCTCTTTCTTATTGCAGCCTTTATTTAGTAGCTGTCAGGTGAACAAAGGGCTGCACATCACGTTCAAGGAGGTTTTGGGATCAAATTTTAGCAATCTTCAGGCTGAAGTATCGCTGTGCTTGGTGTGACATATTTGGGGATTTTATTTATGGCTTCTTCAGCAGTCAGTTGCCTTCAGCATTACAAGGAGGTGGTGATGTAGCGCCCGAGGGCTCCTAACAAGGTGATCCATCTTCACACCACATTTGCACACATCTTTATTGTACAATTTAATAGTCTCTGTGATGGCCGCCATTTCAGTTGAGGCCAATATACAAGTCTGACTCAGACAATATATGTGATTGGTTGTCTGAGAATGTTTTTGGATTGAAACAAAGGAAGGAGATGAGGCAGAAACGATTGAGGTCTTTCGTCTCCCAGGGGCCTCCTCCTGATAAATGGTTCACCCCTCTTCCCTCTAACCATCATTAAAACTGTCAAACCATTAAAAGCTGCAGTTCTCCATAATCCCCCCCAACACTGATGGGAGACATCTTCTGCCAGCTCAGCTGGCTTCTTCTTTCCTCTTGTGGAGCATGTTAAATTGCACTCCCAAGTGTTTGTCAGCTAATTTGGAGTTATACAGCATACTGATTGTCCTCTTTAATTACCAGTGGATGATAAAATGGCAGTAGAACAGATGCTAACAAGGAGTGTAACGATACATCGATGCAAAGTGAAAACATATCGTGATCTTTAAGATGCATCTTTATTTTTAAATTCTTAACTATTTTTAGTCTCTTTATTAAAAAAGAACATTTTTCATTTAAATGTTTGGAAGAGCTCAGTAATAAAATTGTCAAATCATAATTTAGTTGCCTTTTTATATTTGAGTTGAAGGTTTTTACAGAGGGGATTTTGGATATCCCTTTTAATCACTCCATAAATCAGAAAATACTGTCAACAGCCTTTAAAGAAATACATTTTTGCCATGTTTTTAGGAATAAAATGTTCTATAAATCAGGCTATGAATGAGACATGAACAAACCCCTATGTACAATCCTTCAGAATATAAATAGGAATGAAACTGGAAAGTTTGTTGGATGTAAGTGTTACTGAAGTGGAGATTTCTGGCTCAGACTGAGAAAAAAACTCATTTTGAGAAAACGGCCTTTAAATATATGTATTGTAAGATTTCATACATTTTGCAAGATACTACAGGTGAATAGGGTAAAACTAATTAACTAATAAATATCACCATGCAACTTCCCCAGTTGATTACTTGCATTAAGACAATTAGTTTTTGTATTACAAGTTTTCTGAAATGTTATGTTTAAATATATAAATGAGGCATTATCTAATGCAAACTTTAGGTGAATTTAGGAGAAATCTACAGACACAAATAGACAAAGTAGTAAAACAAACACCTAAATGTGTATTTTGGATGTTTTCTTCCCACTAGTCTGAAATAAGGAAGCAAAATAGCCCAAAATCTAAAAATTGATCAGTGTATGAAAAGCAATGTCTTGCCTGTAGTGTCTCCCTTTTAAGGAAGCTACAACAATTATACTGGAGACTGCGTCCTTTGAGGTAATCTGTTTCTATGCAGATGAATGAGACTACGTCATTCAGATCACCTTGACTCTTGTTTCCACACCAGCTCACTTGCTGTTACTGGAGCTGTATGTGGGCAGAGTGGGAGGAAACAGGTGGTGAGGGGCATTGGAGAGAAGGCTACTGTGTAAGCCACGTAAGCCACCCTGCTGTCTCGTCAGACCGAACGCTATCAGGGCCTGGATCGGTTGGCTGGATGTGTGTACGTGTGCCTGCATGTGTTTACTTGTTTTTCTCTGTAATATAATTTGGAAGAGATGCACTGTGCTGCCACCATATTGAATCAGCGGATCATTTCTGAAGCCATTATACCTGCAATTTAGCTCAAAAAGACCCTGTTTGAACTGTAGTTTGTTGCCATGGTAATCTTGTGATGGCTGTACTCTGGTTTAATCCAACCTGTCTGTTTTTTTGCTCATTGATATACTGTTAAGAGTGGAATCACCAGAGGCCCCACAATACAATCGCGATACTTAAGTCACCATACAATCTTATTGCGATAAGATATATTGAGATTCAACTGCAAGTTATGCAGTTTGTCAACATCTGTTTTATCTAATAAGATACAGTTTTCACTCTGTTCATCTCAGAGTTCATCAGAGTTTTCATTAACATATCTACCGGCATCATGTGAAACTAGAAAACCTAAGGAATCCATTGGTACCAACCATGTCATACTAGCTTGTCCCGAAAGAGGTTAAATGACGCTTCAAACTTGCGCTTAATTTTGATGAGGAATTACTGGCAAGGCCATTTTCAAAGGGGTCTCTTGACCTCTGACCTCAAGATATGTAAATGAAAATGGTTTCTATGGGTACCCACGAGTCTCCCCTTTACAGACATGCCCACTTTATGATAATCACATGCAGTTTGGAGCAAGTCATAGTCAAGTCAGCACACTGACACACTGACAGCTGTTGTTGCCTGTTGGGCTGCAGTTTGCCATGTTGTGATTTGAGCATACTTTTTATGCTAAATGCAGTACCTGTGAGGGTTTCTGGACAATATCTGCCATTGTTTTGTAATAAATATATACGTATATTTGGATAAAACAACATATTTGCCCACTCCCATGTTGATGAGACTATTAAATGACAAATTTCCCTTTAAGGTACATTTTGAACAGATAAAAAATTTTATCAATTTGCAATTAATCGCAAATAATCATGGACAATCATGCAATTAATCGCAATTAAATATTTTAATTGATTGGCAGCCCTAATAATAAAAGATCGATACTTGACATCCATATATCGATACAATATTGCCATGCAAAATATCACAATACTATGCTGTATTGCTTTCCCCCCACCCCTTCTTTTCATTAAGTTTTCATTTCTAAATTAATTAATACATTGTTATGTTTTTTTTTAATTAGATAAAGTTTCTTAATGATACTTTTAGGTGCTCCGTGGTTTATTTAATCAATATGAGAATCCACAAGCTCCCAGTTATGGCACAGTCACAGCTTTGGTGCTATCCAAACCCACTCTGCACCGATCCAGCACTCCTTTTGTTGCCAAACATTCTCTCCTTTTGCTCATTTGAATGCATAATTATCAAGATAACACCCCCTTGCTGAGCTGTGTGTTTGTGTAAAAAGGAGTGAAGGGAGGGAGTTGGGACTGGCGGTTAGTTTTTAATCAGTGATGATGTCTCATTCACTGCATTTACATGCACACAGGAAACCAGGTTACCGGGAGAAATCTATCAATGTTAGCTGGGTTTCTATTAATCACAAGAAACTTTTTCCTCATTTACGTGTTTTAGACTGTCAAAGGCTGAGGATGATTTGATTTCTTAAATACATATAAAGGCACTGCTTGCTGCTAAACTCTTCAAGTAGCCCAAGTTGGGCCGGCCAACACTTGAAGACTCAGCAGACAGAATAACCCCTCCACTGAAGCTACTTAAGCAAAAGCAGCCAGTGCTTTGAGTGCTTCACTTAGCAGATGGGAGTTTTAGAGGAGTAAAGTATTGCTTGACCACAGGGAGTAATGTTGGCTCTGAAGCTGCAGCAGTGCTTCTCCCAAGTCTGTCTCACAGCTCTCTGGGCTGCTTTGATTCACATTAACATCCAGGGTTTTTCAATGAGCCTTTAGGGGGGTGACTACGCAAGACAGTAAGCATGATCGGTCCGCGTAGAGTAAAGGCAAAGAGTCTGTGTTGTAGAGCCCGGCTGATACTGGATTTTTGAGTCTGATATAGATATTGGGGAGTTAAAAGAATTCCGTCATTGTTATCAAACACTTGTGACAAAGATATGTAATGGTGGAAGGATATGTTACAGTTTAACAGTTAACTTTATTGTCCAAAATGACATCAGTGCACATAAAAGAGAAAATGATGGATCATTTCCTGACCTCTTGTGTCACTGGGAGCATGCGTCGTAGATTGTTTACATACTTTGACCTCAGCAAGGCGGCCGCATGATCTCTCCTCCTGAACACAGGTAGCGATTACGCTCTTTAACCATTTTTGAATAGTGTGCAGCGGAGATCCAGAGTGTTTATTCCCCTTTTGGGGCAAGACAGATGGCGGGCATGACTGACTGTACTGACGAACTATAGCGGGCTAGCTAACGTTACCTTGCTAACACAGCAAACAGATGTGATGAGCGTCATAAGTGACATGCCGGTTAAAATGGACAGGACTATAACAGAGTTATATTGAAAAGTGGAAATGATGGGGTCATAGTTTATTAACTTTCCAGCAATGTATTTCACAAACCAACGCCGCACCTCCGTCTGTTCAGCTGAGGGACGGCCCATATTTCCCATCATGCCTGCCTAGTCCCGAGTGCTGGACTGAGTAGTTTAAGTTCACTGTTTTATTTGTTAATGTTATTAATGTGTTAGTGTTTGTAATGTAATGTGTCTGTTCAGGACATAGTGGCTTATGTTGGTAATTGACAATTTTGTGCTGGTTTATAGTTTCATCCATTAGTGAGGTGGCTGCCGAAACCTGAGGATTTAATTTGCCATTTTTAATCTTAATTCTTATCATGTTGGCGCTGGTGATTTTCCTTTGACACTGGCTAAAACCTCTTTGGTGGGTGCCAAAAGTGTCTCTATGCAGGACAAACCATGACATCCTTACTTGAAAACGCTCATTCATAACAGTAGGAAGTACTTTCACCTCTTACACTTCTTAAATTTGTTTGTGCTCCCCACATCATTGTTGTATCAGTATTCCTTTGGCTTGATCACCAACTTAAACTGCCAATGACTGGCAGGGGGCACCACCTCTCCCTTTTAATGATTGAAGAGGAGTGGTCTTAAAATTTGATGAACATTAAGATTGCACAGGCTCATGAATATTCAAAAGAGCCAAGGTTTCCCCCTCTTCATTCTTGTTCTTTTTATGCCTTCCTTTCTCATCTCATCTCTTTGTCGCTGTCCTCTTATTTTGTATTGTCTATTCCCGGCCCGTATGGACCCAAAACAACAGTTTTCTCAGGAGAATATCCACCATGCGCTCGAGTGGCACTTAGTATATATAATGCAAAACATTATTTCAGACAATTGCCTCTAATCATACCATTGAGTGTTCAGAGTTTGAGCTCATTGAGATGCTCCGTGCTATTGACTGTAAATGAGGAGCACCTTCTTTCTTGGCTGCTGTAAAATGAGTCAATGTGTAGTGACCCACAAGACAAACATGTATGCTGTTTGGTTTGTAATAATAGAGTATCCTGTCAATGGACAAACAACCTTCTCATGTTTCTTTGCGTCACCTTAATCAAACCTTTGTGTCTTTTCTCAACAGGAATAACCAGACCTTGATCGTGTGACCTGTGCCCTGTTGACTCGGCAGATATGCTCTTTTCTCAGGACGCCTGCACTCGGATGGATTAAGAGGTTAGCTTCCAATCCCACAACCAAGTCTGCTCATCCACCTGCATTACATACTATGAGCTCTGCCTTGATCTTCATCTGTCGTTTTAGCTGCTTTTCCATCTATATTCAAACCCCAGAGCTCGTCAAAGCCATGCATTGTGTTAGATGATATTGACCTCAGCAGGTGACTATGGTGGTACATTTACTGAAGTACTGTACTTAAGTACAAATATGAGGTACTTGTACTTGAGTATTTCCATTTTCTGCTACTTTATACTTCTACTCCACTACAATTCAGAGGGAAATACCATATTTTATAGTCCATTATGTTTATCTGACAGCTTTAGGTACTGGTTACTTTTTAAAGATTTTACATAAAAAAACAATGATAATCTTATAAAAGAAGATGAACCCAGTGGTTCCCAACCTTTTTGGCTTGTGAACACATTGTTTGAAAATGACAAAGTATCCCACTGGTGATGGGAAGTGGTTGGTGTGAAGACAGATCTACCTCACATTCTATAACCCAGCTGTGGAAACCTGATCAGACTGGTTTGGGTTTACCTGTAGGCACAGGGAAACCGATCCAAGGCGGCTGCTAAATATTGCAACAGCTCCCAACCCAAAAGCAGCTGATATGTACGACAGGCTCAGAGAGTTTTGGCTAAGGTTTCATCCTGCGAAGGTCTGTGTCACTAACCTAATTGCTCCAGTACACTTTAGAATTACAATACAGCGTGACATGGGTGCAGCTGACCTATGTCTTTGCAATTGTGAGAATTAAAGCTACAGAATCAAGTTTTACTAAAACTACATTTTGGTAAAGCATCTGAAGTGGGCAACCTCCGAGTCTCAAAAGTGACGCCAATGCGCAAGTGCCTTAATCTTGCAGTCTTTCTAACAGCCAGCAGGGGGCGACTCCTCTGGTTGCAAAATAAGTCTGATTGTATAGAAGTTTATGAGAAAATGAGCCTACTTCTCACTTGATTTATTACCTCAGTAAACATTGTAAACATGAGTTTACGGTCTCAATTGCTAGTTTCAAGTCTTCTTCAGTAGAGCATGATGCTCATTTAGTAAATTATGGCTCCACCTTCTCGGGTCAGTTCTGGTTGCAAAAAGCCAAGATGGCGACGGCAAAAGTACCGGACTCCAGGCTTCAAAACGGCAGCCCACAAACCAATGTATGACGTCACAGTGACAACGTCCACTTCTTATGTACGGTCTACTGATTTTTACCTTGTAGCACTTTGACATTTGTTTCAAATGTAAAGGGCGTTACAAATAAAATGTATGTATTATTATTATTATCTGAAAAGATAATAGATTAGTTCTGACTTTGCTCACATATGTCCAGACATCAGGATGACAAAGGCGTTTTGTGATTTAGGCAAATGAATTAAGAGCCCATCGTAAATGATGCAAACAACCCCGAAGCACCACACAACAACAAATCCACCTGGCAACGGTTGCTATGGCAATATGTGAACCATGCAGTAGTAAAAGTAACAGAAGAATCCCACAACCGCAAACTGTACATTTATGCCAGATTAGCTTTTCACAACCTTAACTGAAAATACAGAAGACATTCAACCTAACATGTAACCAAATAGAAAAGAAAAACCTGGACTCGTTCTTTCGGTTGGATCATTTTTTTAAATGTAGCGTACTCTTGTTGGTTTCTCAAGATTACCAAGCCGAGCTTTAAGCTTGAGGTGAAGTGAAACCTTGAAGCTGGCCTGACCAGGTTAGAGGGGTACATTTTTTAACTTAAAACCTCATTATTTAAACCTCCCTTGTGAAACTGAACTTCCTGAAAATTAGTCTACCTTAGTGATATAAACAAACTGACAGTCCTACTTATTGAAACCCTCTAGACAAAGTGACGAAGTAGAGTGAGTCACTGAGTATTTTTTTTTTTTGGTGATTTGATTTATTTACTGTAAAAGTGTGTAGTTTAATGGGCTGCATCCAACACTAGCATACAGCATCAACAGGTCTTGTCTCTGCGTGTTTACTCTCTGTGAATATAGCAGATGTACAACTGGAATTTCCCTATCAGAATTCAATCAGCTAAGGTGAACTCGGTGACCCCCGTTGCCCTCTATCTCATTATTATCTACACTTATAGATACCAGACTGGAGTCCACACAATGGATTTTCAGCTATCAAGATAACCAGAATACCATCAGACTTTGTCCAGTATAGTTGGATATCTACGGTCAAACAATGACTGGAATTTCCTCCACTATGTGCAGCCTATTTTCTAATCATATCCGTGTGTGAAGAGATGTTAGTGGAGTCATGTGTGTGTGAATATGCAATCTTATAAAAGCATGACAAAGATGTGAGTCAGTGCTGAAGCAACCAGTAGTTCATCCTGCCAGTTTTCCAGTCGACAGTAAACAACAGTAGACTTTTATGGCCACACAAGACTAATGAAGACAAACACGGTTTTCCCTGTATGCCGAAATGGCTATGACCAAAAGATATGGCTGCAACTAATTATAAGCTGCTTATTTTCATTATGGATTAATCTGCCAATTATTTTCTGGATTAATCATACATCAGTGGAAACAGTGGAAAATCTTATCAAATGTCTTGTTCTGTCTGATCAACACATTTTCTGTTATGTAAGACTAAGAAAAGCAGGAAATTCTCACATTTGAGAAGCAGAAACCTTTAGATGTTTGCCAGTTTTGCTTGAAGAAACATTTAAACTGCAGATTATTTTTGTCTATCAAGGCAATTCATTGATCAACTATTTGTAGCAACTCTTGGCATTATCTTTCTTGCACCCAGTAAAGCCTGTTTATTAAGGTGAGCAGTGGAAACTGTTGTTCACTGTTCAAGCTGTGAAATCAGCTGAATCTCCTCGTACTTGGCCCTCATATTCACATTAATAATCGTTTTTTTTTTCTGAGACTTAATCGCCTACACGTAGTTTAGATTACAACATGAACGCACCATGAGTCTATTCCAGCTATAGAGCTCAACAGTGACGATCCAGAAGTGAAAATCCCGTTCAGATTCTGAATCTTGTAGAAGCCAAAAGTCTGTATGATATCAACTTTGTTTTAAGAAAAACGTGTTTTATTCGCGATGTCATGGAGAAGTACAACACTACCCACAATCCTAAAGTGAAACGGTAACGTTTCTGATTGGTGGAGCTCGCTGGTACCATGGAAATGTGTAGCTACCGCACCTGCAAACGACTAGTGAGGGTACAAACTCGTACGTGCTGCACCGTGGTCTGCTCCTGGATTTCAAATCGGGGCAACATGGTGGCTCGTTTTGGAAACTTTCTCTTATATTACGAAAATGGTTCACCGAAATGTGTTTCTTAAAAATATTTGAGGCAAGAAATAAGGCATGCAGTTGCTGAATCTATCTTCATTTTAGATCGACGACGGTTGGTTTAAATGTTTTTTGGGGAGTTTCCCGAGGCGGCGAGTCGCCATTCGCAATGCTTTATGGGAGGAGTAGTTCTTTCACTCTTAAAATAATTATGTACACAGTCTTGTACCTTTGCCTTTTTTCCGATGTTTTTTTGCTCCAAATCAAATGTTTTATGGTCACGATTCATCTCGTAGCTGGTTGGCTTGGTTCCATGCTTAAAACTCTTTATATAAGGATTTTCTGACATGTCAAGGGAGTGAATGAATGGGAGATTAAGGATCAACAGAGGCTGCAGCAATCACCAAAGAAACACAAGGCTAACACATGAATGAGCAAACACCTACCAGCACTTTAGAGTTCCCTATTCAACTCACCTACTTGTCATTGGACTGAGGGAGGAAACCTGAGTAGTCAGAGAAAATCCAGACAAACACAACGAGAGCACGCAAACTCCACACAGAGGGAGCCTAATGTGTGGTATGGCTGAAAATGCTTGGCAACAAAGCCACCCCATTCTTGAGGTATTGAATTAAAAATATTACCATATGTGAAGCGCTATCAGTTGGATCTGGTAGGGCTTACCTCTACGCACAGCCTCGGTTCTGGAACCGTACTCTTGGATAGGGGTTGGACTCTATTCTTCTCTGGAGTTGCCCATGGTGTGAGGCGCCGAGCGGGTGTGGGGATACTCACAAATCCCCGGCTGAGTGCCTCTATGTTGGAGTTTACCCCGGTGGACGAGAGGGTCGCCTCCCTACGCCTTCGGGTTATGGGGGGGAAAACTCTGACTGTTGTTTGTGCGTATGCACCAAACAGCAGTTCGGAGTATTCGGCCTTCTTGGAGACCCTGAATGGAGTCCTGTATGGGGCTCCAGTAGGGGACTCCATAGTTCTCCTGGGAGACTTCAACGCGCACGTGGGCAACGATGGAGACACCTGGAGTGGCGTGATTGGGAGGAACGGCCTCCCTGATCTAAACCCGAGTGGTCGTTTGTTGTTGGACTTCTGTGCTAGTCATGGATTGTCCATCACGAACACCATGTTCGAACATAAGGATGCTCATAAGTGTACGTGGTACCAGAGCACCCTAGGCCGAAGGTCGATGATCGATTTTGTAATCGTATCATCTGATCTGAGGCCGCATGTTTTGGACACTCGGGTGAAGAGAGGGGCGGAGCTGTCAACTGATCACCATCTGGTGGTGAGTTGGGTCAGAGGGTGGGGGAGGACTCTGGACAGACCTGGTAAGCCCAAACGCGTAGTGAGGGTGAACTGGGAACGTCTGGAGGAGGCCCCTGTCCGAGAGATCTTCAACTCACACCTCCGGCGGAGCTTTTCTGGCATCCCTGTGGAGGTTGGGGGCATTGAACCCGAGTGGACGATGTTCAAAGCTTCCATTGCTGAAGCTGCGGCGGTGAGCTGTGGTTTTAAGGTCTTAGGTGCCTCAAGGGGCGGCAACCCTCGAACACCGTGGTGGACACCGGTGGTCAGGGAAGCCGTCCGACTGAAGAAGGAGGCCTTCCGGGATATGTTATCTCGGAGGTCTCCGGAGGCAGTTGCAGGGTACCGACGGGCCCGAAGAGCAGCAGCCACTGCCGTGACGGAGGCAAAGCAGCGGGTGTGGGAGGAGTTCGGAGCAGCCATGGAGAAGGACTTTCGGTCGGCACCAAAGTGCTTCTGGAAAACCATCCGGCACCTTAGGAGGGGGAAACGGGGAACCATCCAAGCTGTGTACAGTAAGGATGGGACACTGTTGACCTCAACTGAGGAGGTAATCGGGCGGTGGAAGGAGCACTTTGAGGAACTTCTGAATCCGACCAATACGCCCTCTATGGTAGAGGCAGAGCTGGAAGCTGATGGGGGACCATCATCAATTACCCTGGTGGAAGTCACTGAGGTAGTCAAACAACTCCACAGTGGCAAAGCCCCGGGGGTTGATGAGATCCGCCCAGAAATGTTGAAGGCTCTGGGTGGGGAGGGGCTGTCTTGGATGACACGTCTCTTCAACACCGCGTGGAAGTCGGTGACAGTGCCTAAGGAGTGGCAGACCGGGGTGGTGGTTCCCCTTTTCAAAAAGGGGGACCAGAGAGTGTGTGCCAATTACAGGGGTATCACACTGCTCAGCCTCCCTGGTAAAGTCTACTCCAAGGTGCTGGAAAGGAGGGTTCGGCCGATAGTCGAACCTCAGATCGAAGAGGAACAATGCGGATTCCGTCCTGGCCGTGGAACAACGGACCAGCTCTTCACTCTCGCAAGGATCCTGGAGGGGGCCTGGGAGTATGCCCATCCAGTCTACATGTGTTTTGTGGACTTGGAGAAGGCATATGACCGGGTCCCCCGGGAGATACTGTGGGGGGTGCTGCGGGAGTATGGGGTGAGGGGGGCACTTCTCAGGGCCATCCAATCCCTGTACGCCCAAAGCGAGAGCTGTGTTCGGATCCTCGGCAGTAAGTCGGACTCGTTTCCGGTGGGGGTTGGCCTCCGCCAGGGCTGCGCTTTGTCACCAATCCTGTTCGTGATATTCATGGACAGGATATCGAGGCGTAGTCGGGTGGAGGAGGGTTTGCAGATCGGTGTGCTGAGGATCTCATCGCTGCTTTTTGCAGATGATGTGGTCCTGTTGGCATCATCGGTCTGCGACCTCCAGCACTCACTGGATCGGTTCGCAGCCGAGTGTGACGCAGTCGGGATGAGAATCAGCACCTCTAAATCTGAGGCCATGGTTCTCAGCAGGAAACCGATGGATTGCCTACTCCGGGTAGGGAATGAGTCCTTACCCCAAGTGAAGGAGTTTAAGTATCTCGGGGTCTTGTTCGCGAGTGAGGGGACGATGGAACGTGAGATTGGTCGGAGAATCGGAGCAGCAGGGGCGGTATTGCATTCGCTTTACCGCACCGTTGTGACGAAAAGAGAGCTGAGCCGGAAGGCAAAGCTCTCGATCTACCGGTCAATCTTCGTTCCTACTCTCACCTATGGTCATGAGGGTTGGGTCATGACTGAAAGAACGAGGTCGCGGGTGCAAGCGGCCGAAATGGGTTTCCTCAGGAGGGTGGCTGGCGTCTCCCTTAGAGATAGGGTAAGAAGCTCAGTCATCCGTGAGGGACTCGGAGTAGAGTCCTTGCTCCTTTGCGTCGAAAGGAGCCAGTTGAGGTGGTTCGGGCATCTAGCACGGATGCCTCCTGGGCGCCTCCCTTGGGAGGTGTTCCAGGCACGACCAGCTGGGAGGAGACCACGGGGAAGACCCAGGACTAGGTGGAGAGATTATATCTCTACTCTGGCCTGGGAACGCCTCGGGATCCCCCAGTCAGAGCTGGTTAATGTGGCCCGGGAAAGGGAAGTTTGGGGTCCCCTGCTGGAGCTGTTGCCCCCGCGACCCGACCCCGGATAAGCGGTTGAAGATGGATGGATGGACCATATGTGAATGTAAATATCAGCAAGCTCTAGCTTGTGTGTTTTGGGTTTTGCGAGGTGAAAAAATGTGCTTAGTTTACTTGCTGATCTCACATCTTCTTCATGAAAAGATTTCTGTCTTTTCTCCAACACTTGGGAGACATTAACCATGGAGGCAGGTTTACCTTTTTATGTCTCTGCTGTTTGGATTGCGGTCCTGTGTTTGTGGACACAAGAAAGAACTGGACTCTCAGAGACGGTTAGCTTTGGCTCCTACTTCCAACACATGGTTGCCAACAGATTCTTCTCCTGGGTAAACGGAGACATGGAGACGGCAAACTGCTGCTCATCCTCAGCCTATTGGGTGTGTCTTTGTCTGAGGAGCAGGAAGTCATTTGGATAAATGGGTCTATTATTGACTGGCCCACTACTGTACCTTGGCCGACTAGACTCTTCGATCTGCACATTGTAAAGTCGTCCATCTACTTTATGGGGGATGAAATTGGTTTTAATGTTTTTAATCATAGTGCAGTTAATGCTTTTTTTTCAATCAAGTTTTAACGGTACTGTGCTGTATGTTTTACTCCATTGTTCTCAAATAGCCCATCTATCCCATCTTTGTTTCTTTTCCATACATTCATTCTTTGACTTGACATAATCTTCATCACCCTATTGCTGTTTTCTTGCCAATTTTCCGAATCCTTAGTCTGTCCCTGTTGCATTCAATGACACAACAATCCCCTTCTTGTAATGATTTTTGCCCATAATTGGCCATACAAATTAGGGATGTTCCAAACGCCTAATTTCCCCGATGTTTAAACAGTTTAAACTAGACTTTGACTTGTCTAAAAGTAAGAAAACACTCAGAAAACAGTCAATATTGAGCACAATTTAATATATAAGGTTAAATTCCGCTGAAATCAATATATACCCAGTGTCTGCTCCGGTTGTGTGGTGTAATATTTGATGAAATGCCAGCAGGGACTGTTGTCTAAGAGGAGTCATGGTTTGTAGGCATCGCTTGTAGGCTACCATTACTATCTTAGTGTGCAAGTTTTATCCACCTTTTCCTCCCCTTTGTCTCAAACACGGCGCTCAAATCTCATTTCTGTAACGTTTACTGTCTCAGTCATCAGTCCAAAAGTCAAAATGTATTGAAAAAAAGATCGATGTAATAATTTTTCCAAAATTCACAGCATGTTTTTATCTAATGAAGTATTCCGCTTCAATCCATATTTGTTGACATTTAATTTTATTTACACGTACATGCATTAACGGGGCGGTCTGCATAACGGCACCATAAATTACATTTATATAACCACAATAACACAAAACCATATTTTCCCGGTTTTTAAGGGTGATATGTCATAAAATATGACAACAGACATTCAAAGCTTCATTCGAAAACCTCAATCAAAGCTTTGAATGTAAAACAAAACTACATTTACCGCAGCCCTATCTGCTGGTCAATCCAGTTGATCAGGAGAGAACCAGACTGACTGCTGAACCCAGCCGCTATTTCGGAAAGAGGAGGTGGTGGCAGGCGGGGGCCGGGAGAACGCGACGGGGTGGAAGTGAGTCAGGAGCGGTTGATGAGATCAGATCAGAGAGCCGCTGCCGCCGCCGCTGCTGCAGGAGGAGCAACGGCTCTCCACAGCAACAGCTGAGACAGATATGTCAATATGTAATTTAAATGTGTACATTGATAAAACAATTTAAACGACTAGTATTTCTGGTGTTGACTAGCAACGTTTAACCAACTAGTCGACTAATCACGCAAACATGTGGATGCTTATTGAGTGCAGTTCTGGCCCACTTCAGGTCATTCAGCTTCTTGCTGCTCTCGTATCAAAACACCAGACCACGTCTAAACCAGGTAGTCCTCCTGCGGCAAGCAGCAGCAGCAGCCTTCAGCGTGGGTGGCAGTAGTTGAATCTGTTATAAATGTGGTGACTGTGCATTTTTTTTATTGTACAGCGAACGCTCCGGTGTGGTTTTCTTGCATGAGTTAATTTGAACCGAGTCATATTGTGTTTAATGTATGCAGGATTCAGCATAAAATAAGTCTTTAGATGGAAGAGTGCAGGCATGCGGAGAGGAATGCTGTTGTGCATTTGCTGAGGGGGGGGGTTAACAAGTCAGAGGAGGGCTTTCTTGTCTCCCAGGGGAGAAAGATGAGAGTATGAGAGGCTTGGATACATAGGTAGAGGGCGGGGGATGGTGTCAGAGTCAAGGAGAGAGGAAGAGAAAGAAAGGTTTGGGTGTGGCACCTTGTCATATTGAGCTTATCGTACCACACACATCGTAATATCAAAAAGCCACGTTGAATTCTTCTGCTGAGCCAAACTTAATGGCTTGAAATCGAACTAAAACATTCTTTAAGGCACAAAACACAATTCAAAATCACAGGATACATCAGTTTGACTTTAGGTGATATGACCTGTCCTCTGGTTCCACCCTCAGACCACTTTACATTTTGTACTCTACTAGTGGTAAGGTCATGTTTAGACAGACATTGGCACTATGTAAAACCAATGAGACCACTGCATTTGCAAAAATGCCCAAAAAAAGGATCCAGAAATGCCAATATTATTCTCAGTGTTTAATCTAAGCTTGATGGATATTTGGATGTCTTTTGGTGAGCATCACATCCTCATGGGGTCACCAGCTTGGCTGTAGTGTTTAGTCTTGTTTAAAATGTGTTTGTTGTTGTTTAAAACGACAAGTAACAGACTGAAACAAACAAATAAGTACAAAGCCTTTTTTTACCAAACATCATTGAAATTAGGACTGGCCGATATGGCCAAAATCTATCACTATATAGGTAATTTCATATTTCGATAACGATATATATCTCGATATAGTATGTTTTTGGGTAATTTGATAAATGTTTTATAAGAAATAACCACATGATAAAGCCTTTTTTTCTATACTTCTGTGTGAATTAAATACTTGACAAATGAAAAGTAGTATTTTCTCATTTTAAGAACTTGAGTGCAAAATGAACAGAACAGTTTTAAGTGAAAATATATAGAAAAAAGTAAGAAATATAGGCTTAACCTATATCTCGATAGAAACTATATAGAAAAATATATACGATAGACATTTTTATGTCCTTTTGATATCTATCGTCCCATTGCACAGCACTACTTGAAATTAAATTGAACAAAAAACTGCATGGATGTGAATATCCTCATTAAGATGAATAGCAAATGTCTGAACTACACAAACACCGACTTTCAAAGCAAATGTGAAAAGCAGCGTTCAGTATGTGATAGTCATTGGTTGAATGAGCGCACATGAAAGATGTAAAAGTGCTAATGCTGAGGTGTAGATCCATACTAGATAACAAACTGAAGCAACTGTGTATTAATTTAAGCTAAATGTTCAGTTAATCCAAGTATTATTACTCCAACAATGTACAGAGTAAGAAGCAGACAGGATCTGTGTCTAGAGGAAAATGGATAAGATTCTTTTATTAGTCCCACAGTGGGGAAATTTGCAGTTGAGTTCCTGGTAAGTGTTGAAATCAGTCTGTCTGAGCCAGGGTTATTCTAGTGAACTGAAACTGAAACAAAAATAGGCAGTGAAAAATATTTCTAGTAAACTGAAACTAAATAAAAACTAGAAGAAAAACTAAACTAAAAGGATATTGCCTGTCAACAAGCAGACTCTGAGTCTGTTTGTTGTCACAGTACACGTCTGTAGAGTGAGTCCATGAGCTGTAAAACAACTCCAGAGATCAATATGAGAAATTAACTCCACGTTGTGTCTGAATACAGCTTGCTCTTGGAATGAACTTCTTTCTTGGAATGAAAGAGAACACCGACAGTCTGACTTTATCACTTCACAAAACGCTCGCCCTGGCTCTATTCATACAGCGAGCGAGCAAACTCTGGCAAATGGAGCATGAAAAATTGTCCACATATACTACGACGAGCGTTGCTACTCTCTATTATATAGGGAGAGAGTGATATTGAGTAACTGTCAGTTACTGTCGGCGTCGATTTTGACAGTGAAAATAGGTTGGAGACGCGCAATAATTTGCATAGATAGAGCCAGGGCGAGTATTTTTTCAAACAAGCAACACGTCGCTCAGCCTGTTCGCTGATGCACTGAGCAGGTTAGGACAGCTTCATTTGGAAAAACTGAAACAATCTATTGTTCGCTTTTCGCATCGCGTCCAGTAAGGAAGAGATGTCATGCAAAGTGTTGCGCACCTGCTCCACCTCCAACCTATTTTCATTGTTCAAAATCAACACTGACATCGCTCGTAGTATATCTGGACAATTTTTCATGCTCCATCCGCCAGAGTTTGGAAGAGGTGTTAGTCAGCAGAAATCACATGGTAGATTTTGGACTTGGAAGTTAAAAATAATGTTTGAATGCAACAAAGACAGACGTCTCAAGGACGTCTGCTTCCTTCAACACTCTTCCTCGACTGGCTCGATGTGTTCTGTCCAGTTCAGCAGAACAAAGTGGAAATGAGCTGTTAATCTGCAAATGTGGAAGAACTGCTTGTGTGTTTGTCCACATTTCTTTCCACCGTTTTCTGGAGGCGCCCAGGCGGTGCATCTGTGAAAGAGTGGGCGGTTTTGCACTGCTTGGGAAACACTTTGAGCGTGCTCCACACTAAGCCCTCCCCTCCTCCCTCCCGCTCTAGCGTTCCCTCTCTCCTCCCTCCCTCCAGCAGCTGTTTTCCTGCCTTCGCTGGGAACTGGAGCCAGGCTGTTTTTCCCCATCCTCGCGTCACAAGCAGGAACTTACCGACACACTCAAATACACACACACTCTTTTTGTCCGTCTCAGCCCTGTCCCACACTCGTCTGGCTGTTGACTGTGTCCTGACCTCATTTTGGACTTCAGACTGAGGAGCAAGTATTCCCTCTCTTCTACTTGGCTGCTGTGATTGCGTGTTCACATATCGGTGTGAGAGCCGCCTGACTGTTCGGAGAAATGCTTTCATGGTAAGATGCCTCTTCTCTTCTCAGAGGCCACTTAAGTCGCTTGACCTCGTGTTGGTGCTTCTTTCAGTCTGTGACATTTTCTCGGGTTTCCCGTCTCTCTGAGACCGTTGCTGGACTTATCCCACGCTGACAGTTTTCAAAAGTATTTGTGCCTGTGTGCTACATCTTTATCGGGGTGTCCGCTTGTCCCAGAAGAATGTCGGAATGAATGAAATATCACCTAAAGATGTAGCACGTCTCAAATGAAATTCATTGTGGCTTTCATTTCTCTAAGAAGTTGGAATTTTGGATGGAGCTGTTTGTGTAATGACTTATTGGTAGTTTAAGATGTCCCGATATTATTTATAGTAAAAAAAAAAAGTGGCTTCTCAACCCTTTGAACTCTGCAATAGAAATGTTCCGCCAGTGCCTACATTGGTATTTTTGCTTATTGTGATGTCATTTCTTAGAGTATCTTAAAATGCTTCATATACATAAAATCTGTACAACCTAAACTAAAAGGTTATATAAGCCAATAATTTGAACTATTGAACTAAGCACGTTTTTTCAGTTTTTGAGATTGAGTGCAAATGCGTTTTGATAGTGAAAAAATATCTAATTGCGATTATATTGACTGATATTGCGATGCGATATTACAGGTAGTAATTTTTACATCGTTATTTCGCGTTTAATTGAAAAATATATTAAAATGATTATGGTGTGGTTCTTGCGGGGATCTGTACGAAACAAAGATGTTTTCTTAAGTCTGTAGAATGTGACGTGTAGGCCAGGACATCTCTGCAGCACCACAATATTTAATTTAAAATGGTATTTTTGACACACATTTCACCTTTAACAAATATTTCGCCTCATGCAATCTGAAAATTGCAGTTGGCCATATTGCGATTTCGATAAAATTTAGATTCATTTTACAGTCCTACACGTAACATAACTTAATGGCGTTATCACGAGCGTACAACGTGATGACGCGAAAGACGGAAGCCTTAGCTACTGCAAAAAGAATGAATGCTAGCTATTATGATTTATATTTTACGTTGATTTAAACTGGATCATGCAAACACTGATCTCTCGCGGTCCCTTGTTAAAGTGTTAACTCAGCTGATGTCTGCTTGTTACATCTTAATTAGTTAAAATGTACACGTTTGTGTCTCCATGTAAAAAGCAGGAACTGCGTTCTATTGCTGTTCCAGCTGGGGTGCGTTCCCCAGCACGGCTGTAGCTGCTAGCACAGGACCCTTCAGTGTAGCGTTTCACACATGAGTGACTGAGAGGTGACACGTGATTGAAGACTTTCTGGATTGTGTTACACCGCTGCTACACTAGGCTAGCTCAGTCCTGACTCATAATTACACTTGACAGAACCTGGGAGTCTGAGCTGAGTAGTCTGATATGAGTAATCAGATAAATTACTCTAATAAGCACTATCGCAGGTGTGTAGTTTGGGCTGTTGCATTTAAATCTGCTCGTTTAAAACAGGTTTTAGTTCCTTACTGATGCCTGAGAGACTGTAATGTGCAACGTGGCTTTAATCAGATTTCTTGAAGGTTGGGACAATTTACAGACAAATATCAAATGTCAGGGAAAACAAATATCTTGAGAATATTTTCCTGTCAGAGGAAATCAAGTGCTAAGTCATTTCTCATTCGAAACTTAACATAAAGTAATGTGTCCAGCTTTAGTAACCTCTAATTTGCTTTGGACATCACAATCGTAGACTAAATTTCACTGCATGTCCCGCTGTGTGAGATGGGTCTCACAAAATCGTATTGGCAATCCGAGACAGACTGTACAAGATAAATTGAGGCATGTCAGATGGTGTGATGAAAGCCTGGTGAATCATACCGCTGTGATGATGCAAGCAGAGACATGTTATTAAAAATCAGCTGCCAGAGGACTTGTGTCACAGTTGGATGGGAGTTTTGGAGTCATGACCAAATATTTCACCATGTTTATCGCTTGATTGTCTGTCTGGTAAATCCCCAAATGACCGTAAATGACGGCGTGGAAGGGCCATAACTTTGTTGTTTTTTTTCAACACTATTTTCCCATGTCTAAGTGACTAACGGGGTCAACAAATTTCAAGATTCAAGAGTTTAATTTGTCACGTACTCATACAGGATGTGCAGTGAAATGCAAAGTGCTCACGAGATTGTGCAAAACATCAACTATACAAATATTTGACGTAATGTAATAAAAATTATAGGGACTTTAGTAGGGAATTTTTGAAACTAGTCCAGTACTGAGGAAGAATGCTGTAACCAGCAACCGCTAAACAGACTGCAGTGTAATGTAACCTTTCTCTTGATCTGGTCTGGTTGTTATTGCGTCTAACCAAGTAAAACTTTATTTATATAGCACCTTTTAAACACAGGTTACAAAGTGCTTTCCAATAACCTCAGAAGTTTCGTTCTGGAATCTCCCGTTCCATCCACATTGTAGAAATCACCTAAGTATTCAGCCATGACATTGAGATTCTTTACATAACATTAAGGTTTTATTCACACGAGATCAGGTGTTGCAGCGATTCGCCTCCTGGTTGTATGGAGGTCTGGGAGAGTCACTTTAATGGCCCATTAACTGTGACGATTAATGTCTTTTGTTCCCTTATGGCTGGGTTGTACAGCTCTGGATCGCTATTTACGCGATTGGCCACTGCTGCGTGACGTCACATTGCTTTTCTCCAAAAGTTTCTACTTTACCGCCGCAGGCCGCTGCATTTTTTTTTGCGCCACCTGCAGCCGCCGCAGCTCAAACGCACTCCCCCCATTCAACATGAATGGAAAAACGTTACACATTCTGTACTCCAACACAACAAACACTGACAAACCTGCACTCCTTTCTCCAACTGTCACTCACGTTTCCACCGTTATCTTCAAGCAACAATTCACATGACACAATAACAAAAGCAAAAGGTAATGGAGAATTCTCTGTAGGGTCCTTTCCATAATGTTGTCAGACACTTATAATAACAATCTGAGCCTGTCGGTGGCAAAAACAAGCACTTTTAGTGGACGTACATTGACGGTGAGGAGTTCCTCCTGAGCGATTACATTACAGCTCGTTTAGTGGCTGCCGTCTGCAGCTCTCTCTCTCTCTCTCTCTCTCTCTCTCTCTCTCTCTCTCTCTCTCTCTCTCTCTCTCTCTCAATATTGGACCAATTTCAAAAAATGTTGTCCCCGTTAGTCACTTGAATACAAAAACATGGGAAAATAGGTTTGAAAATTACTGAACTCACCCTTGAAGTCTCCCTCAAAGAACTAATGCAGACAAAGGCTTACTGTTGAATGCTGCGCA